>NC_045782.1:28505412-28812335 GCF_008692025.1 Phocoena sinus | reverse complement strand
CAACCATTTCCACAATCAGGATCAGCTATCAGGACCAATCTAAGAAGGACCCTCGTTCCCTTGAGCAGGGCTTGAGTGGTTAAACCAAAGTTAGCTCCATTTTGATCCTTTTTCTACCATACTCTATTGCTTGCCAACATTTCTGATTGACACATTTAAAGAACATTGCCCTATGCCATATTTTCCCAGGTTAGAGTCTCTAACCTAAACGTAATTGATATTTTGGGCCCAGTAATTCTTTGTTATGGGGGGCTGTAACGTACATTTTAGGATGTTTAGCAGCATACCTGATCTTTATCCACTAGACGCCAGTGGCACCTGTCCCTAGCTATTGTGATGAGCAACATATCTCCACAATGCTAACTGACCCCTGGGAGGCAAAATCACCCCAAGCTGAGAACCACTTCATTAATATAAGAGCGTGGACTCTGCAGTTAGACTTATTTTGACTTTCGGATAGGCTGTTTCCTAGTAGTATGACTTAGAGCAAGTCATAAATTACAATGTACATTCCTTGTTTTTGGTTGCCCAGCAGCTATACCCCTTTGCTAGCAGCATCTCAATCTCTTTGAGGGAATTACCTCTCCTACACTGTGTGCAGTTTTGGTAGGCCTCCTCTTGCAGAAGCCAAAGATAACTGTACTGACGTTTTCCCCCAGATGCTACCACGTTCCGGGGTCAGACACTGACCTAAGTTAGGTCAGTAGAATATTCTCTCCCCTGACTTTGAATCCTGACCAAGTAATAAGGATAGAGAAGGGTGATAGTTCATTCACCTCAGTGGGCTCCTACCATGAGACCATTCCTATGGTCCCTGCTGTCTGGGGCTCTGGAACTAATTAACTAGGTTATGCATTTCCAAGCTGGCTTTTTCTGCCTTCCTATTATTTCTGTAACATACAGTAAATGTTAGCTACTATTAGTAAGGGGTCTTGAAGATTCCGTAGTTTAATTCTGAGAGCAAACTTATTTCTCTAGGGTCTTCCCTGGCGGCGCAGTGGTTAAGAATCCGCCTGCCAAAGCAGGGGACACGGGTTCGATCTCTGGCCTGGGAAGAGCCCACATGGCACAGAGCAACTAAGCCCCTATGCCACAACTACTGAGCCTGTGTGCCACAACTACTGAGCCTGTGTGCCACAACTACTGAAGCCTGCATGCCTAGAGCCCATGCTCTGCAACAAGAGAAGCCACTGCAATGAGAAGCCCATGCACCACAATGAACAGCAGCCCCCGCTCGCTGCAACTAGAGAAAGCCCACGTGCAGCAATGAAGACCCAACACAGCCAAAAAAAAAACACTTATTTCTCTAATTTCCAAGTTCTTAGAGTACAACTTGCTGACACTTGAGCGTACCTGTTATAGAATTAATAATTTGGCAACTGACTAGATATGTAGTTATTATGAGAGTAAGTCTTTGAGAAAGCTTCTGACATTAAGAGAAATGAAGTAGAAAAAGGAAACCAATTTGTGGAAAAATGGGTTTGGTTTTATATATGTCAAATATTTGATAAAACTATGACATTGTTAATTTAAAACAGATTGCAGTGGATTTGGAGCATGGGTGATAGAGCTTAATATGTTGATTTGGGACACAAAAGAGGATTAACATGACGACTGAAATAAGGACTAGAATAATTCTTTTGAGGTTAAGAGAGAAAAGTGCACATTCAACCGGATTCTGTCACTACAAACAGAATCCAATTCTGGCTGATTAAAAAAAAGTTTAATATTTATTAAATAAATGAATGAAGAAACCCCAAAATTCATGAAGAAAAATACATTAGCTATAATACTACCATATTTCACTAATTGTCCTACATAGAACTTGCCTTTAGAGTTTGGCTGATATAAGATAGAATACATTGGCATTTTTCATCTAACTGCCTTCTGAGACACCTCTTACTCAGGGGCCCTTTGTCAAATTCAAAACTCAAGGCCATGGTTAACATACAAATAAGTTCCAGATGGAGAGATTTATACATAAAATTACATTTGTTTACAGTTCTCTAAGAAAAAATGGGATTATTTAATAATCATAGAATGGGAAGGTCTAAATAGGACACACAACTCAAACAAAAGTGAAAAACTGACTACATAAACATCTAATTTCTGTGAAACAAAAAAATAAGAAAAATGGGAAAATATCTGCCATATCACAAAGGCCTAATACCTTCCTTAATATGTAAAGAACTCTCACAGATTAAAAAGACCAACCACCCAATAAAAAAATGGACAAAATATAAGAACAGTCAGTTCATAGAAAAGGAAATAGAGTAACTTGTAAGCAAATCAAAAAACATTCAAACTCCCTTATAAAAAGAGAAAAGAACAAGAAAATGTTAATATCACACTATGAGATGTCATTTTAATAAACTTATCAAATTGGCAAAAAAGATAAAATATGATGTTAAGGGCATAAACAGCCTCTCTCAAAGAACATTGGTGGAAGTATACATTGGTAGTATCTCTGGAGGATATGTGGGCAACATCGATCAAAATTCTAAATGCACATACACTCTGACCAATTCCTTATATCCTCACGAAAAATTTGATTAATCTAAATATCCATCAATTTAAGAATGATTAAATAAAACGATATTTGTACAATGGAATATGACACAGTAATTTTTTAACTGAGAAAATTCTATATGTACCAATACAAAAATAAGGTGGAGTTTGGGTTAAGATTTAGGTGTTGAAGAAAAATTATATTTATATTTTAGATACATGGAATAGCTCTAGAAGATCACACAAGGAACTGGTAATGATGATTGCCCCCTAAAAATGAACTGAGTGACTAAGGTACAGGGGAGGAAAGAAGACTTACTTTTCACTGAATTTCAAATCTTGTGCAAATATTGCTTAATAAAAAAAAATAATTAAAAAATAAAATAAAAAACAAAGACCAGAAAAACATTTTTCTCTTGAAGAACTAATGATAGCAATTATGTTTCCCATTATTGGACCAAGAGTTATATAATCAATTATGTTTTCCTCTTTGCCTTGGTTTATATAACTTAATATAAATTCTCTTTACTTTGCTACTTCACTTTTTCTTATCTGTGTTAATTTTTAAATTTTGAAAATAGGTAGAACATAATTTCCATAACTTCTCAAGCTCTTCTGAGTGAACCCAACTTTTACATTCTCATAAAATAAGCTATATGTAAAATCATTATCTGAGTATCGATGTATTTAAAAACTCACATCTTACTATACATAATGAGAGTCAAATGGATAGCTGAAGCACAAAAAGGCCTAAGTCAGTGGTGAACTAAAACTGAAAACAGGCAAAGGAATATATTGTGGTCGAAAACACATGAAATCTTGTCAACATGTTTTATGCCAAAATCAGTTCTAAGGGAGCAAAATGTTCTGTAAATTCTAACAGTAACAGTAAATTTAGGCACTGACGTTAAGCCAGCCTCTCTCCTGCAACTCAGTGGGTTTTTCTAAAACGTAATAGAACATTTCAACATCATGTCTCAAAATTGAAATGCAATATATTGGAATGGAAACCCTAGAATTATTGATTTTTAAAATTAAAAATGTGTAAATGTCACTCTTCCATATTTCCAGTATTGTTCATTTAAAGTGAATATTTAATAAACGCCTTTGCAAAAACAGAAACCATAAAATTTTGATCAATGAATTTAGCAATCATTTAGTCCTGTCTTTTTTTTTTAACATCTTTATTGGAGTATAATTGCTTTACAATGGTGTGTTAGTTTCTGCTTTATAACAAAGTAAATCAGTTATATATATACATGTGTTCCCATATCTCTTCCCTCTTGTGTCTCCCTCCCTCCCATCCTCCCTATCCCACTCCTCTAGGTGGTCACAAAGCACCGAGCTGATCTCCCTGGGCCATGCAGCTGCTTCCCACTAGCTATCTATTTTACGTTTGGTAGTGTATATATGTCCATGCCACTCTCTCACTTTGTCACAGCTTACCCTTCCCCCTCCTCATATCCTCAAGTCCATTCTCTAGTAGATCTGTGTCTTTATTCCCGTCTTGCCCCTAGGTTCTCCATGACTATTTTTGTTTTCTTAGATTCCATATATATGTGTTAGCATATGGTATTTGTTTTTCTCTTTCTGACTTATTTCACTCTCAATGACAGACTCTAGGTCCATCCACCTCACTACAAATAACTCAATTTCATTTCCTTTTATGGCTGAGTAATATTCCATTGTATATATGTGCCACATCTTCTTTATCCATTCATCTGTTGATGGACACTTAGGTTGCTTCCATGTCCTGTCTATTGTAAATAGAGCTGCAATGAACATTTTGGTACATGACTCTTTTTGAATTATGGTTTTCTCAGGGTATTTGCCCAGTAGTGGGATTACTGGGTTGTATGGTAGTTCTACTTTTAGTTTTTTAAGGCACCTCCATACTGTTCTCCATGGTGCTGCTGAATTCTCTTAGCTTTTGCTTGTCTGTAAAGCTTTTAATTTCTCTGTCAAATCTGAATGAGATCCTTGCTGGGTAGAGTAATCTTGGTTGTAGGTTTTTCTCCTTCATCACTTTAAATATGTCTTGTCACTCCCTTCTGGCTTGCTGAGTTTCTGCTGAAAGATCAGCTGTTAACCTTATGGGCATTCCCTTGTGTGTTATTTGTTGTTTTTCACTTGCTGCTTTTAATATTTGTATTTAATTTTTGATAGTTTGATTAATATGTGTCTTGGTGTGTTTCTCCTTGGATTTTTCCTGTATGGGACTCTCTTTGCTTCCTGGACTTGATTAACTATTTCCTTTCCCATATTAGGGAAGTTTTCAACTATAATCTCTTCAAATATTTTCTCAGTCCCTTTCTTTTTCTCTTCTTCTTCTGGCACCCCTATAATTCGAATGTTGGTGTGTTTAATGTTGTCCCAGAGGTCTCTGAGACTGTCCTCAATTCTTTTCATTCTTTTTTCTTTATTCTGCTCTGCAGTAGTTTTTTCCATTATTTTATCTTCCAGGTCACTTATCTGTTCTTCTGCCTCAGTTATTCTGCTATTGATCCCTTCTAGATAATTTTTAATTTCATTTATGTATTGTTCATCACTGTTTGTTTGCTCTTTAGTTCCTCTAGGTCCTTGTTAAACGTTTCTTGCATTTTCTCTATTCTATTTCCAAGATTTTGGATCATCTTTACTATCATTATTCTGAATTCTTTTTCAGGTAGACTGCCTATTTCCTCTTCCTTTGTTAGGTCTGGTGGGTTTTTGCCTTGCTCCTTCATCTGCTGTGTGTTTTTCTGTCTTCTTATTTTGCTTAACTTACTGTGTTTGGGGTCTCCTTTTCGTACGCTGTTCCTGTCTTGCTAGCTGTTTGGCATAGGGTGTCCAGCACTGCAGCTTGCTGGTCATTGAGTGAAGTTGGGTCTTGGCGTTGAGATGGAGATCTCTGGGAGATTTTCGCCGTTTGATATTACGTGGAGCTGGGAGGTCTCTTGTGGACCACTGTCTGAACTTGGCTCTCCCACCTCAGAATCACAGCCCTGACGCCTGACTAGAGCACCAAGAGCCTGTAATCCACATGGCTCAGAATAAAAGGGAGAAAAAAATAGAAGGAAAGAAAGAAAGAAGATAAAGTAAAATAAAATAATTAAAATAAAAAATAATTATTAAGAAAAAAATTTTAAGAAGTAAAAAAAGCCAAACCAAAACAAAAAAACATACAGGCAGAACCTTAGGACAAATGGTAAAAGCAAAGCTATACAGTCAAAATCACACAGAGAAGCATACACATACACACTTACAAAAAGAGAAAAAGTGAAAAAAAAATATATATATATATCTTTGCTCCCAAAGTCCACCTCCTCAATTTGGGATGATTCGTTGTCTATTCAGGTATTCCACAGATGCAGGAGTACATCAAGTTGATTGTCAAGATTTAATCCGCTGCTCCTCAGGCTGCTGGGAGAAATTTCCCTTTCTCTTCTTCGTTTGCACAGCTCCTGTGGTTCAGCTTTGGATTTGGCCCCGCCTCTGCGTGTAGGTTGCCTGAGGGCGTCTGTTCTTCCCTCAGACAGGATGGGGTTAAAGGAGCAGCTGATTCGGGGGCTCTGGCTCACTCAGGCCAGGGGGACGGAGGGGTACAGAGTGCGGGGCGAGCCTAGGCGGCAGAGGCCAGCATGACATTGCACCAGCCTAAGGCGCCGTGCGTTCTCCCTGGGAAGTTGTCCCTGGATCACGGGACCCTGGCAGTGGCGGGCTGCACAGGCTCCCGGGAGGGGCAGTGTGGATAGTGACCTGTGCTTGCACATAGGCTTCTTGGTGGCGGCAGCAGCAGCCTTAGCGTCCCACGCCCGTCTCTGTGGTCCACGCTGATAGCCGCAGCTCGCGCCCATCTCGGAGCTCCTTTTAAGTGGCGTTCTTAATCCCCTCTCCTCGCGCACCAGGAAACAAAGAGGCAAGAAAAAGTCTCTTGCCTCTTCGGCAGTTCCAGACTTTTCCTGGACTCCCTCCCGGCTAGCCGTGCTGCACTAGCCCCCTTCAGGCTGTGTTCACGCAGCCAACCCCACTCCTCTCCCTGGGGTCCGACCTCCGAAGCCCGAGCCTCAGCTCCCAACCCCCGCCCACCCCAGCGGGTGAGCAGACAAGCCTCTCGGGCTGGTGAGTGCTAGTTGGCCCTGATCCTCTGGGCAGGAGTCTCTCCACTTTGCCCTCCGCACCCCTGTTGCTGCGCTCTCCTCCGTGGCTCCAAAGCTTCCCCCCTCCGCCACCCGCAGTCTCCGCCCGCGAAGGGGCTTCCTAGTGTGTGGAAACCTTTCCTCCTTCACAGCTCCCTCCCACTGGTGCAGGTCCCGTCCCTATTCTTTTGTCTGTTTTTTCTTTTTTCTTTTGCCCTACCCAGGTACCTGGGGAGTTTCTTGCCTTTTGGGGGGGTCTGAGGTCTTCTGCCAGCGTTCAGTAAGTGTTCTGTAGGAGCTGTTCCACATGTAGATGTATTTCTGATGTATTTGTGGAGAGGAAGGTGATCTCTGCATCTTACTCTTTCGCCATCTTGAAGCTCTTCAGTCCTATCTTATTTTATAAATTTTATAAGAGAAGGGCATGAGAAAATAAAGGTGTTTAAATTGACATGGCTTATTAATGTCTCGGCTGGAATTAGGATCCAGGTCTTCTGACTCTAGTCCTATCTTCTCTCTACCGCATTTTATTTTAATTTTATCACTGGTAACTAGTTGTAAACATTTTAGTAAGAACATTATTAACAAGAAAAACAAAATACAGTAATTAGAGAGAAAATTAAAATACCTGATCTGGGAAATGAAAATAAGTCTATTAGGGCTAAAATTTAAGTTACTAGGAATAGCTTGAAAATATTCCAAAGACAAATCAACTGTCCCAAACTTGATACATAAAAATCAATAAAAGTTTCAAGAAACAAAAAGTTTACTCATATACATTTATATTAAAACACTGTTAGAAACAACCCAAATGTCTATCAACAGATGAATGGATAAGCAAAATGTGGTATATACACACAATGGAATATTACATAGGCATAAAAAGGACTGAAGTTCTTCTACATGCTACACCATGGATGAACCTTGAAAACATTATGCTAAGCGAAATAAGCCAGACACAAAAGGAAAAATACTGTATGAGTCTTATCACTTATATGAAATATATACGATAAGCAAATTCATAGAAATCGAAAGTAGAGTAGAGATTACCAGGAGTTGGTGGAGGAAATAACGAAGAGTTATTGCTTAATGGGTACAGAGTCTCTGTTTGGGGTGATGAAAAGTTTTTAAAATACTGGAGGGACTTCCCTGGTGGCACAGTGGTAAAGAATCTGCCTGCCAATGCAGGGGACACGGGTTCAGTCTCTGGTCAGGAAGATCCCACATGCTGCAGAGCCCATGTGCCACAACTACTGAGCCTGTGCTCTAGAGCCCATGAGCCACAACTACTGAGTCCATGCACCACAACTACTGAAGCCTGCGCGCCTAGAGCCCATGATCCATAACAAGAGAAACCACTGCAATGAAAAGCCTGCGCATCGCAATGAAGAGTAGCCCCCGCTGGCCGCAACTAGAAAAAGCCCACGTGCAGCATCGAAGACCCAACGCACCCCCCAAAAAAATAAATAAAATAGTGGAGATGGTCCTACAACAATTAAAAACGTCACTGAATTATACACTTAAAAATGGTTCAAATGGCAAATTTTAAGTACTATTTTATCCCAATCTTAAAAAAAAAATTTAAAAGACCACTATTAAATTACCTATATTTATTTTATAATAAAAAATGTTCAGAAACACCATCCTGTGCATGACCAAAGGTTCTAAATCTTATTTGAAATATTTATTCATACGAGCTGTTGTTAAATGTATACGTGTTACGCGGTAGATGGATGGATGGATTGATGGAGGGATGGAGGGATGGATAGATGAAAAGAATGAAAGCATACAGGCCAGCCTATCACACCTACCTGAGAGAGTTGCTAGAAAGATCAAATTAAATGATGTAAAAGTGTTTCAAAATCATAAGGCACTATATAAGTATATTTTGTGTTACATATTCCCAAAATTGAAGCTAAAAGTGATAATACTTTGGGAAAAAATACAGTTTCAATAAAGGATAAAATGTTTGTAAAACCAAGGAAGAATTACTTTTAAAAAGTGTCTGCATGTTGTAAAAATTACAGGCATATCTCATTTTATTTTGCTTCACAGATATTATTTTTTACAAACTGAAGGTTTGTGACAACCCTTTACTGAGCAAGTTTATTGCGCCATTTTCCCAACAGTATTTGCTCATTTCGTGTCTCTGTGTCGCATTTTTAGTAATTCTTGCAATATTTCAAACTTCATTATTGTTATATTTGTTATGTTGATCTGTGATCAACGATCTTTGTTGTTACTCTTGCAAGAAGATTATGACTCGTTGAAAGCTTGCAGCTTTTAGGGACTTCCCTGGTGGTCCAGTGGTTAAGAATCCACCTTCCAATGCAGGGGACGCAGGTTTGATCCCTGGTCAGGGAACTAAGATCCCACGTACCACAGGGCAACTAAGCCCGTGTGCTGCAACTACAGAGCCCACGCGCTCTGAAGCCCGTGCGCCGCAACTAAGACTCAACGCAGTCAAAAATAAATAAATTAAAAAATATATATATATATAAAAAGGGTGCTACATTTTAAAAAAAGAAAGCTTGCAGTTCTTAGCAATAAAGTATTTTTTTGGCAATAAAGTATTTTTAATTAAGGTATGTACTTTTTTTTAGACATAATGCTGCTACTGCACACTTAATAAACTACAGTATGGTGTAAACAAAACTTTTATATGTACTGGGAAACCAAAAAAGCTTGTGTGACTTGCTTTAATATTTGCTTTATTTCAGTGGCCTGGTACAAAACCACACTATTTCTGAGGTATGCCTGTACTACATATTTTATAATTAAGAAAAAATATACTCCTTAAAAAAATTAAGCTTTCAAAAAGCTAAGGAACTATCCTCTTTTTTCTGTTTCGTAAATGGGAATAACCATCTATGAAAAGTTGAAAAATGGTAAAATATCTGTCCCAGTGCTTTTCAAACTTTAATGTGCATATGAATTACCCAAAGATCATTATTTCTTGAATCATGTTGCCACATGATTTGAGGGGCTGAATAGTGGCTTCCCAAAAACGTTTCCATCCTAATCCTCGAAATTTGTGAATCCTAATTTACGTGCGAAAGGGACTTTGCAGATATGATTAAATTAAGACCTCAAGAAGGGGATATTATCCTGGATTATCTGACTGGGCCCTAAATGTAATCACTAGTGTCCTTTTAAGGGGGAGGCAGGAGGAGAGTGAGAAAAAGGTGATGGAAACATAGAAAGAGAGAGACTGGAAGATGCTACGCTGCAGTCTTTGAAGATGGGCTATGAACCAAGGAATGCAGGCAGTTTCTAGAAGCTAGAAAAAGCAACGAAACAGATTTTCCTAAAGACCCTCCAGGAGGATGCAGGCCTGCTGACACCTTGATTTTAGCCCTTTGAAACTGATTTCAGACTTGCGTTCTTGTTTTATTTTTATTTTATTTTTGGCTGCACCACATCACATGGCTTCTGGGATCTTAGTTCCCCAACAAGGGATCAAACCCGGGCCCTCTGCAGTAAGAGTTCAAAGTCCTAACCACTGGCCTGCCAGGGAACTCCCCAGACTTGTGCTCTTTTAAGCCACTAACGTATAGTAATTTATTACAAGCAGCAAGAGGAAATTAATACAAATCATACATTATGATACAAATCATAATTTCGATTTCTTTAAAAAGGAACTTACATGCTTATTAGAAGTGTTGTTTATAACACTAAAAATACAGTAATAACTAAAACTCCAAAAAGAAGTTTTAAAAGTATGCACAACCATTCAAAACTATCATAGAGGGACTTCCCTGGTGGCGCAGTGGTTAAGAATCCACCTGCCAATGCAGGGGACATGGGTTCGAGCCCTGGTCCGGGAAGATCCCACATGCCGCGGAGCAACTAAGCCCGTGCACCACAACTACTGAGCCTGTGCTCTAGAGCCCATGAGCCACAACTACTGAGCCCCTACACCACAACTACTGAAGCCCGTGCGCCTAGAGCCCGTGCTCCACGAGAAGCCACCGCAACGAGAAGCCTGCACACCGCAACGAAGAGTAGCCCCCGATCTCTGCAACTAGAGAAAGCCCGCGCGGAGCAACAAAAACCCAATGCAGCCATAAATAAATAAGTATATTTATTTATTTTAAAAAAGTCAAAGAAAAATTTAGTTATGTGGAATACATGAGGATATATTAAGAATTTTAAAAAGCAGGTTACAATACTATATAATTTTTAAAAAAATTATACTTATGTGTATTTTGTTTCCTATAGTGTTACAGACTGAATTGTGTCTCCCCAAAGTTCTTATGTTATTCTTATTCTCTAACCTCCAATGTGATTATACTTGGTGACAGGGTTTTTAGGAGGTAATTAAGGTTAAATGAGGTCAGAAGAGCAGGGTCCTCATGATAGAATTAGCACCCTTATAAGAACAGACACCTGAAAGCTTGCTCACTTATGCTCTCAATCTCTAAACCATCATGTGAGAACATAGTGAGAAGAGGCCATGGAAGAGATCTCCTATTATACCAGAAACAACCTGCTAGCACCATGATCTTGGACTTCTAGCCTCTAGAACTGTGAGAAAATAAACTTCTTTTAAGCCACCCAATCTATGGGATTTTGCCATGGCAGCACAAGCTATTACTACAGATTTTAGTGTTGAGAAGCGGGGTGTTGCTTTAAGGAATACCTAAAAATGTGGAAGAAACTTTGGGACAGTAATGGGTGGAGGCTGGAAGAGTTTGGAGGTGGCATGCTAGAAATATGGGTATTAAAGGTGATTCTGGTGAGATCTGAAATGGAAATGAGGAACATGTTATTGGAAACTGGAGAAAAGGTGACCCTTGTTATAAAGTGGCAAAGAACTGGCTGAATTTAGTGTTCCGTGGAAGATAGAACTTCCAAGCAATGAAACTGGCTATTTAGCTGAGGTTTCTAAGTGAAGTACTGAAGGAGTGGCTTGGCTCCTCCTGTTTATAGTAAATGCAAAATGAGATATATGAAGAAATTGTTAAGCAAAAAGGAACTGGAACCTAAAAATTTGGAAAATTCTCAGCCTATCTATATTGCAAATTAGATAGCATGTTCTGAAGAGGACATCAAGGGTGTGGCTGGATCATCACTCCATAAAAAGCTTATGGTATTATAAGAGACAAAACAATGCCAGTTTGAACTGAAGGGGATAGAGACAGGACAAAGTGAAGGAAGGCTGACCGACTTCTTGGATTTGAAAGGACTGGAGAGCTATTTTGCTGCAAACATCAGCTATTCTTCAAGAAGGGGGAAAAATGACCCTGAAGGCCATTCAGAGGTCATCAGGGCTACTACCTCATTTTCAACAGGCCAGATGGCCTCTGCCAGAGGTCAGGGGCAGAACCTCCACCTAGAGTTGTTGGGTGATGCTGCCATGCCAGTGGGCCTGGAAGGCAGAGTATCAAACCAAAAAAGATTCATGTCAAGCCTTAAGATCTAATGGAATTTGCCTGGCTAGGTTTTGGACTTCCTGGGGACCCATCACTCCATTTTCCCTTCTGATTTCTTCCTTTAGAATGAGAATGTCTATCCTACCATTGTATTTCAGAAAGACTTGTTAGGTTTCACAGGTTCACAGCTGGAGAAGAATTCTGCCTCAGAAAGAGCTGTACCTGAGGACTTCCCCACTCCCAACGCAGGCGGCCCGGGTTCAGTCCCTGGTCAGGGAACTAGATCCCACACGTATGCCGCAACTAAGAGTTCACATGCCACAACTAAGACCCGGCACAACCAAAAAAAAAAAAAAAAATTAAAAAAAAAAAGAACTGTACCTGGAATCTCACTGGTATCTGATTGAGAGGTTATTTTAATGAGACTTTGTACTTTAGAGTTGATGCTGGAATGAGTTAAGACTTTGGGGGCTGTTGGGATAGAATGTATTTTGCATGTGAGAAGGACATGAATTTGCGGGGACCAGCGGCAGAATGCTATGGACCGAAATGTGTCCTCTCAAAATTCTTATGTTGAAGCCCTACCTCCAACGTGACTATTTGGAGATAGGGCTTTTAGGAGGTAATTAATGTTAAATGAAGTTATAAGGGTGGATTTCTCACAGGATTGGTGGCCTTATAAGACAGGAAGAGAGAACGGTCTCTATCTATGCGCATTCACCTAGGAAAGTCCTTGTGAGCAAACAGTGAGAAGGCAGCTGTCTGCAAGCAAGGAAGACAGCCCTTACCAGAACCAGACCATACTGGGACACTGAGAAAATACCATGAGAAAATTCTGTTGTGTAAGTCTATGGTATTTTGTTTCTGCAGCCCAAGCGGACTAAGTGTATATTATAACTAGAAAAATATATTTTCAGCAGCACAACTTTGAAAGGCTGTATGAAAATTTTATTTTAAAAGAGTTGCAAACAAAAAGAAATACACTTGGCTTTGTCAATATTCAGGGTCTCATTTTTTTTTTAACATCTTTAGTAGAACATAATTGCCTTACAATGGTTTCTGCTTTATAACAAAGTGAATCAGTTATACATACACATGTTCCCATATCTCTTCCCTCGTGTCTCCCTCCCTCCCACCCCTCTAGGTGGTCACAAAGCACCGAGGTGATCTCCCTGTGCTATGCGGCTGCTTCCCACTAGCTATTTTACGTTTGGTAGTGTATATATGTCCATGCCACTCTCTCACTTTGTCGCAGCTTACCCCTCCCCCTCCCCATATGCTCAAGTCCATTCTCTAGTAGGTCTGTGTCTTTATTCACGTCTTGCCCCTTGGTTCTCCATGACCATTTTTTTCCCTTAGATTCCATATATATGTGTTAGCATACAGTATTTCTGACTTACTTCACTCTGTATGAGACTCTAGGTCCATCCACCTCACTACAAATAACTCAATTTCGCTTCTTTTTATGGCTAAGTAATATTCCATTGTATATATGTGCCACATCTTCTTTATCCATTCATCTGTTGATGGACACTTAGGTTGCTTCCATGTCCTGTCTATTGTAAATAGAGCTGCAATGAATATTTTGGTACATGACTCTTTTTGAATTATGGTTTTCTCAGGGTATATGCCCAGTAGTGGGATTGCTGGGTCGTATGGTAGTTCTATTTTTAGTTTTTTAAGGAATCTCCATACTGTTCTCCATAGTGGCTGTATCAATTTACATTCCCACCAACAGTGCAAGAGGGGTCCCTTTTCTCCACACCCTCTCCAGCATTGTTTGTAGATTTTTTGATGATGACCATTCTGACCGGTGTGAGATGACATCTCATTTTAGTTTTGATTTGCATTTCTCTAATGATTAATGATGTTGAGCATTCTTTCATGTGTTTGTTGGCAATCTGTATATCTTCTTTGGAGAAATGTCTATTTAGGTCTTCTGCCCATTTTTGGATTGGGTTGTTTGTTTTTTTGATACTGAGTTGCATAAGCTGCTTGTAAATTTTGGAGATTAATCCTTTGTCAGTTGCTTCATTTGCAAATATTTTCTCCCATTCTGAGGGTTGTCTTTTTGTCTTGTTTATGGTTTCCTTTGCTGTGCAAAAGCTTTTAAGTTTCATTAGGTCCCATTTGTTTATTTTTGTTTTTATTTCCATTTCTCTAGGAGGTGAGTCAAAAAGGATCTTGCTGTGATTTATGTCATAGAGTGTTCTGCCTATGTTTTCCTCTAAGAGTTTGATAGTGTCTGGCCTTACATTTAGGTCTTTAATCCATTTTGGGGTCTCATAGTTCTTTTAAAGTACAGTGTTATAATGCTTTATAAAATGACCTCTTAACAGTATCTGATGCCTGGTAACACTGATATTTATCACTTAACAACCCCCTTACTCTCTTGACGTTATGATTTGAGTAGATAGAATATTAAAATGACAGGTAATTTTTTATAATGACTGCATTAATTATAATAAAAACAAATGGGGCTTCCCTGGTGGCGCAGTGGTTGAGAGTCCGCCTGCCGATGCAGGGGACACGGGTTCATGCCCCGGTCCGGGAAGATCCCACATGCCGCGGAGCGGCTGGACCCGTGAGCCATGGCCGCTGAGCCTGCGCGTCCGGAGCCTGTGCTCCGCAACGGAAGAGGCCACAACAGTGAGATGCCCGCGTACCGCAAAAAAAAAAAAAAAAAAAAAAAAAAAAATATATATATATATATGCCTTAAAGCGCTCAAAAATAAGATAGTTACAATTAGCTATCCCATACTAAAGTAGTCATTTGAAATTAGTCTTACATAATTAGGATGACCATAAGCCTGATTTGCCTGGGACAGTCCTGATTTATGTCCTGGTATAATTGTTAGCAGTGCCTATTTTCATTCTTTAAAAGGTCCTTGCCAACTACGGTTAGTCTATGTATAATCAATTACAGAATAATTACATTTTTTAAATTTTATGAATTTAGTGTTCAGTCTGGGACAGGAAATACCAACTGTCACTGAAGCCTGGAAAATATGGTTGTCACAGTATATAATATTCAATTACTTAAATAATTTTCTTCCACTGGGAGTCAAAGTAAATTTTGTAAATGAATTAAGAAGCACTAAGAACCAGGTACCAAAACATTTTTAAATTTTGAAACCACTCAAGAATCCAAATTTTTAATTTATTCAAGCAGTATTAAGATTATTCAAAGGAAAATGTCAATACACCTAGAACTGGATCACACCGTGTTTCAAAAATATAGAAATAAATGACTGTGAGCTTATCAACTTGACAACATAGATATATGTTCCAGTCAATGTTCTAGATGGGATAACAACTCTAAAGTCCTTCCTTTAATGTTACAAAATAACATTAAAAAATGAATAAATGACTTAGATTTTAGGATTGGGGTCACTAAAATCAGACTGGTCATCCAAAATGTGTATCCTGCTCATAAACTGAATGTAATGATATGCTGACTCATGGTGCTGGCTTTTCTTCATAATAGAAACATGTCATTTTTAAGAATTATCAAAGCTACATTTAAAGAGGAGAGCACAATAGGAATGTGAAAAAACTCTTTTCTTCCTAGAAATGTCTAGGCAACTGGCAAAGAAAAGAGGAGAAGACCAATTCAGATTGGTCACAAGCGATCAGCTTTCCACATTTGCAAAATACAATAACTGTATCATCTCTACCGAATGTTACTGAAAATGAAAACAGGGTTAAATACAACTGTAGAACACTGCTTAGTTTAGAAAAACTCTTTCAGAGAATCCTATTTAAGTATTTTCACTTAATATAGACTGGATTCATTCACGCCATAGTGTTTATATTCTAAAGTAACGAGTCTACTACTTGTAAGCACTGCATCTCTCACAGCATCAATACATATGTATACTCTGAGACTAGTCTTTGGATTCCTTTTCTTCCTCTGAGTCCCGTGACCGCTTCCGGATATTCAATGAACCTTCTGTTTGCAATGAACATGCAGTAGCAACAACAGCATCTCTAAATCCCTGAGGCTGCAAAATGAAAAAATATATAAGTATGCTTTAAGAACATCTAAAATAACAACTGGTCTTCCAAATATTTTAAAGTAATTGATAAAAGAGCTACTTTATTCTTGGGATAGAAGTTATCAACCACTGTGAATGAAGAGGATAAACCTCAAAGATAGCCAGGGCTATAATAGGGTAATTTTTATCTAGAGTATGTGTATGTCTTTACTTATACATACACATACACAGAAATATAGTACATTATAAACATATCCTCTAAAAGTCAATCCTAACAAACTTTACAGTGGCTCTATTAGAAGAGGTGAAAGGAATTAACATGCACTAATTACTTAGGTACTTTAGAAATATTTTCACAATTAAATACTCTAATGAATTGGGAGATTGGGATTGACATATATACACTAATACGTATAAAACAGATAACTAATGAGAACCTGCTGTATAGCACAGGGAACTCCACTTCGCTGTACAATAGAAACTAACACAACATTGTAAAACAACTATACCCCAATAAAAATACATACTCTAAAATAAAATGTCTCGATTAGATACTTTAAATGCACCTGGGCAGTGCAAAGACTAAGTAGATAATTCAGTTTCAGAATCTCCTTCTATTTCTGTTTTTGTCCTTAAAAAATGAGACACTAAGAATATATCTGATTCAACACTATTGATAAATATGCATTATTTTTAGCCAAAAATTTATTTTCTATGATGTAAAATTACTGGAAAATTAACACTTTAAAGTGGGATATATTTCACTTATATGTGGAATCTAAAAAAATAACAAGAAACTAGTGAATACAACAAAAATGAAGCAGACTTAGATACAGAGAACAAACTAGTGGTCACCAGTGGGAAGAGGAAAGTGGGGAGGGGCAATAATGAGGTAGGGGATTGAGATATACAAACTACAACACTATGCATGAAATAAACTACAAGGATATTATTGTACAACATGGGGAATATAGCCAGTATTTTACAATAACTATAAATGGAGTATAACCTTTAAAAATTGTGAATCACTATAATGTACACATGTAACTTACATAATATTACATATCAACTATACTTCAATAAAAAAAGAAAAAAGTGGGATATATTTGATGACTATGATAGATCTATCAAAATGAGTAATGCTGGTATTTTTTTTTCTGAAAATCTTTAACGACTTTCACTTTAAAAATCTAATATCCTGACATTACACATGGCACAGAACACACTCCCCTATAAATAAGTATTTCCTCTGTTCTTAAGAATAAATTTCAGTTTAATTGTGACTAGAGAATTCTTTACACATACGACTATTTTGGGGATAATGTTCTAAGCATCAAAAGCTGTCCTCAAATATGCTTGCTGCCTACAGAAGTTAACAGAAGCAATTTGTAAATGCTCTCTTGAGATAATTACTGCCCACTAACACCAAAATCCCACTCTAATCAAATAATACTGACTGTGATTTGAAATGGTACTGTAGCATCCTTCTGGCTTGGTGATTTGTACAATGTTGCCAACCTGCTTAGAGAAAAAGAATAAATATACACAAACAGGTGATCTTAATTAATTAGTTCAGACGACTGATTTCATAATTTAAATTCATAGCTTTTTACTATAATTCTATTATTTTGTTCTCTAAGAACACAGAAAGCAAAGAAATATCAAAAATACTCCCTTAAAACAAGAGCTATATGTATACATGTAATAATTATTACATATAATAACAATAGGGGCATCCCCAGTGGCACAGTGGTTAAGGATCCGCCCTGCACGGGTTCGAGCCTTGGTCTGGGAAGATCCCACATGCTGCGGAGCAAATAAGCCCATGCGCCACAACTACTGAGCCTGTGCTCTACAGCCGCGAGCCACAACTACGGAGCCCATGTGCCACAACTACTGAAGCCCATGCGCCTAGAGCCCGGGCTCCACAACAAGAGAAGCCACCGCAGTGAGAAGCCCGCGCACTGCAACGAAGAATAGCCCCCGCTCGCCGCAACTAGGGAAAGCCCGCGTGCAGCAACAAAGACCCAACATAGCCAAAAATAAAATAAAAATAAAAATAAAAATAAATTAAAAAAAACCAAAAAAACCCACAATAGATTTGTTTACATAAGTGAAATTTTAAAACAACCAAAAAGGCCAATGACTGATTCAAATAAATTATTTTATACATGACAAGATACTATTTACACTTAAGAAAATAAAGTGGAAGAAAATATTTAATGAGATTGGAAAATAATAATATATGAAGTATAAGTTATACTGTATGAGCCCACATTTATGAATAAGTTTGTACATATACATTATATAGAAAAATTACTAAAAGACTACAATCAAAGGGACTTCCCTGGTGGTCCAGTGGGTAAGACTCCATGCTCCCAATGCAGGGGGTCTGGGTTCGATCCCTGGTCGGGGAACTAGATCCTGCATGCATGCTGCAACTAAGATCTGGCGCAGCCAAAATAAATAAATAAATATTAAAACAAACAAAACCAAAAAAAACTACAATCAAAAAGTTAAGTTGTTGTTACAAGGTAAAAGCTGTTTTTTTGTTTGGTTATCTACATCTTTCAAACTTTCTACAGTACTTGTGTATTTTTTTACGTGTTATAATGGAAGTATTAAGACAATTTCTTGGTATTTAAATGAGGAACACATACTCATATTATACTAATACAAATAATCTAGGAAAACACATTCTTTCAAAATGCTTATGTTCAGAAAAATCGCTGTCAAAACAGGACAAGGTCTGTTTAGGTATGATTTTATTGTGTACTCTACAAAGTAAATAATATAAAACTGAAAGCTGAAAGTAGTTGAGAAATAAAATTCTAAACTCTTATTAACTATGCTCAAATACCGTAACAGCAACAAATACAGTTGACCCTTGAACAATGCAGGGGTTAGGGGCACCAACCCTACGCAGAACAAAATCCAAATACTCTGCTTCAAAAACAAAGGAATTGATAAATGAGTCACCCAAGGGCAGGAAGCTGAAACAGTTTAGATAGAATCAGGACTCAAACCTTAGCTCTTTTAACTCCACATACTCTGATCTCTAATTGAACACAAAAAAACTCTTCCCCACACTTAAAGATCTGTAAAATGAAAATACAGATACTACATTTATTGAAAAAAATCTGCCTATAAGTAGACCCATGCAATTCAAACCCTTGTTGTTCACTGGTCAACTGTATAAGAAAAAAAAATTTTTTTTTTTTTTGCCCACACCATGTGGCATGTGGGATCTTAGTTCCCTGACCAGGGATCAAACCCGCACCCCCTGCAGTGGAAGCATGGAGTCTTAATCACTGGACCGCCAGGGAAGTCCCTAAGCAAAAACTTTTAAAGTGTCTTTTAAAAATTACTTTAAAACTGATATAATTTATTCACAATAGCTAAAAGGTAGAAGCAACCCAAGTGTCTGACAGATGAATGGATAAACAAAAGGTGGTATATACATACCATGGAATATTGCTCAGTCTTAAAAAGGAAAGGAATTCTGACATATGCTACAATGAACCTTGAAGACTTTACGCTAAGTCAAAAAAGCCAGTCACAAAAGGACCAATATTGTATGCTTCTGCTTATATGAGGTGCCTAGAGCAGTCAAATTCATAGAGACAGAAGGTAGAATGGTGGTTCCCAGGGGCTGGTAGGAGGGGAGGATGGGGAATTAGTATTTAATAAGCATGGAGTTTCAGTCTGGGAAGATGAAAAAGGTCTGGAGATGGATGGTGGTGATGACTGTAAAATAATATGAATGTACTTCATGCCACAGAATTGTACACTTAAATGGTTAAAATGGTAAATTTTATGTTACATATACTTTACCACAATTTTTTTTTTTGGCCGCAGCACGCAGAATGCAGGATCTTAGTTCCCTGACCAGGGATCGAACCTGTGCCCCCCTACAGTGGAAGTGCAGAGTCCTAACCACTGGACGCCAGGGAATTCCCTACTTTACCACAATTTTAAACAACTGATACAACTGTACAAAACAAGCATTCTAACTTAGAGAAAAATCATAGCCTCTCAGAGTTAAACGGATCATTTCTTTAAATGTCATATAATGTTGATTTGTTTTCAAAAATAATTCAAAAAGACATCTTGGTTTATGATGGTACTCTCTTAATTTTGAAATTGGCCCCTACTCAGGCATAATTCAAAAGAGAAGCAATCAGAGACCATCATCCATTAGCTTTTAGGTTTGTTCTTTCAGGATGAGAATAGAAGAATCCAAAATGTCATATCTTTGTAATAGCAACTGTCTGCATAAATAAAATAACTGTTAAGTAATATGTAATATAAGAATTATTGTGTTAGGGAGTGAAATCATCAACTTTTACAATGCTTTAGGGCTGATCGTCTATCTTTAACGCAAAATAAAACAGAAAAAATAGAGGCATGGAGTATTTAAATCTATCTTATTAAAAAAATCACACTTTTGTTTTTGTTTGTTTGTTTTGCGGTACGCGGGCATCTCACTGTTGTGGCCTCTCCCGTTGCGGAGCACAGGCTCCGGACGCGCAGGCTCAGCCGCCATGGCTCACGGGCCCAGCCGCTCCACGGCATGTGGGATCTTCCCGGACCGGGGCACGAACCCGTGTCCCCTGCATTGGCAGGCGGACTCTCAACCACTGCGCCACCAGGGAAGCCCAAAAAAAAAATCACACTTTTTGATTCAATGAAACAAAAATTAGCTAACCTTCTGAAAAAGTAGTATCTAAATCACCTCATATCACCATATGTCCAAAAAGGTACCCAGTACATCCAACTTTTCTGAGAAAATTATTAAAAAGCAAATAAGATTTTAAGAAGCATTTATGTTTATTAATAATCCTAACATCAAATGGGCATTAAGTATTAAGGTTGAAAATCTTCCTCAAATTTCTAGGTAAAAATAAAATTTATATTTCACGTCTGCATCTCAAGAGATTTTTTCTTTTTTGTGGTACGCGGGCCTCTCACTGCTGTGGCCTCTCCCGTTGCAGAGCACAGGCTCCGGATGTGCAGGCTCAGCGGCCATGGCCCACGGGCCCAGTCACTCCATGGCATATGGGATCTTCCTGGACCGGGGCATGAACCCGTGTCCCCTGCATCGGCAGGCGGACTCTCAACCACTGCGTCACCAGGGAAGCCCTCAAGAGATCTTTTTAAACAACAAACTAAACCAAAGAATCACTTGGCTCATGGCCCCAGCTGAGATGAAGCTTAACATATGGCTGAACTACATAGTTTAGGTCAGGAAGAAACAAGACAGAAGCACAATTTGTGCTTTAAAACTGAGACACATATGAAACACTGCGCGGGGGTGTTGATGTATTACTCCACTCTACCACCAGATCTCCTTGGCAAACAGTGGTATAATTCTGAACAATCTTGGCCTCATCTTATCATGAATATGCAAACTGGAGGAAAACCCACACAACATACCGGACAGAGACAAAAGTATTTCTCTTAATAACTACTGGAATGTTATTCCATTATTAATCAAAGGGTAAAAATCAGGCGTTTCTAGTGAAGATGTGGACTGGGGCATGAGGCGGAACACTTAAATTCAATTCTCAATATAAATGTGGCTAGTCAAGGTGTTTAGTTTTCTGCTCAAACTATAAGTGTTCATTTTTATAACTATTTTCCCCCAGCATGAGTTTCTATTTCCATCCTTTCAAGATAAACTAAATTTTAAAACACATACAAGATTTCATACAACTTTAATAACTTAAAGATATCAGATTTCAAACAATGAAGAACAAAACTATGTTGATTTTATTAAATGAGGTCAACCTATTCTGATTCTATAAAGTATGTACATTACTTATCATATATCTACGGCCTAGGAAAAAAAGCAGTTTGGAGAAAAAGGTTTTTACCTAAAAAGGAGGATAAGAGCTATACCTTCAGATTCGCTGGCAATCAATGCAATAATACAATTACATTATAGAAACAGCAATTATAGGAGAAAAGGAATGGACTCTATTATAAAGTCAGCTAAAAAATGTGGATACTACTACCTATTTCATAGTTATTTGGAAAATAAAATGAAATTATATATATACATACACAGAGCACTTAGCATAATAAAGAACAGTTAATAAATATTCAAAAAATGGTAGCTATTATTTACTACTTTTTAATCTTTCTGTGCCTTGATCTTCTCACTGCTAGTGATAATCAGTACAGCGTTTTCTAAGAGTTATTGAAGGACTCACAGATATAGAGAATAAATTAGTGGTTACCAGTGGGGAGAAGGAGTGGGCAATACAGGAGTAGGGGATTAAGAGGTACAAATTACTATGTATAAAATAAGCTACAAGGATACACTGTACAACACAGCAAATATAGCCAATATTTTATAATAACTATAAATGGAGCATAACCTTTAAAAATTGTGTATCAATATACTGTATACCTGTAACTTCCATAATAGTGTATATCAACTATATTTAATTTTTTAAAAATAGTTATTGAAGGGATTATATGAAATGTTGTATACAAGGTGCCCAGTTAAATACCTAGCACAAGCAAGCACTTATTAAAATGATAGTATGGGATACAGGTAAAAATTCATAGAACAGCACATTTCCCCTAAATATATCTATTCAATGTCAGTGTTCTACGCCACTCTCTAATTTCTTGGGAAAGATTAGTAAGAAGCTGAAGTCATAAAATGGTTAACTCTTAAGAAAGTAAGCATGATTTTCTGATCTCATGGGTGCCTAACTAATGCTAACTTCTAGAATTTGACAAAGGCAGCAAACTTCTTCTGACGAATGCATAAAAAGATGAAAGAAACATCTTTCTCTGCTCCTATTATTTTTCTCACTTCTTAGATGTATTCTATTAGTGAGTATGTAATACTAGAATATAGTGGAAGACTACTACTGTATACTAGCTCAAGGGGAACTTCTAATAACATTTAAATAGTGGGATGTGCTTTCCAGAAACCTAAATCTGGGAAAATACAAGCGATATGTTCAAAAGACTCTCATCTGGAGAACTGCTGCCAAATCTTTACAATAGGGTTTGTTGCTGAGAAAAGAATTGCTTTTGTGAATCCAGTACACAATGACTTATTTACAGAATTGGAGGGACGGGAGTTGAATGTAAAGCACTATGTATCATGGAGAAAAAAAGTTACCTGAGGTCTTTGGAAATGTCAGCTTTAAAAGAGACACAAACTGCATGAACTAGTTATAAAAGATGTATACAAATATAATAGGGTCAGCTATGCGCTCAGGGTCAGTAAAACCTAACTTGGTCAGGCTTGATTTTTTTCACTTTGTACAAGAATGAAGAAATGCAGAAAAAGAAATAGATAGTATCTCTGACCAGACCCAATATGTCTTTAAGCAATCCTTTTTTCCATTTTTGCCCACATGCTGTCTCAATTTCCCTATTTTATTGGAGTATTTCCAAACCAAGTTCTCTAGGTTATACCAATTAACTTCAAAGCAGAGATGTTGGCATAAATCTAACATTTCTAGAAGTATAGAATAAAAGACTCCACGACTTTCAATTGCCTATTTAAAAAAAATGAAAGGTGGTTTGTTCACTTGCTCAGCAGCTTTAAAAACAAAGGTTTCATGCTGCCACAGTTTTATTTTAAAGAACAATACCTGTGACAGGCAAGTAAGTAACTGGATAATAAAAGTAGGACAGGAAAATATAAAAGAAAACAAAAACAGACACAATTTCACACAGGAAATACATTAACAAACTAAGAAAAACCATCCTATTTTCCACATAACCTAAAGCTAACCTCAAAAGTTTTCCTTTTGTCCTGATTTTACTCTTCTTTCAATCCCTTCCAGGAACACAGAGTACCTACCTCCCTCTGCGTGGTTAATATATGGTACTTGATTTCAAAGAGCTTTAGAAGGTAGCATTCTTTGGCCACCTACTCATTTCAGGAGCACCCCATCATTTCAATATTCCGAAGAATTTCCTAGGTAGTTAAATGTGCAGTATAACAACATGTTTCTATGTTTGCTCTAGGTAATGAAGGCAACAAAAGCTTTGGTTCATGGGGCACTGTAGATCTCATCCACTGGACTAGCTCTAAGAAACTGATAAGTGTTCAGTGTAATTAACCCAATACTCAGAATTTTTAACTTATTTCTATACTGACCTTCGCTTCTGGTCCCAATGAAAGATTAGTCGTATTGTAGCAGCATGCCCCCAACTTTCCCCTGAGGGAAAAAGAACATGGTAACTGACTGAGTTATAAGTCTCTCAGAATGCCTCTGACCAAATACAGTTTTACTTTGCTTAATTTAACATAACAAAAGTATATCTGGTTTCAAAAAACCTGGTACATGGGTAACATCCTGAGATTAATAGATTTTCACCTATCTGTGGCAATACTGCAGATCATTATCACTATCCTCTATTTTCTTTTAGAAAACTTTATAGTTCGAGTCAACATATTTGTCAATCTTCCTTATCATCAGGCTTACTAACGTATTTCAGACCACCAGAAGAAAAGCAAAAGCTCTGACAGAATATTCTTAAAGATTTCAGTACAAATAAACCTTGAAGCACTGTGTTCTAACAAAGCCACGAGTAAGGTTAGAGTCATAAGCCTATTCATTACAGTTTGATTTGTATTTAAATGGATTCACCACTCCTCCTAAGACTGCGCTTTCTGAGGGAGTCATCTTATGAATATTTATATGCTAAGTACCTGACACAAGAGTTGCCAGAGAGTAGATGCTCAATAAATGTTAAACAACTGAAAGGATGAGTATCTAAAGGCACGGTGCTCCACACTAAGATTTATCGGTGAATAAGACAGTCTTCTCTACTTTCATGGAGCTTACAGTACTCAACAAGTATCAAATGAAAGAGGTAGGAAAAGATGTATTTAACTAAAAATGTTTATTTGATTAATTGCCTACCCAGTGCAGGAACCAGCAAGGCCTGATTTTTATCAATCTTTGTCGTCATCTGATTGGTTAAAATTACCTACAAAAACAAAACGTGAGAAAATTAGGTGAGTCTCCTCCCAAATTTATCAAGTAAATAGTCACGTGATTTTAGTATTCTGAATATAATCTAATTTAAAGAAAGATATATGTAGGTAATGAAAACTTTTCTCATATATTTTTTAGATATTACCCATAAAAATGAGTAAAATTATCTGAATACATGATTCTACTGAATATAAAACATTTTTTAACAGACTAGAACAAAGAAGTTCTTATTGTGATAATGGAAGAAAAAAAATATAGTAGATAATACATAAAGGTCTAAAGAGACCATGTGTGAAAACTTCATAACTAGGAGCACAGGAAACATGGGAGTCTGTGTTCTTTACCACTGTTGCCTCTCTAGAATATATTTACTCAAAGGAATATAAAATCCTTAATAAATAACTCAATGTTTATACTTTTAGGGGAGAGACAGTATTACCATTTATGATTTTACAGAAAAAAAAAACTGAGGCAAAGAATTATGAGAAGAGATCTAAAATCATAGAGAGCACAGTATAAGTAGAAGAACTGGGAAAAGATAAAACCCAGTAACAGATCAACTGACCCAAAAATTATGACTATGCTAGTCTGCTGGTAATAGAGATATAAGTGTTGCCTTACTCACAGATGGCCTCCAGGCTAAAAATATTGCTAATTCTTTTGGATTAAATAGTGGCCTATAGAAAAGATTCCATGTTTAGAAAGATAGTAATTTTATTTTATTTACTTATTCTTTGGCCGCACCGCATGGCATGCGGGATCTCAGTTCCTCAACCAGGGATCGAATCCGTGCCCCCTGCAGTGGAAGCACGGAGTCTTAACCACTGGACCTCCAGGGAAGTACCGAAAGATAGTAATTTTACAGTAGAGATAAAGAAAGTGCTTAAAGCTACCTTAATATAGTAAAAGTCAGATTATCTGGCACCTTCTCATCTAAAATCCTCCAGAAATGGTTATTTTAAATATTGTTCCAATACAGATCTTCCCTCCAGAAATAAGACAGATACTACTTCAAGCTGAAACTGATAAAGAACTTCTAAGAAAAGCAATAAGAAAAGATACCTACTCTAAAAAAGTCATCTATTTCTTAAGAAAACTGAAAAGAAAAGGCTGTTTGGCTGTACCCACCACAGTGGTCAACACCCTAAAGTTTCTGTTTATCTACGAAGGAGAAATCTGTGATCCATCTAGATCTCAGTCAAGCACAAACTGGATGACAGCACTTCCTCTTAGTTCCTCTCCCCTTAAGTGCCATAGTGGTTTTCCCATGTGTTACCTTATTCCAGGTATCTCAGAACAAGCTAAGCAGGAATTTAAATTGGTAATTCACTGAAATATATGTCTTACTGGCATCCACAACATGTTGAACAATACTCTTTACACACTATCAAGTGTTTAATCTTTAGCAACTGGGATATTTACTCACACCAACACTTTTTGGTTAAAGGTGCACTATTCAATTCTGCAGCCATGGGCCACATATAGCTTTTTAAAACTAAATTAATTAAAACTAGAAATTCACTTCCTCTGCAGCATTAGCCACATTTCAAGTGCTCAACACCCATGGAACTACTATATCAGACTGAGCATTTTCATCTTTTTTTCTCTTTTTGGCTGCATTGGGTCTTTGTTGCTGTGCTCAGGCTTTCTCTAGTTGCAGCGAGTGGGGGCTACTCCTCATTGCGGTAGGTGGGCTTCTCATTGCGGTGGTTTCTCCTGTTGCAGAGTACAGGCTCTAGGCGCACAGGCTTCAGTAGTTGCGGCACGTGGGCTCAGTAGTTGTGGCTTGTGGGCGCTAGAGCACAGGCTCAGTAGTTGTGGCGCACAGGCTTAGTTGCTCCATGACATGTGGGATCTTCTCAGGCCAGGGATCAAACCCGTGTACCCTGCATTGGCATGTGGATTCTAAACTACTGTGTCACCAGGGAAGTCCTGAGCATTTTCTTCTTTGTAGAAAGTTCTACCAGACAGCATTGGCTTAGAGAATATTACACATCTTACACATTATCCATTACACATCTTGAGGAAATTGTAAATAGACATACTGGCTTACCAGTTGTTCAACATCCCAAAATAAGAATTTGCATTGTTAGCATATACTTATAATTAACAGTATTTCTGCAAAAATGTTGGGTTTACCATGACATAAATGAAAATTACCGTGTGATTACTCCAAGCTCCTAAAGAATGAGTCTTGGGAGTTCCCTAGTGGACTAGTGGATAGGATTATGGGCTTTCACTGCCATGGCCCGGGGTTCAATCCCTGGTCAGGGAATCGAGATCCTGCAAGCTGCGCAGCACGGCCAAAAAAATTAAAAAAGAATGGGTCTTAAAATAGTGAAGTGGGGACTTCCCTGGTGGCGCAGCGGTTAAGAATCTGCATGCCAATGCAGGGAACAAGGGTTCGAGCCCTGGTCTGGGAGATGCCACATACCACGGAGCAACTAGGCCCAAGCGCCACAACTACTGAGCCTGCACACCTAGAGCTGGTGCTCCACAACGGGAGAAGCCACCACAATGAGAAGTCCACACACAGCAACGCAACTAGAGAAAGTCCGCGCGCAGCAAGAAAGACCCAATGCAGCCAAAAATAAATTAATTAATTAATTTAAAAAAATAGTGAAGTAATAATCACTTTAAAATTATAAACTTCACTGCTTTAAAAATACTTCTGTGGGCTTCCCTGGCGGCGCAGTGGTTGAGAGTCCGCCTGCCGATGCAGGGGACACGGGTTCATGCCCCGGTCCGGGAAGATCCCACATGCCGCGGAGCGGCTAGGTCCGTGAGCCATGGCCGCTGAGCCTGCGCGTCTGGAGCCTGTGCTCCGCAACGGGAGAGGCCACGACAGTGAGAGGCCCTCATACAGCAAAAAAAAAAAAAAAAAGGAAGCCAGACATAAAAGACCACATATTGTATGATTCTATTTATATAAAATATCCAAAAAGACAAATCCATAGAGACAGAAAGCAGACTAGTGGTTGTTAGTGGCTGAAGGGAGGGTGCAATGGGGAATGATGGTTAATGGGTAAGGGAGTTCTTTTTGGGGGTGACGGAAATGTTCTAAAATTAGATAGCTGTGATGGTTGCACAACTCTGCAAATATACTAAAAAGCACTGAACTGTGATTTAAAAGGGTTAATTTTATGCTATGTTAATTATATCTAATAGAGCTGTTAAATTTTTTTCTGATAATAATCAAATAAATGCATCTCTAGAAGGACTCTCTCCATTATCAGTCTGCAAAGACTTAAAAGACTCAAAGTTGGTAAAGAAGTGGGAAAACAAGAATTCTCATGCATGTTATACACATGAAATTAACATAATATTGTAAATCAAAATATCTCAAAAAAAATCTATCTTCTATTTTAGAAAAAAAGTATAATTGGAATCTAATCAAGAGGAAACATCACAGAAACCCAAAATTGTAACTTTTTTTTTTTTTTGCCAACCCATGTGGCATGTGGGATCTTAGTTCCCCAACCAGGGATTGAACCCGTGCCCCTGCATTGGGAGCATGGAGTCTTAACCACTGGACGGCCAGGGAAGTCCCCACAGAAACCCAAAATTAAGAGATAATCTCTAAAATCACTGGCTTCTATTCTTCAATACAGCAATGTCACAAAAACAAAGAAAGGCAACTAAAGAGATACAACATCTAAAGGCAATATGCGATTCCAGTTGGCAAAAAGAACGGGAAAAATTTGCTGTGAAGGACATCATTGGGATAATTGACAGAACAGGAATATGGATTATATACTAAAGTGCTGTATCAATATTAAATTTCCTACATTTGATAACTATACTGTGGACACATATGAGAATATTTCTTGTTCTTAGGAAATACACACTGAATATTATCAGATAAAAGGATATGATATATGCAACTCTTTTCAAAGTGTTCAGAAAAATATATACATAAACTCTGTGTGTGTGTTTGTGTATGTATAGAAAGAGAGTGGGGAGAGAGAATAAGAATGAAAAAGCAAACCTTGGGAAAGGTTATATGGGAGTTCTTTATACTATTCAAATCAACAAAATAAATAAAATTCTATCTTTTCCCCACTGAACTAAAAAAAAAAAAAAGAAAGGATTCCCATTCACTGTTGTAGAGAATATACTTTGGGATATGCTTTCTGAGGGCAATTTGATAATATATTACAAAAGGTTTAAAAATAGGGATATCTCACTGGCTTAATACTTTCAGAAATGACTGGATACACGGACAAAGAAGCATATATAAAGTTGTTGACTCCAGTGTTTTACATGGTGAAACACTGGAGCCAACTTTAAAGACGATCAATAGAGAGAGAGGTGGTTAAAAAACTATGCCACAACCATACAGTAGAATACTATATAGATGTTAAGGTAAGGTACATTTATAAAGTAGTATGTATGGGAAGAGGTTCATAGTATATTAAGTAAAAAACAACTGTTTGCTTGATTGATTTTAATATGATTTCACTTAAAAAATATGTATGTTTACACAGAATAAGTTTGGAAAAATATATACAACAAACTTAACAATAATCATCTCTGGGTAATAGATAATATAATTGCTTACTTTCTACACTTTCAATTGCTTAAAACTTTTTTTACAGCAAGTAAATATAACTTAAAATTGTAAAATGTACTTATTAGCAAAGGTCATACATGCCTCTATAGATGCTAACTGGGAAATTAAAAATCAAACAAAGAAGAATTAATAAACTAAGAGGAGAAAGTATACACTCAACCCACAAAGTCCTACCTCTAGAAGTAGCTACTGTAAATGTTTTGGTCCTTTCAGATCTTTTTCTTCATATGTATAAATATAAATGCACATATATAACTTCTGTTTTCTTCAAAAATTGGGATCACAGGGCTTCCCTGGTGGCGCAGTGGTTGAGAGTCCGCCTGCCGATGCAGGGGACATGGGTTCGTGCCCCGGTCCAGGAAGATCCCACATGCTGCGGAGCGGCTGGGCCTGTGAGCCCTGGCCGCTGAGCCTGCGCGTCAGGAGCCTGTGCTCCGCAATGGGAGAGGCCACAATAGTGAGAGGCCCGTGTACCGCAAAAAAAAAAAAAAAAAAATTGGGATCACGCTAAATATATTATTATGTAAGTTGAATTTTTTCACTTACTCATCTATCTGGATATATCTTCTTCCATGTTAGTGCATGTATATTTACATTACTCTTCTTAAACACTGAGTATTCCATGTTGTTATTTAGATTACTTTTTTTTTTTTTTGGCTGAGCCGTGCAGCACAGCTTGCAGGATATCAGTTCCCTAATCAGGGATTGAACCCAGGCCATGGCAGTGAAAGCCTGGAATCCTAACCACTAGACCACCAGGGAACTCCCTAGATTACTTTTTTAATCAGAAAAGATGAAGCTATTTCTGTTAAAAAACAAAAACCTAAGGAACTATGCAACCCATTAGCCTTGAGTGCCCCCTACTGGGGACTCTTCACTGATATTAACAGAATGCTAAATTACAAATTAATGCCGAGAAATAATTCAAAGACAGGACACTATGTTTTCAGCATATGGCAAAAAAAATCTAAAAACTCAAAAGAAAAAATGTATGTTTTGAAATTATTTTATTGAAGAGTTATTTACATATGATGTATTACAGCCTTGTGCAAAGGACTCTAATTGGCGGTGAAGACAAGAAAATCAAGGTAAGCAGTTTGATCTTCTCCCATCTCCCTCCCAGACAAGTGTGTATATTTGTGTCAGTGGTAGGATGAGGTTGCAAAGAGAGAAGTGAAAACGGGCAATAAAAAAAAGTTTTTACCTCACTCCTTTTTTTTGTTTTTGTTTTGGGTTTTTTTTGGCCACAAACACACAGCACGCAGGATCTCAGTTCCCCGACCAGGGATCGAATTTGCACCCACTGCAGTGGAAGTGCAGTCCTAACCACTGGACCACCAGGGAACCCCCTACCTCACTCCTTTTATCTCTTTACTTCTGAACTTATCTTTATGTCTCTCCTCACACTACAAATCTAGAAGCGTTAGCTCCACCTCTAAACATCTAGGTTGTTTACACTATGTAATTTTTCTATCCGAGTCTGTGATTATACACTATGTAATAATCAAAGACTCAAGGGTAAAAGAAAAATAGGGATGTTGGAAGAGCTTACCTGAAGAACGTCAAGTATGTTACAAAGAAAACAATGCAATTATCAAAGATGGCATTTCTTTATCAAAGTCCATTTTTATAATATGGCATCTTGATTATGCTTTTTATTTGCCAGGAAAACTGATATACAACACTTATGACTGGATTTAATATTTTTTATAGAAACCAAACCAAAACAAAACTACATTCAGAACTGTATATCTATATTATTTGCTTTTAGTCAAGCAAATTCTATTTTTGCTATTTCTAGACTGTAACATTTTATTTTTTTACTTTTATTTATTTATTTATGTTTGGTCATGCTGTGTGGCATATGGGATCTTAGTTCCCTGACCAGGGATCAAATCTGTGCCCCCTACAGTGGAAGCATGAAATCCTAACCACTAGACTGCCAGGGAATTCCCTAGACTTTTAACATCTTATATAATCTTGACTTTATAATAAAACTCCCTTTAGTAGTAATACTTACAGCTAATCTGTGGTTATTTGCAAGGCTGATCATTTGCTGCGCTAGGCCATTTAGTAACCGAGTACGAAGGGATAGGTCATCTAGGTCATGACGAAAAGGAAAAGCAATACCATCCACTATCACTAATCGAACCTAAATAAAGAAGAGATAATGATATTAGGTTTGGTATTTAAAATAAAATAATAAATGGCAACCAAAAAGCAGAGTCCATCACAGGAAAACAAAAAACAAAAAACCTTAAAATCCAGGGTTCTATTTCCAACTCTCCAAAGGCTTCATTTTGGTCAGGTATAAATCTGTTCAATGCTTTCTGCACTAGTCACCAAAAGTTAAAATGTACTCTGGTTTGATAATTTATCATCTTAAAAAAGTAATTCAACAAAAGAAAAAGGGGCAATTACAATTTTCTTGCAATTTGCCACTACACCCAGTCTTTACAGAGGTGTACTGATGAAAAGCACTTGAAATCTTAGCAAAACCAATTTCTCAACTAAATGTCAATTTTACCTTCAGGGTTCTCTTTATGTTGAAAAAAAAAACCAAACGCTCAAATATTGAATTATAAAACCTTTTTCAAAAGCTTAATTTTTTTTTTTTTTTTTTTTGCACTACACAGGCCTCTCACCGTTGTGGCCTCTCCCGTTGCGGAGCAACAGGCTCAGGACGCGCAGGCTCAGCAGCCATGGCTCATGGGCGCAGCCGCTCCGCGGCATGTGGGATCTTCCCGGACCAGGGCACTAACCCGTGTCCCCTGCATCGGCAGGCGGACTCTCAACCACTGAGCCACCAGGGAAGACCGATAGCAGTATTTACTACATGGAAATCAGCAAGCAAATCAGTTACAGATCAGGACTTGATTTGTTTTGCTGGTTGTCTAGACTTTTAATAAAGCGATGGGAAAAAAATGTCATAATCAGATTGACCTTAAAAATGTGTTGTGTCAAAAAAAAAAAAAAAAAAAAAAAAAAAAAATGTGTTGTGTCTGTAGAGAACAGACTTGTGGTTGCCAAGGGGGAGGGGGGTGAAGGAGGGAAGCATCACTTTGCTGTACCGCAGAAATTAACAAGACACTATAAATGACCAATACTTCAATAAATTTTTTAAGAAGTGTTCTGTCTGTATCCATTGCATTGTGAACTACACAAAAAAAATGAGGAAACATGCTTCTACTTTTGGAAAATGAATCCAATAACTAGGAATGATCATTAAATCAAAAGAAGAAAAATACTCCACGGGAAAACACTATATAATTGCAAGTTTTGGTCCTAGGGTATTTGCAACGAGTCCCAAATACCTAGGGCATCCAAGGACCTCTCTGCTCAAACCAGAGGAGCTATACAGCCTAACTTATAATGCAAGACTAGAAATAGGCTGTTTTCCTCTCTACAGTACAGATTTTACTGAAAGTGGCTGAAATACAAAGATCTGGACGTTCTGTTAAGTGGTAACTGTCACACTCATGGCTTTTCTCCAAGTTTAGGGAGCAAGCTCCTGAATATGCTCTGGTGAGTTTCCTTGGTCTCTCAAAAGGCAGATTATACCGAATGACAGAAAGTCGATGAAGTACAGAGTTTGAGTGGGTAGAATAAAACAAGCATTGTCAAACAAACAAACAAAAACCAAAAATCAAGCACTGTCATTCAACTCATAAAAGTTGAAATTAAAAAGTCAACATGGGACTTCCCTTGCAGTCCAGTAGTTAAGACTTCACCTTTCAATGCAGGGGGTGCAGGTTTGATCCCTGGTCGGGAAGCTAAGATCCCACATGCCTTGCGGCCAAAAAACCAAAATATAAAACAGAAGCAATGTTGAAACAAATTCAATAAAGACTTTAAAAGTGGTACATATCAGGGACTTCCCTGGTGGTGCAGTGGTTAAAAATCCGCCTGCGAATGCAGGGGACACAGGTTCGAGCCCTGGTCCAGGAATATCCCACATGCCGCGGAGCAACTAAGCCCGTGTGTCACAACTACTGAGTCTGTGCTCTAGAGACCCAGAGCCACAACTACTGAGGCCACCTGCCACAACTACTGAAGCCTGCGCATCTACAGCCTGTGCTGTAGAAGCCACCGCAACAAGAAGCCCACACACCGCAACGAAGAGTAGCCCCCACTCACTGCAACGAGAGAAAGCCCGCATGCAGCAATGAAGACTCAACGCAGCCATAAATAATAAAAATCTTTTAAAAAATGAGAAAAGGGGCTTCCCTGGTGGCGCAGTGGTTGAGAATCTGCCTGCCAATGCAGGGGACATGGGTTCGAGCCCTGGTCTGGGAAGATCCCACATGCCACGGAGCAACTAAGCCCGTGTGCCACAGCTACTGAGCCTGCGCGTCTGGAGCCTGTGCTCCTCAACAACAGAAGGTCGCGACAGCGAGAGGCCCGCGCACCGCGATGAAGAGTGGTCCCCGCTCACCACAACTAGAGAAAGCCCTCCCACAGAAACGAAGACCCACCACAGCCAAAAATAAATAAATAAATTTAAAAAAAAAAAAAAAATGAGAAAAGAACCATTTAAATAAATAAATAAAATAAAATAAAATAAAAATGGTCCACATCAAGAAAAAAAATCTTAAAGAAAAAAAGTTACCAGCGTGAATTTTTATTTTGGTCGTGCCCTGTGGCTTGTAGGAAACTTAGCTCCCCTCGACCAGGGATCAAACTCATGCCCACTGCAGTGGAAGTGCAGAGTCCTAACCACTGGAAGGGAATTCCCTCCAAAGTGAATTTTTTAAAATAAAAATTAGGAATCCAAGAGAGTTTTAAACTCTTTATGTTTCAGAAACATTTTGTGTAGTGTAATTCCCTTCTGCCAGCAGTTCTCTCCTTTGTGCAACTAACAAAGAAGAAATTTTGGGTAAATGGACCATGGGATGACTCCATTTGATATTCCTTCTTTTCTTACTATTCACTGACACTAAGAGTGGTTTATTAGAGATATGAGGTCTTTCCCATATCACAGATAAGTTGTTCAGTGTAGAAAAATGAAAAAACTGAGGATGTATCAAAATTCTGTAATGTCAGCAAAATAACCATATTTTCCATTTTCACAAAATAAGGCTCAATAAAGACCCCACAGGGCTTCCCTGGTGGTGCAGTGGTTGAAGGTCCGTCTGCTGATGCAGGGGACATGGGTTCGTGCCCCGGTCCGGGAGGATCCCACATGCCGCGGAGTGGCTGGGCCCGTGAGCCATAGCCGCTGAGCCTGCGCGTCCAGAGCCTGTGCTCCGCAATGGGAGAGGCCACCACAGTGAGAGGCCCACATACCACAAAAAAAAAAAGACCCCATAAAGAAAGAATATAAGAACATAAAGGGCTTCCCTGGTGGTGCAGTGGTTGAGAATCCACCTGCCGATACAGGGGACACGGGTTCGTGCCCCAGTCCGGGAAGATCCCACATGCCGCGGAGCGGCTGGACCCGTGAGCCATGGCCGCTGAGCCTGCGCGTCCGGGGCCTGTGCTCTGCAACGGGAGAGGCCCGCTTACCGCAAAAAAAAAAAAAAAAGAACATAAAAATTGTGAGAAGCACTTAAGAACGTACTTCCTGTCACAACCAGTCATCTAGATTTCTGCTCTTTTTACCTCTTAGGGAAAAATCCTCAGTAAGTGGTGCTAGGAAAACTGGACAGCTAAATGAAAAAGAATGAACACCATACACAAAAATAAACTCAAAATGGATTAGAGACCTAAATGTAACGCCAGACACTATTAAACTCTTAGAGGAAAACATAGGCAGAACACTCTTTGACATAAATCACAGCAAGATCTTTTTTGACCTACTTCCTAGAGTAACGAAAATAAAAACAAAAATAAACAAATGGGACCTAATGAAACTTCAAAGCTTTTGCACAGCAAAGTAAACCATAAACAAGACAAAAAGACAACCCTCAGTATGGGAGAAAATATTTGCAAATGAAGCAACAGATAAGAGATTAATCTCCACAATTTACAAGCAGCTCAGTATCAAAAAAACAAACAACCCAATCAAAAAATGGGCAGAAGACCTAAAGAGACATTTCTCCAAAGAAGACATACAGATGGCCAACAAACACATGAAAAGATGCTCAACATAGCTAATTATTTGAAAAATGCAAATCAAAACTACAGTGAGGTATCACCTCACACCAGTCATAATGGCCATCATCAAAAAATCTACAAACAATAAATGCTGGAGAGGGTGTGGAGAAAAGGGAATGCTCCTACACTGTTGGTGGGAATGTAAATTGTTACAGGCACTATGGAGAACAATATGGAGGTCCCTCAAAAAACTAAAAATAGAGCTACCATATGATCCAGCAATTGCACTCCTGGGCATAAATCTGGAGAAAACCAAAATTCGAAAAGATATTTACATGCACCAAATGTTCATTGGAGCAGTATTTACAATAACCAGGACATGGAAGCGACTTAAATATCCATCAACAGATGAATGGATAAAGAAGATGTGGTACATATATACAATGGAATATTACTCAGCCATAAAAAAGAATCAAATAATGCCATTTGCAGCAACATGAATAGACCTAAAGATTACCATACTAAGTAAGCCAGACAGACAAATATCATATGGTATCACTTATATGTGAAATCTAAAAAATGATACAAACGTATTTACAAAACAGAAACAGACTCACAGACTTAGAAAACAAACTTATGGCTACCAAAGGGGAAAGGTGGGAGGAGAGAGATAAATTAGGAGGTTGGGGAAGAAAAAAAGGAAAAACAGAAATGGTAAAAATTCATCAAATTCCTCAACAACAGTAACACAGGAAGCTAATCAATTCAGCAAAAAAATACACCTCTGTTGTTTCACTTTCATCATGCTTGTTAATGTAAGCAAAAATATCAACCAGCGTTTATGTTAAAACAGTACCTGTTCATCAGTGAGGGGAGCAACTTCTTTGCTGAATTGGACAGCCATCAAGTGCTTATTGGTAGCTTAATTTTGCCAAATAATGGCATAGGTCAGATATGGATAAATAAGTTTAGCAAAGTTCAGATCGATGAAAACCTCTTAGGGAAAAATCCTGATGTAAACAAAATGCAAGAAAATTCTGTAATAGTCAACCTTATGGTCCATATTTTGAGGAAAATACAGAAATTTATTTATTTATTTACGGCCACACCACATGGCTTGTGGGGTTTTAGTTCCCTGACCAGGGATCGAACTCAGGCCCTTGGCAGTGAGAGCACAGAGCCCTAACTACTGGACCACCAGGGAATTCCCCAGAAAATAATTTATAACCAGAAATAAATGGTAACTAGAGCTCATCAATGAATTTGGTAAAGTTGCAGGATACAAAATTAATAAACAGAAATCTGTTGCATTTCTATACACTAACAACAAAAGATCAGAAAGAGAAATTAAGGAAACAATCCCATTTACCATGTAAAATGGTTCAGCAACTGTGAAAAACAGTTTTGCAAGGCCTCAAAAAGTTAAACATAGAATTACCATATGATCCAGCAATTTTGCAACTAATAACTAAAAAATATATAGTAAAAGAAACAAGGGCATCAAAATAGTATACTAGAAAATAACTATCTAATAAAAAAAAGACAGTAATGGAGAAATTGAGAAATAAGGTATAAGACATATAGAAAAAAAAAAACAGCAAAATGGCAGAAGTACCTCCCTATGAGCAAGCATGTTAAACGTAAATGAATTAAACTCTCCAATTAAAAGGCAGAGATTGGCAGAATGGATTTAAAAAATGACCCAACTGTAGGCTTTCTACAAGAAACTCACTTTAAGTCCAAAGATACATATAAGTTACGTGTGAAAGGATGGAAAAAGATATTCCCTGCAAACAGTAACCAAAGAGAGCTGGACTGGCCAGACAAAAGAGACTTTAAGACAAATACTGTTACAAGAGACAAAGAAGGACACTGTATAATAATAAAAGGGTCAGTCCATTAAGAAGATATAACAATTATAGGGAACTCCCTGGCGGTGTGGTGGTTAGGACTTGGTGTTTTCACTGCCATGGCCTGGGTTCAATTCCTGGTCAGGGAACTAAGATCCCGAAAGCTAAAAAAAACAAAAAGAAGATATAACAATTATAAATATATAGAGACCTAACAACAAAGCCCTAAAATATATAAAGCAAAAACTGATAAAATTAAAGAAAGAGGACTTCCCTGGTGGCATAGTGGTTAAGAATCCACCTGCCAATGCTGGGGACATGGGTTCGAGTTCTGGTCAGGGAAGATCTCACATGCCTTGGAGCAACTAAGCCTGTGCATCACATCTACTGAGCCTGAGCTCTAGAGCCCTCGAGCCAAAACTACTGAAGCCCGCGTGCCTAGAGCCTGTGCTCCTCAACAAGAGAATCCACCACAATGAGAAGCCCACATACCTCAATGAAGAGTAGCTCCCACTTGCTGCAACTAGAGAAGGCCCGCGTGCAGCAAAGGAGACCCAATGCAGCCAAAAATTAATTAATTAATAATTTTTAAAAATAAATTTTTTTAAATCAAAGAAAGAAACAAGACAGTTCTACAGTAATAACTGGCAATTTCAAACAGCTCAAATTCAATGATGGATGTAACTGGACAAAAGATAAACAAGGAAAGAAAAGACTTAACAAGACTATAAATCAACTAGAATTAGCAGATCTATACATACAACACTCCACTCAACAGCAGACTACACATTCTTCTCAAGTGCACATGGAACGTCCTCCTGCATAGACCAGATGTTAGGTCACAAAATAAGTCTCAAATTTATAAAGATGGAATCATTGTTATCTTCTCTGACCAGAATGGAATAAAATCAGAAACCAACAAAAGGACATTTGAAAAATTCACAAATATGTGGAAATCAAACAACACACTCTTTTTTTTTTTTTTTTTGCGGTACGCGGGCCTCTTACTGTTGTGGCCTCTCCCATTGCGGAGCACAGGCTCTGGACGCACAGGCTCAGAGGCTATGGCTCATGGGCCCAGCCGCTCCGCGGCATGTAGGATCTTCCCGGACCGGGGCACGAACCCATGTCCCCTGCATCGGCAGGCGGACTCTCAACAACTGCGCCACCAGGGAAGCCCAACACACTCTTAAATAAACAAAGAGTCAAAGAACTCAAAATGGAAATTAGAATGTACTTAAAGATAAATGAATATTAAAAAATAATATACCAAAATTTATGGGATACAGTAAAAGCAGTGCTCAGAGGAAAATGTACAGCTCTAAACAACTATATTTTTTAAAAAAGGGAATTTCCTGGCAGTCCAGCAGTTAGGACTGCACACTCTCATTGCCAAGGGCCTGGATTCAATCCCTGGTTGGGGAACTAAGATTCCACAAGCCACATGGTACAGCAAATAAATAAATAAATGTTTTTTTAAAAAGAAATAAAGATCTCAAACCAATATCCTAAAATTCTACTTAAAAGAACCAGAAAAAGAAGAGCAAACTAATCCCAAATAAAGTAGAAGAAAGTAATGAAAATTAAAGTGGAAATAATCAAAATAGACAAGAGACAAACAATTGGAAAAATCACTGAAATCAAAAGTTGATTCTTTGAGGGACTTCCCTGGTGGTGCAGAGGTTAAGAATCTGACTGCCAGTTCAGGGGACACAGGTTCAAGCCCTAGTCTGGGAAGATCCCACATGCCGTGGAGCAACTAAGCCCGTGCGCCACAACTACTGAGCCTGCATGCCACAACTACTGAAGCCCACGTGCCCAGAGCCCGTGCTCTGCAGCAAGAGGAGCCAGCGCAATGAGAAGCCCACACACTGCAACAAAGAGTAGCCCCTGCTCGTCACAACTAGGGAAAGCCCGCGCGTGGCTATGAAGGACCCAACGCAGCCAAAAATAAAATTAATTAATTAATTAGTTCTTTTAAAAAGAGAGAGATTTTTAAAAAAAAGAAAAAGAAAAAAAGTTGATTCTTTGAAAAGATCAACAAAATTGACAAGCCTTTAACTAAAGTGACTAAGAAAAAGAGAGAAGGTGCAAATCACTCCAGTCAGGAATGAAAGTAAGGACATTACTACTAATCTTATAGAAATAAAAAACAAAGAGAATATAATGAACATTTGTATGCCAAAAAATCAGATAACCTAGATGAAATGGACAAATTCATTGAAAGACACAAACTACCAAAACTGACTGAAGACACAGAAAATCTGAATAGATTTATAACAAGAGATTGGATCAGTAATCAAAAGCCTTTCAACAAAGAAAAAATCAGGACCAGATGGCTTCACCAGTGAATTCTATAAAATGTTTAAAGAATTTACACCAATTCTTCTCAAAGTATTCTGAAAAGTAGAGAAGGGAACTTCCTAACTCATTTTATGAAGCCAATATTACACTGATACCAAAGCCAGACAAAGACATCACTGGCAAAGAAAACCACAGACCAATTACAGATGCAAAAATCCTCAATAAAATACTAGGAAACTGAATCTTGTAGTATATTAAAAGGATTATATATCATGATCAAGCGGGATTTATCCTAGGAATGCAAAGGTGGTTTAATATGAAAATCAATCAATGAAACACACCAGATTAATAGAATGATGGGTGAAAAAAGCCACATAATCGTCTCAGTTGATTCCGAAAAAGCATCTGACAAAACCCAACACCTTTCATGATAAAAACAATCAACTAATTAGGAATAAAAGAGAGCCTCCTCAACCTTATAAACATTGAGCCATACCTTTGAGTGTTCTGAAAGGAAGTCTGGAAGCAGATAAACTTGTGCCAGTAGCTCTGTGTAGTCACGACAACGAAAATAATAAATATGGGAAAGAATATTTTCAAGAGTGAAATCCTGCAAAGCTTTTGGGTGCTCTGAAATAAACAACAAAACAATTTTAAAATAGTTTTACCTGTCATTTCACAAACTATCATTTCATAATTCCTGACCTCTTATTTTCACCTTTTCCACTGTTTCCTTACATACTAGACTAGAAATTTAGACACATACACAACTAGAGTTTTAATGTCTATTTTTTCATATTTCTAGTTATTGGCTTCCATTGAATAGAAGTAACACAATGGAACTTCTTTCTTGTTTTTTTATAAGACTCCAAATTAAAAGTTAAAAGGAAAAATGTTGAAAAGCAGCATATTTTTCCCTTAAATGCCACAGTATAATTTGGTATTTAAGTAGAAATAATGATATAAAATAAAATTCTCTCCTTAGATTTGTTTTTTTAAAAATAACCAGATTGGTTCTGGACATATTTCAGAGAGAAACAAGTTAAAAATCATTGCATTTAAAAACGTACTTAAGTTTTAATGCTGAAAGAAAAACCAAGAAATTAAATTTCAGAAAATATTTCCTATTACAAATATACATTTAACCAGTTCATTTTTAACCAAAAAACAACAGCTTAATCACACACCACTCATTAAAAACTATACTCCAGTGCTACATCCACAATATTTACAAGATCTTAAGACACTATTACAAATTACACCTGTGACATGGATAGCTTACAAGACTTTCAATAGATATACTGGTCATTGGTTAAAAAGGACACCTAGCACTACAATGAAAATAAAAATATTCAGCTGATTATATTCATTTAAAGGGAATACAAACATCTTAGGAAAAGCATTATGTTTTTTAACATTTCTAGAAAAAATGCACATCCAAAAAATAAAATACAATAAAGCAAAAGAAAAGCAAAAGAAAACAGTCAAACCAGAAACCATTTAATTTTATGAGTAACTGAAGGACACGAACTAGAAAACAAATTACCTTAAAAAAAACTTTTTTAATCTAACACTTTATTTCCACATAATAAGCGCAGAAAAACTTCCCAACACTTTTAACAATACAATTAACATAGCTGTGAAGTCAATTACATACTCAGAGGCACATAAGGTCAATCAGCCTAATTTTCCAAACATTTCCATACATGATTTTTCAAGGCCACCCTTGGTTTTTGGAAAAACCAGTATGAAAGTCAATATACACTGAATGCATTGACACAACATTTAATACTTACAGTAAGGTGTCCAGTAACATTAGCTAACACCTGGCAGGCCAGAGCATGATGATTTGAAGTCATACATTGAAATACAGGTTTGTCCCAGAGCTCCTGCAGTAAAAAGTGAGGGCCACAAAAGGGGACAAAAAGGCCAGCCCAGGTGTGGCATTTCTCAATTTGTAAGAGAAGTATGAGCGTTTAATACTAGGACACGGTCATTAAGCTTCACGTTCCAAATGGTCTCTTGCTTGAGATGGATACAAATGAAAATTACTTTTATTATACAGAAAAAAGAGCACTTGCCAACTTACCTTCTCCCATATGTGTTCCTGCTATAAGCTGCAGGTGCTGAATGCAGGCATTAGCAAGGTCTACCACTCTATCAACCATAAAACTCCCCTCTGTATCAATAAAAACTGCTTCACCTTCCACTCCTCCAAAACATTCTGGTATCTGCACATCTACTGCCAACTGCATACTGTCAAGAGAAAGAACTGAAATGACCAAATCATTATCATGATCATCTAAGGCAGTGTTTTTCAAACTCCAAATCACAACCCATTAGATACCACTAAATATTTTATAGGTATAAATATACTCTGCAAAGTAACAGAGATGGTTGACTCTCCACGGCTCCAAACATATGTGAATCAATTGATGAATGGATTAGGGGGAGGGTGTGCCTATAAAACCACAATTAAGGACTCTTTAGTGGTTTTTAGGCTTCTGGGAATGGAACCCTTTATTATACAAAAATCTACTTTCAAACATTTGGCTTTCAAATATATTCTCAGGAATTAATTCTATAATAAAGTAGAAGACTGCTTATTGACCCCACTGACCACACTATACTGTTGCAAAAGAAACACTTTTGAGTATCAAAATAATTGTATCAATTTATCAAGATGGGGTGCTGAAGTAAGGCATATGTTATGTTTGATGCACACATACAGACACACAAAATTAAGAGCACATACATGCCTTTTTTGGTCTCCTAACTGTATGCCCACAACACAATACTCTGTTACTTACATAAATGTAAGAGGAGAACATTTTATTTTACCATAATTGTGTTTTTCCAACACCTGGTGCACCACAAATTTCTGTTGTTTTGGTTAAGGGTACGCCACCCCCAAGAATATTATCTAGTGCTGAACAGAAGGTAATTATGAAACTCTGGGTATGCTCCTGCTCAAGAAGTTCCAGCGCTGTGCACTTCTTGCCTGACTCAGCTGTACCAGAATAACTTGTTTTATTTGTGAGACATTCTCTTCTTATAATTTGCAGCGTTTCTAAGGCTTCCTCTTTAGATATCCCAACTTCTGAAAGTAAGAAACAGAAACAAAAACATCTGATTTTAGAAATTTAAAAGTCATATGTTATTGAGTTGTCTTCATTAATTTTAATTTTTAAATAACAAGAATGATGACAGGAGTACAGAAACATAAAAATGTAACATTCGATTAAGTATTTAATTTTTCAAGTTAATAAAGGCATTTATCTATATTTTCTTAGTCTTCACATACTTAAAAGATTTATCTATTACCTCAGAAACAAAATTGAGAAACCTAAGCCTCTAAAGCATTTCTGAGTATCTACAAGAGTATCTATCTCAGAAGGTAGAAATGAAAATGTCCTTTTTTTTTTCCTTTTGGTCCTTTTACTATCTCTTTGGTCTTTTACTATCTCTTTTGGTCTTATGAAGCCATAATAAACTTGCTCTCATAAGGTATACAAATTATTTTTTAGAAAAGAATGAAAAATGGCCTCTTTAACTGCCTAAAACAAGATGCAGATTTAAGAAGTCCATGTGCATGTATTATTCATGAAAACATTGGAATGAAAAGTTCATGGATCACTGCAAACTATTTAATAAGAAAAATTATTTGATGCACCAATAGCTTAAACAATACACTTATGCTTCCTTAACTATACAGTTTCATTCCTGACAACATGGCCTAAGAAGTAAAATGGAAATTACAAAACAAGCTGCTTATGGAAGAAATAATGGAGAGGATATCACTTATGAGTTTGATATATCAGTGCTTGATTGGGTAAGGATATGAACTATAAATTTGGTGCTAACAAAAGACATTAATGGTGCTAAGGAAATGAAAATTCCATCCAATTTAAGAGCCTTAACTCGTCTGATTACTTAGGTTTCTCATTCCTGACCGCACCACTTACTATGTAGTTACTATGCATGGGCAAGTTACTTCTTTATGCCTCAGACTTTTCTTCTACAAAATGGGAATGAAACAACGCACATAAAAACCTTGGTAGAACACTAAGCCCATCCAAAATGCTTAATAATTGTTAGCTACTATTATCATTCAGATTCTCTCATTTCTTTTTTGTAAAACCAACCTGTTGAAAGAAAATGAGCCCATCAAACTTTGGGGGATACAGTCTTTGGCATAAGACTTAAGACAAATAGTTAACATTGGCTTTACAACATTTGTTCTTGAGTGGAGAGTTGAAACCTTATTTTCAATCGTTAAGGGAAATGACTTAAAATTCTGTTCTATCTTAATAACACAGTTCTGGGCATACTGTAGTGTAATGTGCACAGTGAGAGTGACTGCAGAGAGCTTCATTTTTGTGTACCTCAGAAGGAAGTGGCTCCCACCAACATATAATCTGCAGTGTTCTGGAATGTGAGTTTTGGGGTTTTTTTCAGTGAATTACATTAAGAGAAGCGATGTCTTCTTTCTACTGCTTTCTCCAGGTTCTGGGGATTCTACTCCCTTTGTCACTCTTAATTTACCTCATCCTATCACGAACAGTGCATTTCTTAAATTTAATCCCTGCCGCCTGGATTTTGTAACAGCGAAAATTAGCCTGTCTGGATTTCAATCCTGCCTCCACAACTGCCTAGCCCACTCATAATGAAAAGTTACTTAGCCTCCCAAGCATCAGTTCCTTCATCTATATACTGAACATAATAGTCCACGTTAAAAGGGTTCTTTTGAGTATAAATGAGATAATCCTCAGAGGCTTCAGCAGCCACTGGCAGAGAAAGCAACTGGTGAATGTTTCCAAGACCACAGTTCTAACCATTCAAACCACACTTAAGTGGAGTCAAGGAGCTATTTCACGGTGTAAACGCGGCGGTGGGCGGCGGCAGAATCTGGCCGAGAACGGGAATGGAGGCGGCCCCGACAGCGGCCAGAGTGCCTCAGCTTGTAATGGGAGTCCGTTACCTTTGCTGAGCTCGGAGGGTTTCACCTCTAGTAGTTCCTCAGCAGTCTGGAAACCTGCAGACACCAGCTTCACCCTCACCGCTGGGGATAGGGGCAAACTCAATAAATCCCGCTGCATTTCAAAGCCGAACACCTACGCTCGCAGTTGCGCAGACGCAGAAGCGGCCAAGCCCGCGCACGCGCACCCGCCACGCCGCGTGACGTCAGACGTAAGGCGGAAGGGTGGGGTCCGCGGCGTGGCTGCACGCGGCCTTGGGCTTTGGGGCTCTGCGGCTTTGCGGCTGTGCGGAAGTCTGGTCACTCTTACATACGTTGCCCCGTTTCCATCGTGATTCTTCCAAATCCCATTTAAAGTTTGCATATCAAAGGTACATCCTGACAATAAAAAGATGGATGGAGACCGCAGGACGCAAAGCCAGGCCCAGTGGGTCTTACCACATTTCGTCACCTCCACCCTGACCTGTTGGGTGGAGGCCTCAGGGTTGTTAGTAGGAATGATCTCCCCGAATGGGAGCTAAGATACGCACAGACACTGGCATGTTACCGGTTTGGGGTACGGAACAGTCGTATAAAGAATACTCTCCATCCTCGTAATAGGGTTCCAGGGTCTTGGGTCTTCTTGCCGGATGTTCCCCTTGCTAGGCCCCCTCACCTTTCCCGCCCTCGCTCTCGCGAGGGATTGTGGGACAGCCCCCCAGAGCCGCTGGGCGCGGTCGGCGCTGAATCACCGCAGATGCCCACATCTTGCCACGTGCGAGTCGAGTCTGGAGCGTGATGGTTTGAGACCGTTAGTTCTTCACGGCCTGCCTAGAAGTAGCTGGATAAGTAAGCAAGTATAGTCCCCATAGTGGGCTGGGCGTGGGCTCCTCCTGTCCTTGAGCGGGAGGAGTTGGGCTACGCCAGAGCTCCTATTCTGGTACTGAGTTGGCAAGGGACCACTTCTAAAATAGAGAATTTGGGGGGGACTTGAGAGGCGGTTTGGAAGGTGGCTTGCGAAGTCTTTCCTTGCCCAGGAGAGTATAATTTAAGGGAAAAACTCATTCCGTTCCTTTAGGCGACGATTCTTAGCCTTGACCTTTCCTCCTAGCTTAAAGGAACTCCCTAAATATTGCAGATGAGGGCCCTTTAAGTACATAAGCTCTAAGGAAGGAAATGTGCTGACCGCTTTAGCAAATCCTACACGTTTCCAATGCTCACAGCCATGCCGCAAGGGGCATAAGGACATGGAATCTCAGAGCAGTTTTTTTGAAACCAAAGTTAAAACTTAGTACACTTTTTTCTTCCCTGAGCTACCTCCAAATTGTGAGGTAGCTCTTGGAGTGGGGGTGGGGGGAAAATTCTAGAAGTATGTGTCCCCCATTTGATAGGGCAGGAAAAGTCTGGTAGGACTAGTCAAAATGTGGTTTATTTGCCACTCTGTACGTTGCTTATCTTCTAGTGTGTTACACATCTGGACATACAGGGAACATTACATAAATGTTTTCCACTGGGAGAATTCATGCTTATACTTATCAAGTAACCAGTGTCCTGGGTGAAGAAGAGATGGTGTTAACATACTCAGGGATAGCTCTTCAGGTCGTTCAGTGAAACGCAGTGGAATCCGTCGTGTTAGAATTTTGTTTCATTAGCAGTGGGGAGTTAAACTAGTCGACTCTATCTGTAGTTATACTGTTACGCATCATTAATATCCTGACCCTTGAGTTGCTATAATAATTATTGTTTTCATCATCATTCTTAAGATATCTTTAATGCAGTTTGCTCTATAGTCAGGCTTTCAAACTGGGATCCAGTTTTATGAGGTCAGGCACCAGGAAATAATGCTGTGGGATTTTTACGGAAGGTGCACCTTCCTATACTGTCAGGTTTTCTCAAATATTTCTTTAGAGAGGGAAGAATTGAATGAGTTAAGTGGTGAGCCTTTTTAAACATTTTCTATTAAACAAGCATTAATATATTGTAGAGTAAAATGCAAGTATAAATTTTAAGATAAACATAACAGTTTGAAGAAAGATCCAGTTTAAACTGGATATTTCAGTAGTCTCCCAGATTTTCCTGCGAGTATGTTATTATTTTCCTTTGCAGTTTAGGGTTACTTGATTTTGAGAAGTACTGTTATGGGGAAACAAGCATGAGCTTTGGAGTCATACAAATTTGGGTTTGTATCACATCTTGGGAAATAACCAACTGTGAAACTTTCAGCAAGTTACTCAGTTTCCTCGCCTGCAAATGGAAGATAATAATATTTCTTCCATCAGGGGTTGTAAGAAAGATTAAATGAACAAATATGAAGTGTTTAGCACAGAAAAGGTACATAATAAATCTTAAGTTTTTTCTCCACTTAAAAGTATTATAATATGTATATTCAGTCGAATAAAGCCTTATTGAACACCTAGCTCAGAGTGCCAATGCTATGAGCCTTTAAAAGAAAAACAATGCCTACAGTTGTAAAGTGCCAAAGAAAAGTGCTTTTACGTATTTTGTTTTATTTGACTTGATCCTTATAGTAATCCTGTGAACAGTTTACCCAGGTCCCAATTTAAAACTAGCACATTGAAGATTGGATCACTTAAGCAACATTAAATATTTAACCACTAGTTTTGTGCAGGGTGACAGGACTAACAAAAGAATCTATGCCCTCATGGAGCCTTAATCAATCAGGATTATTATTGAGGTGTGTTGCCTTTCTAACTTGTGTTGTAATCTAGATACAATACTAAGGGTAGGCGTGAGTTACCGATATGCTGTCAATATCTATAATTAAGTATTCAAATAAGGACACATTTTCATGCTGAGTGGGCTATTTTCTAGAGCTGTGGGAGAGGAATAATGTGAATATTTCTGTTATAGCTGAGAAGTTTATTTTCTTTTAGCATAAGAACATAGAACTTTTAAAACTGATGACCTTGCATGTTCAAGTGAATTTGAGAATGGGAAAGATAAATGAGTGCTGTTTGGACTAAGAAAAAACTCTGAATCAAGGTTTAGCTTTAGAGATGGTTGTGATAAAGCTTAAGGCCTCAAACATGTATATTTGGAATAGCAATATCAATTTCACAAGGCCTTGTACATAATGGGAGCTCAAAATATTTGTTGTCCCCAAACTCTTAGACATTGTTCTCACTTGACTTCTGTGATGCCACATCTCTGATTTCATTCCTAGGCATCTGGCTTTTCTGACTCCCTTACAATTTTATCCTCCATAACCAGGGCATGAAATGTTACTGTAAGGCCCCATAGCTGACCTTTCATTGACTATCCAGTTCTGTTGTCTCCTCTCCTTTCTAGTTCTTTCATTCTCTCTCTGTCTCTCTTATTCACATTCACAGTTCAGTGACTATACGCCAATAATTTGTAAATTTATTTTTCTAGCTCTAACCTGTTCTCTGACCTCCAGATGCAAATATCTAATTGCATACAGCACAGTGCTAAATCTCCAACTCAGCCTATCTTAAACCTAACTCATTATCTTCAGCCCATCCCAAAATCTTTTTGTCCTCCTCCTGCATTCCCTGCCTCCGTGAGCTGAATATCCATCCTTCCATCTGCACAAACCAGAAACCTAGGAATCTTCCACACCTCCTTCCCTTTAAGTCTCCATGTTCAGTATAACCGCAAACCTTATCAATTTTCTCTCTAAAATATCTCGATCATGTCCATGTCTCTTTTTCTAGGCCAAGCTGTCACCATTTCTCTCTTTTTTGTTTTTTGAAGATTTTTTTTATGTGGACCATTTTCAAATTCTTTATTGAATTTGTTACAGTACGGCTTCTGTTTTATGTTTTGTTTTTTTGGCTGCGAGGCATGTGGGATCTTAGTTCCCCGACCAGGGGTCAGGGATCAAACCCACACCCCCTGCATTAGAAGGTGAAGTCTAACCACTAGACCTCCAGGGAAGTCCCCACCATTTCTCTTATAGGTACTGCAAGAGCCTTTTAGCAGGTCTCTCTGCATCTTGTCTTCCCCTTCCCTCTAGTCTGTTCTCCCATGCTGCAGACAGGGTCCTTTCTAGAGTATATTTCATTTCCTGTAACTCCCTATTTTGCTCTTGGGTTAAAGACCAAATTTCTTAATAAGACTTACAAAAAGTCTTGCATGTTCTGGCTCCTGTTTACCTCTTTAGTTGCATCCTTTCCCTCTCTCCTCTTTACTCTTTTTTTTTTTTAATCTGTCTATCTATCTATCTATTTATTTATTTATTTAGGCTGCCCCGGGTCTTAGTTGCAGCATGCAGTCTTCTTAGTTGCAGCATGCATGCAGGATCTAGTTCCCCGACCAGGAATCGAACCTGGGCCCCCTGCATTGGGAGCGTGGAATCTCACCCACTGGACCACCAGGGAAGTCCTGTCTCACCTTTACTCTTTACACTCCAGCCACTCTGGTCTTAATTCCATGTGTGTGCCACAACATGCCTCTCTGCTTCACCCAATTAACTACTATTTATTTATCCTTCAAATCTCAGCATTCATTGACCTCTTCTCTGACTCTGAACCTCTACCTCCAACAAGCCCCCTTGAAACTAGGTCAGATCCCCCCTTTAAGGCTCTCATAACACCAGATGTCTTTGTGTGATCAGTTATTTAGCATATATCTACCCAACTAGAATGAAAGATTCAGTAGAACAGGGACCATGTGGATTTTACTCGTTTTCCTAGAGCCCCTAGCCCAGTGTATGGCTTATAGGAGGTGCTCAGTATATATTTGTTGAAAGAATGGATGATTAGGTGATTGACCTCTCTCATTTTTTTTTGTTTTGTACTCTTAAATAGGTGGGAAATATATACGTGTAGGAAGTAGTAAACAAATAAAATACCAAAAATATAAAGAATATAAAACTGATTTATAGACTTTTTATTTTATTTTGTTATTTAAAAATTTTTTAATTGAAGTATAATTGATTTACAGTGTTTTAGGTATATAGCAAAGTGACTCAGTTATACATATATATATTTTTTCAGATTCTTTTCATTATACACTATTACAAGATATTGAATATACTTCCCCGTGCTCTACAATAGGTCCTTGTTGTTTATTTTATTTATAGTAGTGTTTATCTGTTAATCCCAAATTCCTAATTTAACCCCCTGCCCTTTTCCCTTTGGTAACTATAAATTTGTTTTCTATGTCTGTGAGTCTGTTTCTGTTTTGTAAATAAGTTCATTTGTATCATATTTTTTAGATTCCACATATAAGTGATATCATATGATATTTGTCTTTATCTGACTTACTTCACTCAGTATGATAATCCCTAGGTCCATCCATGGAAATGGCATTATTTCATTCTTTTTTATGGCTGAATAATATGTCATTGTGTATATGTGTGTGTGTGTGTGTGTGTGTGTGTGTGTGTGTGTATGTATAGATATATACCAGATCTTCTTTATCCATTCATCTGTCAATGGACATTTAGGGTGCTTCCATGTTCATAGATCTTTTCTTCAGTTCATGTTACTGAACCAAACTTGGGTCGACTCACCATGCACAGTAAAGCCAATCTACTGGCACTGGGTTGTGGTGAAGGAAAGTACAGCATTTATTGTAAAGCCAAGCAAGGACTATGGGCAGCTAATGATCAAAAGACCCAACCTCCCCAATGGCTTAAAGACAGGATGAGAGAGACGGTTGTGGGGTGCTTGATCAGCTCATGGACATTCTTCTGATTGGTTGGTGCTGAGGTCATTGGGAGTCAACGTCATCAGCATTCTGGTTCCAGCCTGTCTGGGGTCAATGTACTTGTGGTCAGCATGCAGTTAACTTCTTTCACCTGGTGGGGGTTTCTGTATCTGCAAAACAGCCCAAGAATATGGCTCAGAATATTATCTATAGCCCTTAAGGAGGAGCTAAACTTCCTTGACTTTGTTTAATGGCTATTAACTATTATTATTTTGTTTTGCTTGATTGTTTTCTTTTGTTTCTGCATTTTCTCACTTCTCTGATTAAATTCACTCTTTGGAACTCTTGGAAGGCCTAGGAGGCTAAAGTTTTTCTACAAACAAAAGGCAGGCAGAGGACATGGGGATAGGGGTTCTGTCGTGGGAAGGCCCCATAGGGTCCTGCTCAGTTACAATCTCCCCCTTTTCTTTGCTACCCCACAGTCTTGAGGGGAAACAGGTGCAGGACAAGAAAGGGAATAAAGTTCTGAATTGAGAGGTTAATCATAAACTCAGCAGAGGAACTCAGTTTTAAGGGGACTCAGTTTCACTCAGAGATAATAGTGTTAACATTTTGGTTTATTTTAATCTTCTTATAACTTCATATAATGCATTTATTTGAGTTATGATAGTTGTGATCAAATTGTGAAGAAATGTATATATCTTGTTTTTCACTTAATATTTTGTCAAAAACTTTCTCCATATGATTAAAAACTATTTTAAAATTAAGTTTAATGGCTGGATATTATTCAGTCCTAAGGCCCATCTTTCTAATCAGTAGCCTATAAGGACAGTTGAATTATTTCCAGTTTTTTGCTGTGATGAGGTACTGTGTGCTCTGGAGCTCGCTTTTTCGAGGATGCCCATGTGTGCCCTTGTGGTTACTCTCAAGTGCGTGCTCTCTCTCAATACATTTCTGGTAGTAGATTCCTAGGTCAAAAAGTATGCACATTTTCATTTTGAATCTTTTTTTTTTTTTTTTTTTTTTGGCTAGGCCGCGTGGCTTGTAGGATCTTAGGTCCCTGACCAGGGATTGAACTCTGGGCCACGGCAGTGAAAGCGTTAAGTCCTAACCACTGGACCGCCAAGGAATTCCCCATTTTGAATCTCATTGCCAAATGTTTGCACGACTTACACTCCTACTAACAGTGTATGAGGGCTGGTTTTCCTGCCTCCACCCTATCACTGGCCTTTAGCAGTCTTTAAATGGTGATTTTTTTAAATTGAGGTATAATTGACTTTAAATGGTTATTATCTTTTATGACTAAGAGAGGTTAAAAATCTTTTCATATAATAATTTTATTAGCCAAGTGTATTTTATCATTGTAACCATCTCATTATATCATTTGCCCACTTTTAATTTTTAATAGTAGCAAGATACACAAAACATAAAATTTACCATCTTTGGGAATTCCCTGGTAATTCAGTGGACCACCAGGGACGTCTCTAACTAGGATACTTTTAATTAAAATATGTATTTGTAATAGGTCTATGTTTTTATTATTAGAAACAATAACTAATGTTTATTATGAAAGGCCAAGCATTCTGCTCAGTTTTGTCTGATGTTAAAACCCGAAATCCAGGGACTTCTGTGGTGGAGCAGTGGTTAAGAATCTGCCTGTCGAGGCAGGGGACACGGGTTCGAGCCCTGGTCCAGGAAGATCCCACATGCCGCGGAGCAACTAAGCCCTTGCACCACAACTACTGAGCCTGTGCTCTAGAACCCATGTGCCACAACTACTGAGCCCTTGTGCCACAACTACTGAAGCCTGTACACCTAGAGCCTGCCCTCTGCAACAAGAGAAGCCACCGCAATGAGAAGCCCTCACACCACAATGAAGAGTAGCCCCTGCTCGCCACAACTAGAGAAAGCCCATGCACAGCAATGAAGACCTGATGCAGCCAAAAATAAATTTAAAAAAAAACACAAAAGGGCTTCCCTGGTGGTGCAGTGGTTAAGAATCCACCTGCCAAGGCAGGGGACACGGGTTCGAGCCCTGGGCCGGGAAGATCCCACATGCCACAGAGCAACGAAGCCCGTGTGCCACAACTACTGAGCCTGCACTCTAGAGCCCGCAACCCACAACTACTGAGCCCATGCGCCACAACTACTGAAGCCCGCGTGCCTAGAGCCCATGCTCCACAACAAGAGAAGCCACTGCATGATAAGCCCGCGCACCACAACAAAGAGTAGCCCCCACTCGCCACAACCAGAGGAAAGCCCGCGTGCAGCAACAAAGACCCAACACAGCCAAAAAGAAAAAAACACGAAAAACCAAAATCCATGTGCTGCCAACTCTCTCTCATATGCATATTGTATCATATAGGCTATTTACCTAATCTGTATACTGCAAATATCTTCCCACTCTGTCATGTGTATTTAAACTTTATGAAGTTTTCTATTTTATTGAGGTTATGTATATGCAAACTTACATTTAATTCTTACTTTGGTAACATGCTTAGAAAGTCTTTCTTTTCTTGGGAATTCCCTGGTTGTCCAGTGGTTAGGACTCTGGGCTCCGCTGCAGGGGGTGCAGGGAACTAAGATCCTGCAAGCTGTTAGGCGCAGCCAAAAAAAAGTCTTTCTTTTCTTCAAAATTATTATAAGCATAATCATCTGTATTTTTTCTACATATGGTTTATGATTTAATTTGAATATTTTAATCTATCTGATTTTTTAAAATGTAAAGTAGGAGGAAGGAAGGAAGCATTTTTTTTTCCTTCTTTCCAGTGGTGAGCCAATTTTCTAAGTATTCTTTATTAGGTAATTGATCTTTTCCCCTACCTATATGAAATGCTACCTTTATCATATACTTTTTTGTTTTCTTTGGCTGCGCTGCAAAGTATGAGGGATCTGAGTTCCCCGAACCCGAACTGCTGCAGTGGAAGCTCGGATTCTTGACCACTGGACCACCTGGGAAAGTCCCTATCATATACTTTTATGTACGTAGGTCCTATATTCCTGGTATAAAACCTATTTAGTTATTGTGTATGTTCTTTTAATATTCTATTAGATTCGGGTCATAAAGATTTTATAGGCTTAGTTAAGAGATTTGCATTTTTGTTCATAAGTAAGATTAATCTGTGAGATGATTACATCTATAATACTCTTTCTGGCAGCAGAGTTTTGCAACCTTTGTAAAATGAACTAAGAAGCTTCTCTACTTTTTCTATGCTAACTTATGTTAGTATTTAACATAAACTCATGTATTTCCTTATATTTTTCTTATCAAAGAAATGTTGTGGCTCTCCTCAAAGGATGTTAAGCTCTGCAGGGCTTCTGTGAGGATTGTAGCATTAATGTTTTAATGTGCTTGAGCTACAAGAGAATGGACAGTCACCTTTTGCCCTAAGGCAGACTGTCTTGGACAGACATTTTGATAACTAGGTCAGTAACAATGAAGTTCTCAAGAAATATTGAAACTAGCCTTGTGAAGGACTCTGTTATTTGTTTAAGAAAGTGCTGCTAGGGAATTCCCTGGTGGTCCAGTGGTTACTTTCACTGCACCAAGGGCTTGGGTTTGTTCCATGGTCAGGGAAGTAACATCCCACAAGCCGAGCAGCCAAAAAATGAAATGAAATGAAATGAAATGTAAAGTAAAATAAAATAGCACTGCTAGGACTATTACAATAGCAAAGACATGGAAACAACCCAAGTGCCCATCAACAGATGACTGGTTTAAGATGTGGTCAGTGTGTGTATATGTGTGTGTGTGTGTGTATGTATGTATGTATATAACGGAATGTTACTCAACCATAAAAAAGAATGAAATTATTGCCTTTTGCAACAACATGGATGGACCTAGAGAATATCATACTATGTGAAGTAAGTCAGACAGAGAAAGACAAATACAATATGATATCACAATACAGAATCTAAAAAATAATACAAATGAATCTATGTAAAAAACAAACAGACTCACAGTCATAGAAAACAAACTTATGGTTACCAAAGGGGAAAGGAGGCAGGGGGAGGGAAAAATAAGTAATATGGGATTAACAGATACAAACTACTATACATAAAATAGATAAGCAATAAAGACTTACTATATAACACAGGGAACTAAATTCAATATCTTGTAATAACGTATGGTGGAAAAAAATCTAAAATATATGTGTGTGTGTGTGTATATATATATATATATATATATATATATATATATATAAACTGAATCACTTTGTTCTACACCCAAAACTAACACAATATTGTAAATCAACTATACTTTATAAATAAATAAATAAAAAGAAAGCACTGCTACTCACAGATCTTCTGAAAATGGCATTTTGAATTTAAGAGTTGTTTGGTGATAACAGTAGTCTACTTCATAGATACCACTTTTTTCCCTTATGTGTGTGGTTCCCAACCAGATTTCAAGATGTCTTCTATTTCACAAAACAAAATACAGATATTTTGTTTCTAGATTACATATGCATGTATGTTTATGTATATGTGTATATGAGTATATATGTTACATAATACTTCTTTCTTTGGAGGAGAGAGTTTATAAAAATCAAACTGGTAGACAGACTTCAGGAATAGCTGCAGTTCACATCATGACCTCCTTCTTCCACCCACCCCAGTATTTTTTTCTCTCTCCATCTCAGATACCTCTGTGTTCTCAATTATTGCTTGCTGGTTTTTAATAAGATAATTTTTACAAATAGTGTTATTTCTTTCTGTTTTAAAGATACAAAACTTGGGAATTCCCTGGTGGTCCAGTGGTTAGGACCCAGTGCTTTCACTGCAGTGGGCCCAGGATCCACCCCTGGTGGAGGAACTAAGATCCTGCAAAAGCTGTGTGGCGCAGGTGGAAAAAAAAAAAAGATATAAAACTCTGGTTAATTTATTTTGGTGGAGGAGAGAATACCAGAAGAGTCCTTCTGTAAGATAAAAAGACTTGGGAAGTAGGGTGGTTCTAGTGTGATTTTGGAGAGACAACTGAAGAACAGTTAAACTTGGAAACTCCAATTCTAATATACACTGACGCAGGAAGGAGAGGATTAAGAAGAATGATAATATTGATTATGTGGACGTGGAATATGTGATACATTAACCACTACCTGAGACGGGATTTGCTCTTTTTGAAGTGGCTAATATAGTGTAGGAAGGCCCAGGAGTTTCTTATTTTTTTTTAATTTATTTTATTAATTTATTTTTGGCTGCGTTGGGTCTTCGTTGCTGTGTGTGGGCTTTCTCTAGTTGCGGCGAGCAGGAGCTACTCTTCATTGCGGTGCACGTGCTTCTTCTCACTGTGGTGGCTTCTCTTGTTGCGGAGCACGGGCTCTAGGTGTGCGGGTTTCAGTAGTTGTGGCTGCGGGCTCAGCAGTTGTGGCACGTGGGCTCAGGGGCTCTAGAGCACAGGCTCAGTAGTTGTGGTGCACAGGCTTAGTTGCTTCGCAGCACGTGGGATCTTCCTGGACCAGGGATCAAACCCTTGTCCCCTGCATTGGCAGGCGGGTTCCCAACCACTGTGCAACCAGGGAAGTCCCCAGAGTTTCTTGTAGGATCGATTGATTCTTCAGTAGTCTTGTTTTGGATTTCAGACACCCATGAAAAAGCAAACGAATGACCCTGTGCTTGTAATGTTGGGCACAACAGGGTTTAAGGATAAATCGAAACACAACTTAGTCTTGCTTAGGAGAGGAGACATCTTGATCACAAAAGTGATTTCTAACGGTGAGGGTCATCACACTCCAGCTGAACAGACCCCCTACGGCTTATCCAAATACCTGCTGTAGGAGGGAGCGTTTTGTGAGTTTTCCACTTACTTGGTTTAGAATTAGTGTTTGTGTAACTGCTCTTGCAAGTGAGGGTGATCATATGTGGCATATTTGAAAGAGCATATTTTGTACTTTTGCTTGAAGCTTTGAACTGACAGCCTATTTTTAGCACTTCCTGGACTGAATTTTTTAATGTACTTTTGCCAAATTTCATCTTTTCAGACTTGCTCTTTCTGTTACGTGAATATCGGCTTGCTGAACTGCGCCAGAATCACAGCGACGTCATTAGCTCCAAGCCCTTGAAGGAAGGAACGAATTTGTTACCTTTATATCCGTAGAGCGTCTTTGCCTTTTTCATTCCACTAACTATACCAGGAAAAGGACGCTGTGAATGAGATCAGCAAAAGGGGTGTGGAACATGTAGATAAGAGCAGTGACTGCCGGTAATTCTTACACTAGGCATTGTATTTCCTAAGATTTGGCAATATCTAGATATACAAAATATTGCTGCATGGTAATTAAGGTTTGGAAACTGTATTCCAGCAGTGGGGGTTGGGTTGTAAAATGCATGAGAAAAGTGACCCTCTCTTTAGAGTGATTTGAATCTGAGGGTGAGGTACCAGCGAATACTAGCAACTCATACTTACCTGGCAGGGGAGACACCATGATCACGAAGGTGGTTTTCCCAGGGCGAGGCTTATCCATTGCACTCCGGATGTGCTGACCCCTGCGATTTCCCCAAATGTGGGAAACTCGACTGCATAATTTGTGGTAGTGGGGGACTGCGTTCGCGCTCTCCCCTGGTTCTTTTGTTTGTTAAAAGGAAGTTTCACATCATAGGTTCCTATTCTTGTTGGGGAGTTTCTGGCACGTTAGAGGTAGTGTTCTGAGGGAAAATTTGTATGAGTTTTTATGTTTCTGATTGGCTTAGTTTCAATTTGAAAACTAGGTTCTTGAGGGCATTGAAATAACCAGGATGTTCTTCTCTTAAGTAGCTACCTGAATTTGGGACTTTTGAACCGTTTTAGTAGGTTTGTCTCTCATTTATTATATACTGAATGTTTCATCTGGATTGGATGTGGGTATTTTTAAAGGCCCCCTACTAGTGTCTTTGAGAATCGATTGCTGTAAACTAGAGTATATTTGCAAACAACTGCTATTCCTGTATGTGCTGCTGATTGCTTGGGTTTCAGTTTCAGGGTATGGTATGTTCTGGTTCTTCCTAGTTTCCAGATTTAGCTATTCTGAGGATGTCTAGTGATCTTCACAATCATGTTCACCTGTCTTGTAAAAGCAGTTCCTGCTGCTTCTCTTTTAGAACAAATCCTTTTCCATCTGTACTTGGCCACTTCCTGACCCTCAGCAATATAAAAATATCCCTCAATTGGCTTCTGAGTTTAAGTACTCACCTGATAAAGATAGTTACCTGAGTGCTGTTCTGGGGCCTTCGTTTAAAACTGAACATGAGAGACACAAAGTACAGATATTTTGCAGCATGTTTTTAAAATTTGTATCCAAATAACACATATACTTCATTTAGAAAATCAAATAGTCCTTTTATGTTTCTAAACTAAGTTCTTTGCCTACTTCTTCCTGTTCTGCAGGTCCCCTTCGGAGGGAGACACTTTCCACTCTAAAAACAACTAAAATTTGATTCTTCTGAAATTTATGAACCTCTGTGTTTCTAAACCAGAAATATCTAGATATTTAGATAATATCTAATTAGATATTTAAATAATATCTAAAATATTATCCTTTAATGCATCCATTTTTGACATTGCCTATTTTTGATAATGTAAATGAAGATTTAGCTCTCTTGCACCACCATTTCTTCTCTATTTTTCCTAATTTAGTTTAAAAACCATTTGGTTAAATCACTTGGTTAAATCAGTATTCAGTGTTCATATTATTCTTAGGCAAACATTATTCACAGCAGAGCATTGTCATTGAATGTCATTGTTTCCTTTAATTTTATTTTTCCTCTGGTTAGTTTTTTTCCCCTTTTGGTGGTTTTTTTTTTTTGGCCATGCAGTGCAGCATGCGGGATCTTAGTTCCCCCACCAGGGATTGAACCTGTGTCCCCTGCAGTGGAAGTGTGGAATCCTAACCACTGGACCACCAGGGAATTCTCCCCCTCTGTTTAATTTTACCTTTTTTCATTTGGTTACTTTTCTTTTACCTATTCCTAATTCTTCCCACACTTTCCAGTAGCCTCTGGTTTTTCCATAGGGTAAATCATATCAGGTAGTCTTATTAGTTTAAATGCAGGGTTTTTTTTTTTCTTCTGGAGATCTGTCTACTTCTATTTTTCTTCTACCTAAACCCGTTGTTCTTTCAGATTGCTGCATAGGTGTAATTGTTTAAATGGGTATCAGATTCTAGGTTGGAGTTAAATTTTTCTTCATGATTTCAAAGACATCACTTTTTTGACTTATAGCCTCTAGAAGCTACTGAGAAGACTTTCTAATTCCTTATACTGTTTACATGACATATGTGACTGATCTTTTCATTTTCAGAAAAGTTGAAGAATTATCTCTTTATTTTCATTTTTTGTAATTTCCTAATGATGTGTATCTTATAGCCATTCATTGTATGGGGCACTTGATGAGGACCCTTTCGACCAGAAAGTCTTCCATGTTGAGAAATTGTCTTGAATTATTTCATTGGTGATTTCCTCCCGTTGGTTTTTATCATAGTTATTTAATTTAATTAATTAATTTATTTATTTATTTTTGGCTGCATTGGGTCTTCATTGCTGTGCACGGGCTTTCTCTAGTTGCAGCGAGTGGGGGGTACTCTTCGTTGCGGTGTGCAGGCTTCTCATTGCAGTGGCTTCTCATTGTGGAGCACAGGCTCTAGGTGCGTGGGCTTCAGTAGTTGTGGCATGCAGGCTCAGTAGTTGTGGCTCGTGGGTTCTAGAGCACAGCCTCAGTAGTTGTGGCACATGGGCTTAGTTGTTCCACAGCATGTGGGATTTTCCCAGACCACGGCTCGAACCCGAATCTCCTGCACTGGCAGGCGGATTTGTAACCACTGTGCCACCAGGGAAGTCCCCTCCCCTTTGTTTTTAATTTTTCTAGAACTCTCCATATTTGGTTATTAGAACTCCTACAATGGTCCTCTAATTAGGAAAAAAAAATCTATTTTCCATCTATTCATCTTTTTTGCTGAACCCATGTATTCCGTTTTTTATTTCTACAATCATATCTTTAAGACCTCTTTTTTTGTTGTTCTTAGTTTCTGCTTTGTATAACTTCTTGTACTTATTTTTCAGATGCAAAATCTTTTTATATCTCTGAAGATTTTAATGATTGTGTTTTATTTTCTTTTTTAGTTTTCTTCCTTTTGCATCGTCTGTCTCCTCCATATTGTCTTCTTTTGGTTGTTTGGTTGAGCTGCTATTATGGTTGTCTCCTCATGTTAACAATTAGGGAGCTGGCCAAGGTGAGGCTGTACGGTCTTTCTGCTTCCCTGCAATGATCTCCCTACACCTTTGTAGAGGAAGCCCATGTCAACATCTTTGGGACTTTGTTCTAGGGTGTTCACATTACTCAGAGGAATCTTTCAGTATCCTGGAAGGTAAAGGCTTGGTTGCCAGTGTTCTGGAAACCAAATGGAGGATGAGAGGGAGGAAGTCTCAGCATTTAGCCTTTGGAATGCATATGTACATCCTCTTTTCAGTAACTGTTTAAACTTTTACCTGAGCTTCAGGTCTTCTCCAGAGGACCTCAGTTGTACCTTCCTGTCTTTCTCACCACTCTAGATAGTGCCAGGGTGGGCCGGTTATCCAGCAGCATGGGGAGAGAGGGGTTTGGGCATCTCTTCTGAGACAGCTTTCCATCAGCCTGGTTTCTTAGTATTCTCTCATTTCACCTGGTTCTAGAGGTTCTGGCACTGTTAAATCTGGAGTTTTTTGAGTACTCTGCAGTGTCAGTTGGGTTAGTTTTCAGCTTTCCCCAGAACTGGCTTAAGATTTGGGGGTCCCTGGTCTAGTTCAGTCATTTCTCATTTATAACTGTCAAAAATATGTTGCTCATGTCCCTTCTGTCCTCTCCATCCTTGAAAGTTGTTGCCTTTTAAAAATTTCTTTTCCGAAGTTTTTGTGGGGTTTTGGAAGGGAGTGAAATTTATAGATGTTCAATGTACCATCTCTATCCAGAGCCCAGAATTATTTACAGTAGTGAAAAATTGAACCAACCTAAATGTCCAGTAATAAGGGGAATGATTATATGAATTACAATCCAGTCATAAGATGGACTGTCATGCAGAAATTTAAAATTATGTTTCCTAGGGCTTCCCTGGTGGTACAGTGGTTGGGAGTCCGCCTGCCGATGCAGGGGACACGGGTTCGTGCCCTGGTCCGGGAAGATCCCACATGCCGCAGAGCGGCTGGGCCCGTGAGCCATGGCCGCTGAGTCTGCGCATCCGGAGCCTGTGCTCCACAACGGTCTAGGCCACGACAGTGAGAGGCCCACGTACTGCAAAAAAAAAAAAATAATAATAATAAAATTATGTTTCCTGTAAGTTTTTTTTTTTTTTTTTTTTTTTTTTTTTTTTTTTTGCGGTACGTGGGCCTCTCACTGTTGTGGCCTCTCCCACTGCGGAGCACAGGCTCTGGACGCGCAGGCTCAGCGGCCATGGCTCACGGGCCCAGCCGCTCTGCAGCATGTGGGATCCTCCCGGACCGGGGCACGAACCCCTGTCCCCTGCATCGGCAGGCGGACTCTCAACCACTGCGCCACCAGGGAAGCCCTCCTGTAAGTTTTTAAAGAGAGTATGAAGTTAATGGGTAAAGTAATATATGTAGTAATTATATGTTGTGTTATTTTGACTTTTTTTTTTTCTGGTCACGCCGTGTGGCTTGTGGGATCTTAGTTCCCCAACCAGGGATCGAACCCAGGCCCCTGCAGTGGAAGCACGGAGTCTTAACCACTGGACTGCCAGGGAACTCCCATATTCCAACTATTTTAAAAGAAACAAACAAGAAAAGCCCTGCATTATACCAATAAAGATGTTTAAAAAAATAATAAAAAAATAAAAAGATAGAATGGAATACACAAAATCATTACTACTGAAAAAAACAAAGAAAAACCCTGCTCTAGAGGCCTGCAGTCTAGTAGGTGAAGTAGCTCTGAATGCCAGGCAGAGAAAAAGTGAGGCAGTAATACAGGCACAGTCTAGACTGTGCTCAGGGTCACACGCGGGTGTTATTGTGTCCTAAAACTGACGGACGGAAACCAGGTCAATCTCTGGTACAACTCCAAAATGATTTTACCAGGGTTATACTGCTGTCTTAGTCGTGCCGGTGGCTTCTTTTCACCCTGTTTATAATCAGTCCCCTTGGCTCCATGGATAAGCAGTGATAAAGAAGTGACTTTAGGCTCCAGTGATTGAGGCAGGTGTTGGCTCATGGCCTGATGTAAAAAACTTCACACACACGCACAAAATAGAGAGGCTGCAGTCTGTAGAGACTTTTTCTCTGAGTTGTGGTGGAGTCTCTTGTACTACTGGGAATAGATGTTTAACTTTGCTAGAGTATGGAAACAACTCAATATGTGTGCTTTTTTAATCCCCCCTTTTAAAAACAACCATTTCAGAACCTAAGGCTGATCCATTCAAAATTGTCATTTCAGACCTGAAACCATAAAGCTCCTACAAAAGAACATAAGCAGAACACTCTTTGGCATGTATCATAAGTGAGGGACTTCCCTGGTGGCACAGTGGTTAAGACTCTGTGCTCCCAATGTGGGGGGCCTGGGTTCAATCCCTGGTCAGGGAACTAGATCCCACATGCATGCCACAACTAAGAGTTCGCATGCCACAACTAAGGAGCCTGTGAGCCACAACTAAGACCCAGCACAACCAAATATAAATAAATAAATGCTTTAAAAAAAAATTGTACTGATATTTTTTAAGATGTCTCCTAAGGCAAAAGAAACAAAAGCAAAAATAAGCAAATGGGACCTAACTAAGCTTACAAACTTTTGCACAGCAAAGGAAACCATCGACAAAACAAAAAGACAACCTAATGAATGGGAGAAAATATTTACAAATGATATGACCGATAAGAGGTTAATATCCAAAATATGCAAACAGCTCATACAACTCAATATCAAAAAAAAACCCCAATTTAAAAATGGGCAGAAGACATGAATAGATATTTTTCCAAAGAAGATATACAGATGGCCAACAGGCATGTGAAAATATACTCAACACTGCTAATCATCAGAGAAATGCAGATCAAAACCACAACGATTTTCATACCTGTCGGAATGGCTATCATCAAAAAGACCACAAATAACAAAGGAGGATGTGGAGAAAAGGGAATCCTTGTACACTGTTGGTGGGAATGTAAGTTGGTGCAACCACTGGAAAACAGTATGAAGGGTCCCAAAAAAATTAAAAATGGAACTACCACATGATCCAGCAATTCCACTCCTGAGTATATAGCCGAAAAAAATGAAAGCACTAATTCAAAAAGATGACATGCACCCCGTTGTTCATAACAGCATTGTTTAATACAATAGCTAATATATAGAAGCAACCTAAGTGTCCATCAGCATATGAATGGATAAAGAAGATATATAGATATACATACACAATGGAATATTAACCAGCCATAAAAAAGAATGCATTTCTGCCATTTGCAACAACATGGATAGACCTAGAGCATTTTTTTAAAGTTTATAATCTTTTTTAAAATTTTTGATGGGACCATTTTTAAAGTCTTTATTGAATTTGTTACAATATTGCTTCTGTTTTATGTTTTGGTTTTTTGGCCACAAGGCATGTGGGATCTTAGCTCCCTGACCAGGGATTGAACCCGCATCCCCTGCATTAGAAGGCGAAGTCTTAACCACTGGACCAGGACTTCCCTGGTGGTCCAGTGGTTAAAAATCTGCCTTCCAATGCAGGGGATGTGGGTTCGATCCCTGGTCAGGGAACTAAGATGCCACATGCCGCGGGGCAACTGAGCCGGCACACTGCAATGAAAGATCCATCCCACATGCCACAACGAAGATCCCGAGTGCCGCAACTAAGCCCTGATGCAGCCAAATAAATAAATAAACATTAATAACAACAACAACAATAACAAAAATAACCACTGGACTGCCAGGGAAGTCTCGACCTAGAGCATATTATGGTTAGTGAAGTAAGTCAGATAAAGACAAATACTCTGGGCTTCCCTGGTGGCGCAGTGGTTGAGAGTCCACCTGCCGATGCAGGGGACACGGGTTCATGCCCTGGTTCAGGAAGATCCCACATGCTGCGGAGTGGCTGGGCCCGTGAGCCATGGCCGCTGAGCCTGTGCTCTGCAATGGTAGAGGCCACAACAGTGAGAGGCCCGCGTACCGCAAAAAAAAAAGACAAATACTCTATGTTATCATTTACATGTGAAATCTAAAAAATACAACAAACTAGTGAATATAACAAAAAAGAAGCAAACTCACAGATATAGAGAACAAACTAGTGATTACCAGTGGGAGAGGGAAGGAGGGAGGAGCAAGATAGGGGTAGGGGATTAAGAGATACAAACTACTATGTATAAAATAAATAAGCAACAAGGATAAATTGTATGGCACAGGGGGAATATAGCCACTATTTTTTAATAACCTTAAATGGAGTATAATCTATAAAAGTACTGAATCACTGTGCTGTACAACTGAAATTAATGTAATATTGTAAAGCAACTATACTTCAGTTTAAAAACGTAGTCATTTCAGAGGGCAGTGCATGAATTTCAGTCCTACAACCACTGCTCATAGCAAGTTAAGAAAGTTTCTAAAAGTGCCTCCTGAGTTTGATACCCACTTCATTCAACTCAGCCAACGTACGTGGGGTACTTACTATGTGCAGAGCTTCATGCCACGTGAGGGGAATGTAGACACCCATGGAACATAGTTCTTGTCACAATTAGGGCACTGTTTGGGGATGGGAGGTGGGGAGAACATTATATGTCACAATAGACTGCAATAGAAAGATGTGGACATCTTCAGTTTTCGTCATCTTTGTCCCTTGAAAGTAGATATCTATCTATCTATCTATCTGTCTAAGTTTATTCTGGGGGAAAACAGCTTTACTGAGGTATAATTCACATACCATACAATTCCATACAGTTCACCCATTTAAAGGGTGGTTTGATTTTTTAGAAAGAGCCAGATTGGGGCTTCCCTGGTGGCCCAGTGGTTAAGCATCTGCCTGCCAATGCAGGGGACACAGGTTTGTGCCCTGGTCCAGGAAGATCCCACGTGCCACGGAACAACTAAGCCCTTGTGCCACAACTACTGAGACTGTGCTCTAGAGCCCGCGAGCCACAACAACTGAAGGCCACGAGCCACAACTGCTGAAGCCCGTGCGCCTAGAGCTTGTGCTCCACAGCAAGAGAAGCCACTGCAGTGAGAAGCCTGTGCACCGCAGCAAAGAGCAGCCCCCGCTCGCCTCAACTAGAGAAAGCCCGCATGCAGCTGTGAAGACCCAACACAGCCAATAAATAAATTAATTTTTTTAAAAAAAGAAAGAGCCAGATTGCCTGGAGCCCAATCTTATGAGTTATAAAGCTGAGGTGTTACTATTAAAGGCAAAAAGACTAAATATTCTGAGGCTTCCTGTAGAGAAACCTCAAAATTTTGGGAGCAAAAGACAACCTGAAAAGCTGGAAGGGAATAGCACTCACTGGGAAGGTAGATTATGGTATACACATATGAATAGAAACCAGCCTCTCCTCCATATAATCAGTCCTCTATTTTTCCACACATGTAGGTTCCCTGCATGGGCCAGCTCTTTGGGACCTGTGGGCGGTGTCATCATTGGAGTAGTGCAATTTGAGAATAAACGCATCCTACTTTTGTAGGACCTGAAGGCTCTCTCTTATTCCTCAACATGTAGGTTTCTGGAATACAGTCTATGCTATGTTTTATTGAGTTAGATTCCTTTAACTGAAGTGGAGAAAAACCAGTTGGCACTTTGGGGGCAAAGGACCGCTAGAGTGTGAGTAGAAGGGTGAAGACCAGGAGAAGTGAGGGACAGGGAAATGACCCTCCTCTATCAGGTAAATGGTAAGACTCTGCTAGTTCTCATTACTAGATAGTGGTGACCCCTGACTTCTTCAAATGTAGGGAGCAGTATGATTTATGTGGCAGGGAACTGCATTCATGCTTTCCCTGATAATTTGCTTTTCCAAAGCTGTATTTATTTTCCATCTGCCTTCCTTCCTTCCTTCCTTCAGTGTTTTTTAGTATGTTCACAGAGTTTTGCAGTCATCACCACAATAAATCTTAGAACATTTTCATCACCCTAAAAAGAGCAGTCACCTCCCAAATTCTGCTCCACCATCTTCTCCAACCCACTAATCAGCTTTCTATCTCTATGTATTTGCCTGTTTCATATAAATAGAACCATATAACATGTGGTCTTTCGCAACTACTACTATCTTTTTTTTTTTTTGCGGTACGCGGTCCTCTCACTGTTGTGGCCTCTCCCGTTGCGGAGCACAGGCTCCGGACGCGCAGGCTCAGCGGCCATGGCTCACGGGCCCAGCCGCTCCGCGGCATGTGGGATCTTCCCGGACCGGGGCACGAACCCGTGTCCCCTGCATCGGCAGGCGAACTCTCAACCACTGCGCCACCAGGGAAGCCCTCTTTTCTTTTTTTTTTTTTAATATTTATTTATTTGCCTGCGCCAGGTCTTAGTTGCAGCATGGGGAATCTTTTTTTTTAGTTGCGGCGTGCGAGATCTTTAGTTGTGGCATGCGAACTCTTAGTTGCGGCGTGTGGGATCTAGTTCCCTGACCAGGGATCGAACCTGGGCCCCTTGAATTGGGAGAGTGCAGTCTTAGCCCCTGGACCACCAGGGAAGTCCCTCATTATTTTCTTTAAAGTTAAAAATATGTTTGTGTCTATAGACATTTATGACTATTAATTTTTAAAGCCTTCAAGATTTAACACCACACTGTAAATCAACTATATTTCAATAATTTTTTTTTTAAAACAAAGGGGAAAAAAGGTGGTTGGGAGTCCGCCTGCCGATGCAGGGGACGCAGGTTCGTGCCCCGGTTCGGGAAGATCCCACATGCCGCGGAGCGGCTGGGCCCGTGAGCCATGGTCGCTGAGCCTGTGCTCCGCAACGGGAGAGGCCACAACAGTGAGAGGCCCGCGTACCGGAAAAAAAAAAAAAAAGGAGTGGGGGTGGAAATGGCAATAAACGAACAAACCACAGCGGGGAGCTGGCGGGTAGACTTAACACCATAAAATGTAGAATTTGTTGTGATTTTTTTCCTTTGTACTCTTCAGTTTTCCCAAAGGCTGAATGGTTACTTTTAAAATCAGAACTTCTTTCCCAAAACATATTTTTTTGTTTGGCTTTTTTGTTTTCCTATCTTTTAAATTTGAGGTTGGGGGGAACTGTGTGTCAGCTGGGAGCTTGTGATGTAATTATGTAAATGAAAGGCTGTGTGAGTTAAAAGCCTTTACTTTTAGGATGAAGTCTCTACTTTAAAAATCCAACGTGCTACTATATTAAAGGGGTTGTGCTACTTGGAGGAGAAGTAAATCCAACAACAGGTATTTTGGGAAGTGAGGAGTAAACGGGAATGGAGGGGAAAGTATAGGCAAGGTATGGTGATTACTGAGGAGGTTAAGTAGTAAAAGCCCAGGTCATGCAGCTGTGGTTGTGAAGAGATCACAGAATTGGTTTCCCAGTTTGCAGCTCACCCCCTGACTCTTCCAATTATAGTTTGTGATAGCAGAGGCTCTCTTTTTGTTGTGGTCTACCGAAAGTCTAGTCCAGAAGATGCTCTGCCATTCCCATTCCCAGCAGTATTTAGTTACCAGTAACTCACATTTGTCTGGAGTCTACTACTGGCTGTTTATATTGGAGAGATGACAGGCCATTCAGTTAATCAGCAGCCCAGGATATGAGTATTATTTATAAATTTCTGCTGGGGTTGAGACATAAAGGTATGAGATGAAGATTTGGAAGCAAGCTATAGAACGGGCCTAGTTGAATAGTTGAATTCACATCATATTTGGCATCAGGAAGGTGGGATCAATTTTTGAGGAAAGAGCATGCAAGCTGAAAACTACAGCAGTCAAGGACTGGGCTTTGCAGAATTGCCTCAATTAGAGAACAAGAGAGGAGAAGGAACCCCCCGAAAAAAGCTGGAGAGAGAGCAGAGGTGAGCACTTTCATAGTCAGTAGTCATTAGTGAGCTTTGAAAAAATGCACTCATTTTCTGCTTTTGATGCAGTAGGGGGAAATGGCAAGAAAACAAGTATAATATGTGTTGGCCACATTAGTAACTTTTAGTGAATGGAGTGGAGAAGACCAAGTTGCTCAGTTTGAAGCTGAAGAAGAAATCAGTCTACAAATTAAACAATCAGTACATCTCGGAAGCTCCCCATAGTTCCAGGGCTTGAGAACACCTTCCGTTATTTCTTTGACCACATCACACTGAGAGGGTCCTAATCCTTTGCTCTCTTAGGTTCCCTGATGCCAAAGAGACTTTAATTGTTTCGGAGGATTTTCCAGCTTTGCTCTCGGGAGATTAATTCTCCCAGTCTTTCTAACCTGATGTTTTCTCCACAGGTTAGTAGACTCTGACTATAATGAGGCTTTGACCCTTGAAAAATGTGGGGGTTAGGGACACCAACCCTCCATGCAGTAAAAAATCTGTGTGTAATTTATAGGTGGCCCTCTGTATCTGCAGTTCCTCTGTATCTGTACCCTTGGATCCTGTAGTACTTATTTATGGAAAAAATCCACATATAAGTGAATCCATGCAGTTCAAACCCGTGTTGAGCAATGGTCAACTGTGTATCAGTCTATAAGCCACTGAGTGTAGAGGTTAAGAACATGGACTCTCACTAGTTCTGCTACTAACTGGGTGGTTTTAGGTAAATTAGCTAACTGTCTTGTACCTCATTTTCTTCATCTCTAAAATGGGGAATGATAGTAATAGTGACAACTGCCAATAGAAAGAAAAATGCACAATGTAAACATTGTGAGTTAAGTTTGCTTCAGGGTCTTACTGAGGACTATAGCCCAGGAGATAGCCTCTCAGTAGCTCTGAGAAACTGCTCTGAAGAGGTGAGGGAGAGGCTAGTTTATATATGATTTTTTTGGTGGGGAATACATGCAGTCAGGTATGTAACTTGGTAAAAGATTACTGCTAGTCACAGAGAACATACATCACAAGTTAATGATTTTAGTTCTTTTCCCTGTATGGGAAGATGCAAGAAGCTGGGTTCATTAAAATTCTTCCTGAGATACATCTAACTATCTAAGAGCCTGTTTGTCCAAAGCACAGAGCATCCTCTTATTGTCTTAATTTCCTCAGACTGGAGCACACGGAGTGCTTCATCCTTTCATCGCCTTAATCTCTTCTGTCTGAAGCACAGAGTGCGCTGTTGGTCAGTGACTGCAGCAGGTTAATCTTTGCAGAATTCGATGTTGAGCAAAACACTCCTTGCTCTTCTTTTGTTTGCACAACCTAAAAAGGAATTGTTGAGAATTGAATGAGATAACATCTGTAAAGCCACAGAATGGTGTCTTGACATGTAGGAGCTATTCCATAAATGTGATGTTAAACCAATGAATTAACTCCTAAGATCCAAGAAAGGAGAGCAAGAGAATAGTACTGTAGGGGGACTATGGAAAGCAAGAGGATAGTACTGTAGGGGGGTCTGTCCTTTTCTGGATAAAGGGAAACCTTTGTATGTTTGAAAGGAGAGGTGCTAAACCCAGGGCAATGGAAAGGGCTGAGATCAGAGAGGATGGGATTGGGAGCATATGTGGAATGAGAGGCTTAAGAAGAAAAGCGATGTCTCTTTCTCTGACACAACAGCGAGGCTGGGCCCAGTGGCTCTCAAACTTCAGTGTAAGAATTACCTGGAAAGCATGTTAAACGTGCACACACCCAGGTCTCATACCCAGACATTGATTCAGTAGATGATGGGAAAGAGCATTCATTTGTACTTTTGAAATAAAAGAGAAGCTAAATTATTCTCCCTCCTACAAAGAGGATATATGGGTGTGATTGGATTACAGTTGTGGTTCTCAATTCTGTCAAACCTAGGGTCCCCTTTGGCGAGTAGTAACGTTTCCTTTATCATTCATAGTATGTTCGTAGAAAATACGAATGTTCAAGATGTTCCTAGAAAATATAACTACATATACTTCCCCCACAAATGATATAAATGTCCTAACTGTAATATAAAGGAGAAATAAAAATAAAATGTTATAGTAAAATATTTTAATATGTAAATGCTTGGCATGGCAACACAAGGAAACAAAAATGTCCCCACAGATTTTCAAAACTACCCCTTGGGAGTGGTGGCATGGTCACTGAGAACCACTGGTTTAGGTAGAGGTTTGAAACATCAGGGTTGAGGGAATTTAAAAGATATGTATAAAAGGAAAGCCAAGTAGCAGTGAAGATGTGGGTGCAGTTTGCATGAATCTGGAGTGGGAGAATCACAACTTCTTCCAGCAGTGCTGGGGAGAATGGGTGTAGAGGAGATGAGTCCTGGATCTAGGACCAGGTGGAGCAAGTGTGCTGTGCTGCAGCATGGTGGGTGGGTGGGTGTGATGAGGTGGATGAGGGGCTAGTGAGTCACATGGGATCTTGAGTGAAGAGTCTAGTTAACTGAGAGGTCAGACGGCCCTCTCTGGCAATAAGTAGACAGGGGGCTAACAGAAACTTAATCCTGGTTCAAAACATAAAATGCTGGGAGAATAGAACAGCAACAAAACAGGTTTTTCACATATATCTCTTAGCGAAAAAGAGAAACTCACAGAGATCAGGAGAAAGAAAAACTCCAGAGGGAAAGGTAGGAATGGACCCCGTCTGTTCGCTGAGGACACTGTCCATTCTCAGAAGGTGGGGTGGGTGTGGGTTAACAGGGCAGGAGCAGGGGCAGGAGACAAAGTCTGGGCGGTGGGGGGGGGGGGGGGGGCGCTGAGCTGAGTGGGAGATCTGACTGGATGGTTCCTCCTCATTCTGTACAAAGTGAGGAGCCGATTCAGAGGCTAGAAGCTTATCTCGAATCGTGCAGTGTGAGCACTGAATTGGAGTCCAACCGCTAGCACGTAGCCAGGATATTCTCGATTTCATGCGCTGCTCCTCCCGCTCTTGGAACGGGAGGAAATGGTGCGGGGCTGGTATGGAGCGTTGCGATCCAGGCGGCTGAAGTCGGCTGGCGACTAAAAAGCTCTGTCGCGTCCGTTTGCTCCAGGGGACTCCACACAAGGAGATCCGGAGACCTTCAGTTACGCCAGCGTTGGGAGAGGGGTGGGTTTGTGTCAGGAAAGTATCCTGGTCGGGCTGGTTGCTGGAGGAAGCGGCCTCCCGAAGCAGCCCACAGGAGGCGCGGCTGCCGGCTCGGACCTGCCGGGCTGCGCGGGACCTAAGGGGGAGGTGGAGTAGGTCCATGAAAGACACAGGGCATTTGGAACCGCGTTTCCTGGAAAGACGTGCTTGATTATCTATTACCAGTATTAAGATAGTTCGAAAATCTATTTACTTGGATCTCTAAGATAAAGGCCAATTGGAGTCCTTTCAGGAGTGACCCAGGCCTTATGGTGGTGTGCGCAGCCGCGGGTAGTGCTGGGGTCAACCTCGGTTCATACTGACCTGGCAGGGGAGATACCAGGATCACGTAGGTGGTTTATCCAGGGCGAGGCTTATCCGTTGTGATTTTGGAGAGGCAGCAGTGAGTGGTGGCCTGAAGCGAGATCTTGATTCCCTGCCCAGGCGTTGAACCTGGGTAGCCTGGATGAAAACCGGGAATCTTAGCCACTGCACCCCCTGGCCCTTGCCCCCAGTGAAAAATGCATTTCTCACGGAGGCAAAAACTGTAAAAACAGGTACCAAGTTTATTATTAGAGACATAGCACAACTACAAGTGGGAGAGCACACAGAGAAACAGTTTGTTTAGTTAAGACAGAAGCAGGGGGAAAAAAAAAAAAAAGACAGAAGCAGGGCAGAGATGCACACCCAGAGAGAAAGGGTGTGGGCGTCCTCCCTAATGAGGAGGAGTGCAGTAAAGAGGCGGTTAGGTCATTTATATAGGGCAGGTCTTCCGGGTCTTTGTTTACCTTTGGCCAATCATCTGGTTTCTTTTTCCACACCTGACCTGTCCTAGGAGCCGCCCCAACACACGTGCTGAACTTTTTTCCAAGATGGATGCCAGCCCAGAGGCCTATGGGACAGCCTTAGCATCACATATTATGCGGTGGTGCCCCCTCCTTTTTGACCCCCAAGGAGCCTTTCTGCACATGTGCAATGTTTTCCTTGCCCTAAGGATGGGAAATGTATGACCTCTTGATCTTTTAATAGGGTTTAGTTCCACTCTGTCCCTTCCATAAAAATGTCCAATGTCCTGTTATTTACCCTATTTCTGTTGCTGGTTTTTATATCGAAGTGCAGATCTAGAAATACAGACAGGAGTCAGGTCATAAATATATAGTCATAGAGCCCGTTTGTCTCTTGCTTCAGGAAGTGTAAATGGGGGTGCTGGTAATGAATGTCTGGCCTGGAGCCCATCTTCTTCTCACCCACTTCTTCAGGAAGTGTGAACAGGAGACCAGTTGTAAATGTCTAGCCAGGAGCCCATCTATCTTCTGCCTCAATTGCACTCCGGATGTGCTGACCCCTGTGATTTCCCCAAATGTGGGAAACTCGACTGCGTAATTTATGGTAGTGGGGGACTGCGTTCATGCTTTTCCCTGTTCTCTTTGTATCTTAAAGACAGATGTCATTCAAGACGCTTTTCTAAGGGTCTAGTAGCTCATTTTAATCTAATACTGAAGGGTTTATCACATGACAGTGGGTGGTGGTGAATATGATACAGAGACGGAGTGAAATAAAGATCTTAAATGCTAAGCCACCATGAAACATTCTTTTGCCAGGTATAGGGTTTTTCCTGGTAGGATTGTGTTTAACTTCAGCCGTCTGACGTTTAGGAACTGAGTTGACCTGCCATAAGGGCAGGTTTACCTGAAGGGTTTTGAACATTTTTAGTTATGTAAAAAAGGAGTGTTACTATATCTCAGTTTTTTTTTAGGCTGGCTAAATTTTGCAGTGATAACCATTTTGGATATATTGGAATAAGTAAAGCAGGTTATTAAAACTATTTTCAGGTGGTTTCTTTTACCCTTTTATATATGGCTACCAAAGCTTAAAATTACATGTTGTTCACATTATATTCTATTGGACATCATTTCTCCCTTATTTTGAAAAAGTCTCCAGGAGGTCTGGCTGTGTTACTTCTATAACATGCTCCTTCTTCCTGGAATGCCCTGTCTTCCCTCATCAATCTTTTTTTTTTTTTAAATCAATTCACTGTTTTTATTTATTTATTTATTGGCTGTGTTGCATCTTCGTTGCTGCGCACAGGCTTTCTCTGGTTGTGGCGAGCAGGGGCTATCTTCTTTGCAGTGCGCGGGCTTCTCATTGCGGTGGCTTCTCTTGTTGCAGAGCACGGGCTGTATGCACGCGGGCTTCAGTAATTGGGGCGTGCAGGCTCAGTAGTTGTGGCAGACGGGCCTAGCAGTGTGTGGGATCTTCCCGGACCAGGGCTCGAACCCGTGTGCTCTGCATTGGCAGGCGGTTTCTTAACCACTGTGCCACCAGGGAAGTCCCCCTCATCAATCTTGAAAATGCATACTTCGACATTCAGCTCTCTGTCTGCGAAGCTGCCTGGGATCCACCCAAACCACCACTGAACCAGAAAGGACTTAAACATTACTAGGTACTGTAGGCACAGTGCTGCATAAAGCACTTCTTTTAAAATCAGAAGAAAAAAAGATGAATTTTTAGGTGGAAGAAAATGTTGTATATAATAATGTCATCTTTTTATATGTATTTCGCGGAGGAAGGGCCCACAAAGGCAAAAGTGTGTAGGATCCTTCAGAGTCATAATGTGGTCCTTAACCCTTTTCTTAGTGCTCATTACTCTTTTCCTATAATTCTGGCAGGTCTGTTTCCCCTACAGGTTGTGATCTTATTTATTACAGGCAGAATCTCTCTCCGCATTATTGCTCTTAGTATTGCCAGTGCCTAGGCTAGTTGCTGGCACCTTAAGTTTAAGTGGCTGTAAGTTACTACTTACACGAGTAACAACTTGAGAACAGGTTTTTGTTTTTGTTTTTTCCATCATTAGTAGCACTCACAGAAACTCAAGGACAATTTGTGAATGTTGAAAATACTGGAGTAGGCAATGTGGTTATCAGAAATATAGTTCCCATATGGACCGACTGTATAGCACAGGGAACTCTACTCAATACTCACTAATGGCCTATATGGAAAAAGAATCTAAAAAAGAGTGGATATATGTATATGTATAACTGATTGACTTTGCTGTACACCTGAAACTAACTCAACATTGTAAATCAACTGCACGCCAATAAAAATTTTAAAAAGAAATAGTTCCCTCAGCATAGCAAAAAGAGCTTTAGAATATCTGTGAAATCATGTCTGTGTGGGACACAGATAGTCCTAGAGGACTCAGTGCTGTGGCATTCATGGATACCATGGAAACAGCAAACCAACTGCCTAGAATGAAATTAGAAAGGTAGTTCAATAATGAAATTATATCGTACAACGGAGATGGGCTGGATCACACTTTGTGGATGAGAGTATCTAGTAAATGTCTAAGTAGAGTGACTGTGGTTTATATTGCAGAGCCCTGTGGGTGGAAATGCAAAACCGGGGCCAGTGTGCATAAGTGAATGGGTTCGGCTCCCTGAAATGCAGGGTGTCTGTGTAGAGTGTAGAATTGCTCAAGCTTTCCTGGTAGTAGACATTTAGATTCAGTGTGTTGGCACCATGGACTTCTTGACAGTTGAACCTGCTCTGTAAACTTAAATAACAAAAGTCAGCTTTTAAAAATTACTGCCACGCTCATGATATTTCTGAACATCAGCCTTTCCTTGATTCTGACGAAGCTAAGAGATGGTTGGAAATTCAGAGATGAGGTGAGACTCACAGAGTGAGGGCCATGTCTGTTGGGACAGAAATCTTAGTTGGCAGGGGAAGCCATGATCTGAGAGAGGTTGGTAAGTGTGCTGGTGCCACCACTCCCCAGGTAGGTGGGAACTCTCCAAATACCTACTGTGCTGAGGGAGAGTCCGTGCCTCTCCACCTCGGCTTATTTGGGGCCTTTGAGTTAGTTGGTCACTGAGTTGTTTTATTCTGTGTATAAATATATGTATGTATGTATGTGTATGTGTATGTGTGTATATATATATATACATATATATATATATATATACATATATATTCACCATAATTATTACTAATAATTATCATTGTTCCTAGAGGACAAAATCAAGCACAGATACCTAAAATATGGTAAAAATCACAATTTGAATCTAAGTCTATCTGATGCTAAAGCCTGTGTGCAAAACTAAATACTGTGCCAGCTATTTCTTGTAATGGTTCCACCAGGACTTGGTCTTCTCTTTATGAAAAAAAAAAAAACAAAACAGTCTAACAATATCATTGAAAGTCTGTAACCTGTATCTCACAACCAGTAATATTGATATCATTTCAGTGCATTTCTTTCCAGTAATTTTCCTTAAGGATATACATTTTTACAAAATTCCCATCATGGTATACATACCATTTCATATCCTTTTTCCCTCTTAACCTTAAATAATAAAAATGTCTTTCACATTGTTAATCATTATATTATTATTGTTTGCTTAATACTCCCTTTCCCTCTTGCTTTGATTCTAGGGTTTTTGGGTGATTTTGATTTTTTTGTAATTCTATAGTGAACACCCTATGCATAGGGCATAGTCTTTCTCCAGAATTACTTTCTATAGTTAAATTAAATGACATTTCTGGGTCAAAATGTATGAACATATTTTGGGCAGTAGATGTATATAATTAGTGTTAAATTATTTTTTCATTAGAAGTAATATTATAGTCATGTTACAGAATATGTAGGGGAAAATACATTATTAGTCCATTCTTCTGTATTGACACTGATATGATTATGTTACTTTGCATTTTGATGTATTTTCTTTACGTGTCTTAAATTTTGCCTTTTTAGAAACAGTTTTAATCGTAGTATATATTCTATTTCATATGCTGCCTTTTTTGCATGCAGTGTTACTGCAATTTAGGCTTTCCTCTCCTTCTTAACAAACTTGAAGTTCTTTTTATAATTAACTATGAACCCTGAAATTAGAAAGAGATCTGGACTTTGAAAGATGAAAGGAAGCAGGGAAAAGTAGTTTTTAGAGTTTAAAAATATCATATGTCACCTCTCCTCCCTCAAATAATTTAAGGCATTTCTTAAGATGACTAAAATATTAAAATAACAGAGAAAACTACTAGAAATTACCCTAAGAAATCATCATTAATTATTCACAAAGATATATCTACAAGGCTGTTCATTGTTTTATATATATATATGGCAATAAACTGGAAGTGATAGAACATTGATATAAATTATGACAACATATAACAAAATGAATGTAAAATGTTACAAAACATCGTGTGAAGTATAATTGTATTAAAAATATATATGCATAGAGAATTGGAGTTACCATATATAATATCAAAGTGTTAACAGAGGTAATTTTGTAGTGGGAATGTGGTTAATTTTAATATTTAAAAAACACTTTTCTGTCTTTTCCTAATTACCTGCAAGGAAAATTTCATCGCTATGGTAATAATTAAAAATGCCATCCAAAATGCAAAACAAAGCACTTAAAAAATCATATGGACTAAGGGAAATAACTACCAAAGGGTTGCAAAAATAAGCCACCCCAAAATGTGTCACTTTGGCATAAGGATTATTTTGAGCTAAAAGCACTGAAAAACAGCAAGTATGTAAGAAGAGTGGTCTGACCTCCTTTTGTCTTCCTAGAAGCAGGAGGTAAAACTCCCAACTGAAAGATGTTTTCCCTAACCCAGGGGAAAGAAACATTGCCAGAGAAGGGGGACAAAGCCGAGATTTCTGTACAAACAGGTCTTGTTAAAATAATTATCTTCCTTTAGCCTCCCCATATATGTTAGTTACTTTTCCACAGTTGTCACTCTTTGTTCAACTTAATATAAAAACATTTAGTTTTCCACTTCTTTGGGCCTTCATTTCCTTATGAGGGCTCCTGTACACTTCTGTTAAATAAATGTGTGTGCTTTTATCCTGGTAGACCGACTATGCCAGTGTAATTTTCAGGCTGGGCCGGAGACCCTAACAGAGGAGAGGTAAAGTTTTGCCTCCCGCACACCACCAAGTCCTTGACGCCCTAGTTGATGCAGAGTTGTTTTGCCCAGAGAGCGTAGCCAGCAAGGGCAGAAAGGAAAACAGTGTGTCATGTATTTTCACTGTCCAAAAAGAAAAGAGGAGCGCTCGCTTTGTTACCAAATCCAGGCCAGGTGCTGCTTATCTTTGAGCCGAGCATGCAGAGGTTTGAATCTTGCTGAAGTCGGATTTGCGTCCCCAACCGCACGGACACCTGTCCGGGAGCGGAATGGCCTGGGTCGGGTGAGGGGCTCGAGGCTGCGTTTCACCCGCGTTCTCCTGTTCAGCTCCCACAGAAATCTTGTGAAGTAGGCAAGCAGTAGTATTCCCACTTTACACTTTTGGGAAATGGAGGGTGAGAGAGACCTGAGGGTATGACTTAGTCCCATAGTGGAGCAGCGAGTCAGGCTCGCAGAACCGACAGTGCGGCCCTCTTCCTCTGAGGGCCGCGCGCCCCCGGCCGCCCGCAACTGCCCTGCCCGCCCCTGCGGCGCAGTACTAGGACGTGTGACAAATCTACGCCGTAATTTTTGCGTATGCCTGCCAAGACAAGGAACTGAACAATCTTTTCAGCTACACTTGTCGATGATCGTCTTTGGGGTCGGCACGAGGCATAGCTAGAGCGAACTGACCGCTTCTCCAAAAGCAGTGACGTTGAGTGACAAGAGGCGGGAATATGTAGATGAGGGGCGCGCCGCCTGCTGGTTCGATTTCATTCTTCGCTGGGCAGAATTTCCGCTGAACGTTCAAAGGATGTATCCTGGTCAGTGTCATATGAATAATCCTGCAGTTTCCAACCAAAGGCCTAAAGAACTTGTCATATAATTGACCATAAGTATATTGTGTGCTGAGTTCGAGGGTGAGGTGCCAGGGAGGAGCTACAATTCATACTTACCTGGCAGGGGAGATACCATGATCACGAAGGTGGTTTTCCCAGGGCGAGGCTTATCCATTGCACTCCGGATGTGCTGACCCCTGCGATTTCCCCAAATGTGGGAAACTCGACTGCATAATTTGTGGTAGTGGGGGACTGCGTTCGCGCTCTCCCCTGTATACGAAATGTTGAAAAAAAGAAGTTGTTTTTCGCTATGTTGTTAGTGATTCAGCGGTATTTATTTTTGTTTTTAGTTTTTTTTTTTAGGTTAGGTTTGCCATAGTAAGGATTTTAATGTATTTTGTTTTCTGAGCTTAACCGTACGTCAGTTGTTATTTCCTTTTTAAGGTATTTTTAAACTTACGTCTCTTTGATGAGAGAGTTCGTCGCGTTGTGTTTGCAGTGAGTTACTGTAAGCTTTAGAGACTTAAAACAGTCAAGTTCTTTTACTTTAAGTGTTCCAAGATTTAGGAGGTGATTCCTTTGCTTTTTGGCGGCAAGTGCGTTTGCGGCTTTTTTCTGCTGTCTTTGAAAGCCCGCTGCCTAGCACCTTCTGTTGATATGTGTGTCTTCTGTGTAAGGGTTTTTGATTACATTGGTGGTCTCCAGGTAATTCGCTATGCTGTTGCCCCACCTAATTTCAAAGCTTTAATTACATCTGTAAAACTTGTGACACAAAAGGAAGTAATATTTACAGGTTGCGGAGACTAGGATGTAGACAGGGCGGACGGATGGGTCTTTCATTATTTAGCCTACCACATCAACAAAACCTGGGATAGGTTTGTCCCGCGCAGAAGAATGACGTCATTAAAAGTGCTTGGAGTACGTAAATGAGCGCAGTGCCCGCTGGTCTTGCTCACATTGTACATACAATTATTATTATTTTGCAAGTGTTCCGGTATACGAAATGTTTTTGTCAGGATTTTTATAGTTTGGAGAAGTTTTTATTCGTAAGTGAGGGTCTAGAGCTTGCGTGAAGTGAGTGACCGTAAGTGTGAAGTGTTTCGTATGTGAGGGTGAGGTGTCAGGCAGCTGAAGCAACTCATACTTACCTGGCAGGGGAGATACCATGATCACGAAGGTGGTTTTCCCAGGGCGAGGCTTATCCATTGCACTCCGGATGTGCTGACCCCTGCGATTTCCCCAAATGTGGGAAACTCGACTGCATAATTTGTGGTAGTGGGGGACTGCGTTCGCGCTTTCCCCTGATAAGCTTAATTTAAAAATAGGAATTTCGGTGCTTTTGTTTAACTATTTTAGTAAAGCGTGATAACTGCATTTAATGCTTTTGTTTTGTTAGGGGGTGGTTTTCATGGTTTTGTTGTTTTTAGAGGGATTTCTCTAAAAAATATCTAGAGTTTTCTGGGGGAGCTGTGAGAGCTCAGAGTTGTATGTATGTCGTAGAACGAAGAACTTTAGAATTTCATTTTTGATTTGAAATTGTGCGATGATGTTTGTTAATTCAGCGTTTATCGTTCTTGCAGAATGCTGGCGTTTCATCGAGGGGAAAACGAACAAATTTACGGCAGTGAAATGTGTTTGTAGGGAGAATTTAGAGTGAGTTACCTCACTATGTACTCTACAGACGGCATTTTTGAAGAGTAGGATGATTGAAAAAGAAAAAAGGGAGTAAGGCTAAAAACATTCAGGGAGTGGTTGTTAGCATGTAAATGATTAGTCCAGTCGAAAGCCAAGTTCTCAGGAATGTGCATGTTCTCCAGCTTTAGGAAAAAAAAGTAGAAAACGTATGAAACTGAAGCGGGTCTGCGGTTTTAAATTTACCTGTATTATTTTAAATATTTTATGTCAAAATGTAGTCATCATGTATTGGTGTAAATGCAATTAAATAAAAAGTTTTAAAAGGTTGAAAAACATAAAAATGACTATTACTAAATAATAAAACAAGTATTGGGGAAAATCTGGAAAAATTGGGACACTTTTTCAGTGCGGGTGATAATGTAAATGGTCCAGGCATTATAGCAAACAGTGTCGACTAAAACATTATTCACAACCTACCCGGAACTTGAGAGTTTATGTTTTATTTGGTGAGGATTTTTAGGACTTAAAGCTTGGGAGGCAGCATCTCAAGTAACCCTGAGAGAACTGCTCCGAGGAAGTGAGGGGGCCAGCCAGGACATATAGGAGTTTTGCAACAGAGGGTAGATAGTCTGAACGTCAGAAGATTGTTGTTAATTAAAGAAAACCAGATATCTTAAGGAATTTAGCGCTTTTCTGTGTATGGGAAGATGCAAGAGTCTGGGCTCACCGAAATCATTCCTCTGATGTGCACCTCAGCTATCTGGGGCCAGTATTCTGTGTTTTCATATCCTGAGTTTCCTCAGGGTTCACCCTAGGGAGTGACTGCAGTCTGATGGCTGCTAGGTGGCAGGTATTCTCTTCTTTCGAAACTGAGTTCCCTCAGGGCTCACTAGCTCACCGTCGGCGGCCGCTGCAATCACGACTGTGACATCCTTTGTTTACTGATATGGCAGGCAGTATTCCATTTCTCAACAGTATGGCCATTCCTGAAAAAATTAATCCAACAATTCTACTTCTGGGTATATACCCTAAATAATTGAAAACAGGGATTTAAAGAGATATTGGAACACTCATATTCATAGCAGCATTATTCACAATAGCCAAAGGTGGAATCAACCCGTGTCCATCAATGGATTAATGGATAAACAAAATGGGGTGTATATACATAGTGGGAAATTATTCAGCCTTAAAAAAGGAAGGATATTCTGAAATATGCTACAACATGGATGAATCTTGAGGACATAGTGAAATACGTGGGTCACAAAAGGACAAATAAGTGTTTCCACTTACGTGAAGCGCCAAGTGTAGTCAAATTCATAGACACAGAAAGTAAATTGGTGGTTGCCAGGGCCTGAGAGAGGGAGAAAATGCAGAGGTAGTATCTAATGGGGTATGGAGAGATGGATGGTAGTGATTGTAGTACGACAGTGTGAATATATTCATGCCACTGAACACTTTAAATTTGTTTAAAGTGGTAAATACTATGTATGTGTGTATGTGTGTGTATATATATATATATTTTTTTTTTTTTTTTTTTTTTCCCCCGTACGCGGGTCTCTCACTGTTGTGGTCTCTCCCGTTGCGGAGCACAGGCTCCAGACGCGCAGGCTCAGCGGCCATGGCTCACGGGCCCAGCCACTCCGCAGCATGTGGGATCTTCCCGGACCGGGGCACGAACCCGTGTCCCCTGCATCGGCAGGCGGACTCTCAACCACTGCGCCACCAGGGAAGCCCAATGCTGTGTATATTTTTACCACAATAAAATAAAGAATAAAGGCAGTGTTACATACAGGCGGACATTCCAGTGTGACAGAGCCTGAAAATGCACATTGGATTTGTCCAGGTGTAAGAAGATATTGGGGGACTTCCCTGGTCGTCCAGTGGTTAAGAGTCCTCCTTCCAATGCAGGGGACGTGGGTTTGATCCCTGGTTGGGGAACTAAGATCCCACATGCCGCGGGGCCACTAAGCCCATACGGAACAACGAATAACCCTTACACCACAACTAAGACCCGACGCAGCCAAAAAAATAAAAATTTTTTTAAAAAGAAGAAGATATTGGGGGCTTTGGCCAGCACCCCACTGTCAGGGGTATGGGAGAGAATAACACACTAGCAGACCATTCCAGCTGAATGGATGAATGAAGTGGAGATAGTAACTGTAGACTCCCCTTTCAGGAATATTTTCCACTTTTTTTTTCAGTAGATTATTTCAATTGGTGATAAGCACTTTTTATTTTTTTAATATTTATTTAAAATATTAAACTTTTTCCTTTATAATTATTAAAACGACCCGTGCCTTTACTAAACTAAAATAAAACTATATGCATATTCATATGCCATATCTAGCTATTATTAGTGTATTAGTTTGCTAGGACTGCCATAACAAAATACTACAGACTGGATGGATTAAACGACAGAAATTTACTTTCTGAAGGTTCTGGAGGCTAGAAGTCCAAGATCGAGGTGCCGATAGGGCCGGGTTCTTCTGACGCTTCTCTCCTTGGTTTGCAGATGGCCACTCTCTTGCTGCCTATTCACATGGTTGTTCCTCTGTGTAAGTGCCTCTGGTGTCTCCTTCTTCTTATAAGGACACCAATTGTATTGGATTATGGCCGCATTCTAACAGCCTCATTTTAACTTAATCACCTCCTTAAAGACTTTATCTATGTAAATCAAATAGAAACATGCTACTCTTTTTTAATGCCTGGAAATAGTAGGGAAGCAGAAAGGGGGGGTGGGGTGGGGTGGGGTGGGGAATGGAGGTGGGGAAGGAAGTTATAAAAGCTTCAGCTCATACTCAAACAATATTTTCTGAGTCACTGTGCCTTGCTTAACAATGTTGCGATTACTAGGATGCTATAGGCACTGACATGGCTGGTAACAAATACAGAGAAAACAAAGTTAAAACACTCAAGTTATTAGCATTTCCACATTTTATCAGTAGTTAAATTAAGAGGGGGTTACTTCTCAGTAACCAAAAAGCCTCTTGGCTGGGGAAGACCCACAGAATGTGTCAACCTTTCTGGTGTTTGTTTCACTTCACCTCATATCCCACCCTCTGTGTCTCTCCATGGAACACTCAGTTATGCCCCTGATATGCATGCTTGTTGATTCATGCAAATGGGGCTTCCTTCTCTTATCCACTGTCTGGGGAATACCAGCCTGGTGCCACTTGTCTGCCCTGCTAGACTGTGATGACAGTGATCCTATTTTAGGTGACTTACACAGTACCTGTCACCTGTGAGACACATGGTAGGTATACCACAATCACTGGTCAGGTGTGGATGCTACACCTGTGGAAAGTTTAAACTTCTTCGCATGGTTCTTGTGTACACAGTAGCAGCTAACAACTACTGAGAGCTCCTTGGTGCCAGGCAGAGTTCTAAGCACTTTACAGAGTTCTAAGATTTTATTTACCGTCTCAGCAGCTCTCTGGTTATTATTACCCCCATTTATAGATGAGGAAATTGAGGCCCATCAGTTATATAATTTCTCCAAGGTCACACAGTTAGGGAGGTGACAGAGCCAGGATGAGAACTTCAGAGTCTGAACGGGGAACCCAACACACATACTATCTACTTTCCTACATAAATGACTGCATTTGTATACTAGCCGTTCAAAGTTAATACCCTCCAGGAATTCCCTGGCGGTCCAATGGTTAGGACTCCGTGCTTTCACTCCCGAGGGTGTGGGTTCCATCCCTGGTCGGGGAACTAAGATCCCGCAAGCCGCAAAAAACAAAACAAAAAAATCCCACAAAGTTAATACTCTCCTAATTGTCTTAATGACGCAACAAATACATGTATTTCTGATTTTAATTTTTGATAGTCGTCACTTTTTCACTTCAAGGAATTGATGATAAATATGTTGAGTTCTTCAATTTCAACAGTAACATTGAGAATAAACTTTAATCTTGTAGAATTTATTCTTACATTTTTTGGCCATGCCACGCGGCATGTGGGATCTTAGTTCCCTGACCAGGGATCAAACCCGGGCCCCTGGCAGTGGAAGCGCAGAGTCTTAACCACTGGACCACCAGGGAAGTCCCTGATCTTGTAGAATTTCAGTAATTGTCCCCTAATGCTGTTCATTATCAATGAAAATGGACAAGAAGTGAAAGAAATGTGAAAGAATCGACATTTTTTTCCTTGCATTTCTGATTCAGTTAGAGCATGTTGCTTTCTTTTGAAACAGGATGTCTCGGGCCGTTCATCTTCCAGTCCCCTGTCCTGTTCAACTTGGTTCGTTAAGAAATGACTCCTTGGAAGCACAGCTTCACGAGTATGTCAAACAGGGGAACTATGTGAAAGTGAAGAAGATTCTTAAGAAAGGTAGGCACCGTATTGAAATGGCAGATGTGACTTGATTCACATCACTGAATAACATCAGAAGGAAAACCAGGTACATCATAAAACTGTGAGTTCTTGGGGAAATTGGAAGTTAAATTTAGAGATGAGATGTTCTTTACCAGTGCAGTCAGATTGTTCAGTAGAGGTCTTAAATTGGTGGAGCCTGTTTTGTTTTGTTATGCTCTAAGGAACCATAAAGTCTTCCAACCATTAGGCTCCTAAGGGTTTCTCCTCGGGCCCCAGACACCCACCTTGGATTCTGCCTGATTCCCTTTTCTCCTTCAAATCTACTCTGCCCACTAAGTTTTCTGAGGCCTGTGGTGGAGAGAAGGCCAGTTTTCACAGCTCTCTTCTTCCTTGCTCCTTAGAGGCACTTGGTACTTTTGTTTTCAGGGTGTTTTGGGTTTGTTTCTGTTTTTTGCTGTAGGCTACAGGCACCTCAGCCTGTAGAGCAGACAGAAATAAGAAACATAGCTCAGGCAATCTTCGAAAGAACAAACAAATAAACACAAAAAAACATACACAAACAAAACCTCTGCTGGTATTTGCCCCTGATCTAGAGATCCAGCCAGACCTGCTTTTTCTAAAATAACCAGAAGACTTGTGAGATTCCCCCTCTTCCTCCTTAGTATTAAAGGGAAGCTTATAAGGCTTCTCTCAGCTGGTTTGTGGAACAGTCAGGGTGACCTAATTTTTCTACAGTGTTTCTCTATTTGCCTCAATAGTATTCCTGAGGACTTCCAGAAAGGTAACACCAGTTTTGTTTTGTTTTTAATGTTTATTTATTTATTTATTTTGCCTGCGCCCGGGTCTTAGTTGCAGCATGCGGGCTCTTAGTTGTGGCATGCATGCAGGATCTAGTTCCCTGACCAGAGATTGAACCCGGGCCCCCTGCATTGGGAGCGTGGAGTCTTACCCACTGGACCACCAGGGAAGTCCCGTAACACCAGTTTTTGTAGGACCCAACTACCCCAAAAATACTTCTCTCAAAAACTTTTCAGGTGCTTCTGGGGTCTTCCCTGGCAGTCCAATGGTTAAGACTCCGCGCTTCCAATGCAGGGGGCACAGGTTCTATCCCTGGTCAGGGGAATAAGATCCCACATGCTGTGCAGTGTGGGCCAAAAAAAAAAGATCTCAAGGGTTTCCATGTACCACCCCTAGAATCTATAGATGAAGTGGCTGATGGTGAACTCAATTTATTTGAAAGTATCTGTTTTCTACCCCCTCAAAGATTTTGCACTTTACCTCATAACACATTCATGTTTTAATATAAAAATTGATGTTCAAGATAGGTATGCTATGACTTCTAGTGTCTGTCTATCCACATCCTCCAGTATCAGAAGCAGAGTTCTAGGACATTTTTTATCTCCTAGACATCTCCTGAATGTTCTGCATCTTCAAATTCTTTTTTTAAAAACTCTTTTTTTTGAGGTACAGTTAATATACAATATTATATGTTTCAGGTATACAACATAGTGATTCACAATTTTTAAAAGTTATACTCCACTTATAGTTATTATAAGCTATTGGCTATATTCTTTGTGTTGTACGATATGCTCTTGTAGCTTACTTATTTTATACATTGTAGTTTGTACCTCTTAATCCCCTACCCCTGTTCTGCTCCTCCCCACTTCCTTCTCCCCACTGGTAAGGACTAGTTTGTTCTCTATATCTGTGAGTCTTCTTTGTCAGATTCACTAGTTTGTTTTATTTTTAGCTTCCACATATAAGTGATATCATACAATACTTGTCTTTCTCTGACTTAATGCATCTTCAAATTTTTGACATTAAACTAGAGCAGGGGATGAGGTTGACAGGTATAACTGGATATGAAGCAGGACTTTATTTGTGCCTGGAAATTTTGTCTAAATCCTCAGAGTGAAGAACAAGGGGTGATAAATGCCCCCACAGTCTAAAGCAAGGCTTCTTAGGAGATGGACAAAATGATCTTGGACCTTCAACTCCATCACCCACATCAGGCCTATCTAAGAGAAGGTGATGGGGTAGCGGTGGGAGTGCCAGTGGAAAGATTGTTTCAAAGGCATTCACAGGAATAGAATGCTGTGGCTTTTCCCTCTTTCCCAGCCTCAAGCCTAGTAAGAGGCCATTCAGGTGAACCTCATGGACAGAATTGTGATGTGTGATGCCTACAAGCAGGAGAGTTGGGAGCCTATGGCCCAGCCTGCTGAACAACAGAAACATGCCAGCCCACCCCAGCTGCCACCAAGGTAGCATGAATAGAACCTGGCATGTTACCTGGAATTTAGGGGTCAGGAGGACTGCCATCTGCCTCCTACCTGGAGCAGTTCTTGATGGCTGGATGAGCATAAGAGATCAGCTTCTGGAGTAGCCATACTTTCATCAGTTGTGGGGTAGGTGGACTCTATGCAGGGTAGCTGAGCCATCTAAACGGACCTCACCTATGAAGAAGGAAGAATCCCAACAGAGAGGCTGGAGATGTAGCAAGAAGTCAGCAGAAATGAAACCAGAACTACATTGAGGTATCATCTCACACTGGTCAGAATGGCTGTCGTCAAAAAGTCTACAAACAATAAATGCTGGAGAGGCTGTGGAGAAAACGGAACCCTTCTACACTGTTGGTGAGAATGTAAATTGGTACAACCATTATGGAGAACAGTATGGAGGTTTCTTAAAAAACTAAAAATAGGGCTTCCCTGGTGGCGCAGTGGTTGAGAGTCCGCCTGCCGATGCAGGGGACACGGGTTCGTGCCCCGGTCCGGGAAGATCCCACATGCCGTGGAGCGGCTGGGCCCTTGAGCCATGGCCGTTGAGCCTGCGCGTCTGGAGCCTGTGCTCCGCAACGGGAGAGGCCACAAGAGTGAGAGGCCCGTGTACCGCAAAAAAAAAAAAAATCTAAAAATAGAACTACCATATACCACTCTGAGGCATATATCTGGAGAAAACTCTAATTCAAAAAGATACATGCACCCCAGTGTTCATAGCAGCACTATTTATAATAGCCAAAACATGGAAGCAACGTAAATGTCCATCAACAGATGAATGGATAAAGAAGATGTAGTACTTATAACTGGTGGAATATTACTCAGCCATAACAAAGAATGAATTAATGCCATTTGCATCAACATGGATGGACCTAGAGATTATCATACTAAGTGAAGTAGGTCAGACAGAGAAAGACAAATACCATATGATATCGCTTATATGTGGAATCTTAAAAAATGATAACAAATGAACTTACAAAACAGAAAGAGAGTCACAGACGTAGAAAACAAACTTTTGGTTATCAGCGTGTAAAGGGGATGGGAGGGATAAATTTGGAGATTGGGATTAACATACACACACTACTATATATAAAACAGATAGATAACTAATAAGGACCTACTGTGTAGCATAGGGAACTCTACTCAGTACTCTATAATGACCTATATGGGAAAATCTAAAAAAGAGTGGATATATGTATGTGTATAACTGATTCACTTTGCTGTACAGCAGAAACTAACACAACATTGTAAATCAACTATACTCCAATAAAAATTAAAAAAAAAAAAAGTCAGCAGGAGAGGGCAATGGCCTGCATTAGGGCGGTGTGCAGTAGAATGGAGATACCTGAAGGACCCACTAACCCCTCCCACAAAAGAGCAGGCATTAGGACAAAGCCACAGGCAACAAAGAGCATCAGCTAAATACAAAGGCCTTTGCCGCTTGTCATCTCATTGGTTCTCTCCCTACTTCAGCTCTGGAGTTGTCAGAAACAGCCTTGAGATCAGAGGAGTGGAAGAGCAAGGAAGAGGTTTTGATTTCAGAAGGACTGGGCAATTTATTACCTGAAATGAGACTGTGCTTTGACTGCCTCAGCGTGACTGAAAGAGCATGCAATCTGCCTGAGGTGCCTCTCGGGAGAGGGGCAGTGAGAACTAACTGACAGAGTGTCCTTGAGGGTAGTAGAGGAGAAGTTGTTTCCTGATCGCATCCTGCTTAGTTCATCCCACTCAGAAGACCAGATACTACAGATTATATGAGTTCTAAAACCCAAAGGATGAGTTCCAGAACCTCAGACCAGACTTCATTCATTTTTTTATTACACGTATATTAATTGAGCCTCGGGGTTAGAGCAGCCAAGGAAATATGTACAGCCCTACCTTCCAGAGAGTATAATCCAGCAGAAGAAAGAGACATGAGTCGGTAATTGAAGTCCTGAGAAGGGCAGGAGGCGAAGGAAGCACACAAGGTACATCTCAGCCTCATCTGGGAGGTAATCAAGGGAAAATTCCTAGAGAAAGTGATATTTAGGCTTGGGCCCTAAAGAAGAAACGTTGACAGGAAAGAAGTAAAAGTTGGAGGCAAGGGAGGTTTAAAGGGATGCAAAGACCCTGAGGATAGAAAAGAAAAGTGTGTGGATCACTTGAGTTGGAGGAAAAGGCAAAGTGGTGGGAGAGAGTGGTATGGAGGTGAAGCTGGCAAGGTAATCTGAAGCCACACCAGGCCTCGTGGGCTGTTGGAAGGATTTTGGTAATAGGTGCCTCCGTATTTAGGATGGTTACAGCTTCCTGGTGAGTCGACCCTGTTATCATTATGAGATGTCCCTTCTTAGCTCTGGTAATACTCGTTGTCTTGAAGTCTACTTCTTCTGCTATACAGCCGCTTCAGACTCCTTATGCTTACTACTTACGGAATATCTTTAGAGTTAATATATGTCTTCTGTAGAGAGCACAGAGTTGGGATTTGTGCTTTAAAATCCATTCTGATACTCTCTGCCTTTTAACTGGAGGGTTTAGTCCATTAACATTTTATGTAATTATTGATAGGGTTTATTACAAAGAACACAATTCAGGAACAGCCAGATGAAAGAGAGTTAGGGCAAGGCATGGTGTGTGTGTGAGTGCTTGGAGCTTCCATGCCCTCTTTGGGTACACCACCCTTCCAGCACTTCAGTCGGTTTACCAACCTGGAAGTTCTCCAAACCTGATCAGTTAGGGTTTTTATGGAGGTTTCATTATTTAGGCATGATTGATTTGGCCATTGGTGATTGATCTCAATCTTCAGCCCCTCTCTCCTGCTGGAGGTGGGACAAGGTGGAGGGTTGTGGCAGAGCTGAAAGTCCCAGCCCTCTAATCATGAATTGGTCTTGGTCTTTCCGGTGACCAGCCCATCCTGAAGCTATCTCAGAGCCCCTCAGCCAAGAGTCATCTCATCAGCATACCAGAGACGCTTATCACTCCTAACGCCAAGGAAATTCCAAGGGTTTTAGGAGCTCTTGTGCCAGATACCTGAGAGTAGAATTCTATTTCTAAATGGTTGCTCTGGCTGCGGAAGGGTCTGAGGTATGTGAGGAAAGGGAGAAAACAGTCGGATGACTTGTTTTTGGTTTGAGCAACTGGGTTGAATGTGGTGTCATTGCCAGAAAGAGGAATAGGTTTGGGAAAGAAGCTATTGGAAGTCAGTCTGGACCAGCTGAGTTAGACACCTGTGATTCAGCTAAGTGGAATATCAAATAGAAGCTGGGTATATGAGCCAGCAGCCCAGAAGAGATCTGTCTGCATATCCATGTTTTGAAACCAAGGATGATCAAGCGAAGAGGGCTGAAAACCCTGCTGGCAGGAATCTCACTCTTTTACAGACAGGCTGCCCTTGTTGGGGCAGGAGTAGAGAAAAAAGGAGGGGAAAACCAGGTGGTTCCCAACAGTTATGTCAGTAACCAGGTTGAGGGAAAGAACAATACATACATTGATTCATCATGTGTTCAGTTAGTCTGCATTTGTTGGGCATCTACTATGGCTGGCAAGGGACTGCAGATGCAAAGATAAAAATGACCTTGTTCCTGCTTTTAAAGACCTCACAGTTGAGTAGGGGAAAATAAATGCATTTATAACACAGTGAGCTATGTAGAGGCACTTACAAAGATAATTAGGGACACAAAGCACATAGTGGTCACTGTTAGCTGGGAAAGTGAGGGAAGGCATCTGGAGAAGGTGACGAGAGCTGAGAATCTGCTCATAGGAGGCCAAGGGATGGCATGGATGGTGAGGGATCCACAGAAAGGGTGGAGAAACACAGAGTGGAAAAGTCTTAGATAAGGAAGGGCCCAGACCAAAGACAAGGGGCCCTTGGGTGAAAGTGACTGGAAGGCACTTGATAACTCTTTAAGACTTAAGGAACCTGCTCTGAGCCCAAGGAGATGTGTTCCAGAACTTTTTGCCCCAACACTGTCTGTTTCCCTGAAGGGATTTAATTCAGAGCATTTGGCTGTCTCTAAGGAGATTCTATTAGAAGTGGTTAGATGAGATGAACCTGAGAGTCACGTTAGTCATGTCACTATGATGCAATAAAAATGTGGTTGATTCAGGAAACCGCGTGCATGTCCATGCAGTACGGTGCTTTCTGGCATGCTGGAGGATGTCAGAAGCATCTTTACAACAGGAAGTTAAATGATGAAAACAGTTACCCACCATCATATATCAGGTGTGTTCTTTGAGGAGAAGCTGGGACCAACTTTTTTTTTTTTAATAAATTTTTAAATTTTATTGTCATTTATTTTTGGCTGTGTTGGGTCTTCATTGCTTTGCTGTGCGCGGGCTTTCTCTAGTTGTGGTGAGCGGGGGCTACACATTGTTGTGGTGTGCTGGCTTCTCTTGTGCTAGCTTCTCTTGTTGCAGAGCACAGGCTCTAGGCGTGCAGACTTCAGTAGTTGTGGCATGAGGACTCAGCAGTTGTGGCTCGTGGGCTCTAGTGTACAGGCTCAGTAGCTGTGGCACACGGGCTTAGTTGCTCCGCGGCATGTGGGATCTTCCTGGACCAGGGCTTGAACCCGTGTCCCCTGCATTGGCAGGTGGATTCTTAACCACTGCGCCACCAGGGAAGTCCCTGGGACCAACTTTTGCCACAAGTAAATGGGTCGGCTTCCTCTGAGATTTGGAAGCCAGGAAGATCAGTCATTCAAGGCTGAACTTTGAGGGATGGTGTATTTAAACAAATTTTTTGCCACTGCGTGGGATCTTAGTTCCCTGACCAGGGATCAAACCCCAGCCCACTGCCCACTGCCGTGAAAGCGGGGAATCCTAACCACTGGACCACCAGGGAATTTCCTTTAGTGCTTTCTTAGAGAAATGAATTCAATTGGAGACTAGAACTCCTGATGGAAACACCTTGGCTTTCCAGAAAGAACCCAGACTTGATCCAGTGCCAGATGTACCTAGTACCTACCTGTGGTTCACTTGAGGACCTGTGTGACGGATGCTCTAGCCAGCATGTATGAGAATGGGGAAATAATCACACCCTTTTCCTTCACTTGTTTAGAGGATGAAGTGAGACAATGGGTTAAAATGCCTATCGTGGAGAAGGCACTCATAAACCGCCATGGGTACCTTCGTTATTAGGCGGGATTACACTAGTTCTGTGTCCCTCTCTTTTGTCCTTCTTCCCCCAACTCTTTTTCAAGGCAAAGGAAACCTGGTCTCTCCAAGTCAGCTGATTTCTCCAGCAGGCAAGAGGCAGTCCAGAGGGATCGGTGGCGGGAAGCTCGTTTGCTTAGCCTACAGAGGGGCGACGCGACCCGTCCTGGACCCGGGGGACGGGGTAATAGCAGCCTTGGGTAGGAGTCATGCGCGCAGCGCGTGATTGCCTGCCAGGAAGCCGTATGTTGATGAGGCCTGTTGCTGCTTTGAAGTGTTTCTGGAAGGTTTACGGGCGAAAATGGTGTTTTGAACTTTGCCCTTTCACAGAGTAGTTATGGGATATAAGATAAAAATGTTTCTCCGGGGGCGAGGGGACTTGACAAAACTGTCACCATCAGTAAAGGTGGGCAGCTGCCACGTACCCAGCAGGGACGTCGATGTCCAGATTAAGATTGTAGATATAAAGCTAATTTTGTGGTTTGTTGTTAGATAAAGTTTGAAGGCCATGTTAGAACACCCGAAAGCCGTGGAGATGTAGCGTTTTATTCTGAGCATGAAGCCGGCCCCTGGTGTTGTTTTTACAGTTACTACTACATGTTGATGATTGTTCTTGTTCTTAAGAAGAGAACGCTCATTGAGCGGTTTTGTTTGTAATTGTGTTCCGCTAAAGAACAATCAGAGTGCTTTTTTTTCTTTTTACACTTATAGCGGTTTAGCTATGTAGGTCGTTTCTTACCAAGTTAGGTTTCTTTTTTTCCTTACTCACCATGTGGTTTCAAAGTTTAAGCTTCAGAAATATCGTTAAAGCAAGTAGGGTAGTTGAGCACTCCTTTCCGCCATTGTGAGGCAGCCCCTCCTTTAGAAGAGAAATCCCTGTCTCTTCCCAGTCTTCCCTGTAGCAGCACCATCCATTGAGTTGTTCCAGGCACAAACCAACATGTCAGCCTTTGAAACCTCCTTCCCTGACACCCCACCCGACCTCCTGCAGCAAGTCCCACCAGTGAGTCCATCCTGTCAACTCAACTTCCGGAACAGCCCACGTTTCTCCTTCTTCCTTGCTGAGCCCAAAGGCGAGCCACCGTGCTGTCTCCTACAGACACGGTGGCAGTGGCCTCAGAAGCAGTCTCCACAGCTTCAGACCTCCCAGTGGCTTCCCTTCACACTTAAAATCCAGCTCCCCAGGCCTTGCCTAGAAAATCCGCAGATACCTGCCTACCTGCCTGCCCCTGCCCCCTCCCTCCTACCCCTGTGTTCTCCAGCCTGTCTTCAGTTGCTGAAACACACAACCTTGTTCCTTTCCTTGGGTCTTTGCCTTCCATTCGTTGTTTTCTCTGCTTAAATGCAACCTCCAAAGAGAGCCTTCCCTGAGCACCCAGATCTAAAGTAGCCACCAAGTCCCTCTCTGTTTCGACACTCAAAATCCTCTGCATGCCTCATCCTCTGATCCTCTTGGGTGTTTGTTGTCAGCTCTCTCCCTCACTAGGAATGTAAGCTTTTTGTGAGTAGGGGCCTCTGTTTGCCCAGTGCCTAGAGTGTCTTTATTTTACAACATGGAAAACTGGGATGATGGTTAAGGTGACACCTACCAGCTCGGCTGTTTAACAGACCTCAGGCAAGTTACCTAGGCCTTTCTGTGCCTCAGTTCCCCGTCCATAAAACTGGCATATACTTGTATTGATCTCATAGTTAAAGCACTTAGAACGATGACCGGTGCCTGTCAAGCTCACGATAAAATGGTAGCTAGTATTGTCGTAGCTGGCACTGAGGTATTTGTGGAGGGAAGAAATGATGTCAGATGCAGCAACCAGGTGTCTTTTAAAAACTCAGAAAGTGTGAACAGGTAGTACGGTCATGTGGTAAAAGCCAAAAGTTTCTGCTTCCGGCGCTGGTTCTCAGGCCACCCAGTCCCCCTGCCCCTGCCTCAGTCATGGTGACCTCTTACCAGAGTTTGAAAGTCAAACCCGTAGGACAGCTTTGAAGGAAACAGCTAAGATAATATATATCTTATATATATCTTTTTGCTCAATGGAATCAGCTAGGTTCTCACTAGCAAAGGCAACGGCCCACCCTTTCCTTTATAGCTTTTCAGGGGCGAGGTGGTTTTACCAGATCTGTGGAGGGAACGCCTCCTGGGCTTTAAAGACGCGGGTTGTCATTGGCTGTCATTCAGTATTATGTTAATTAAGTGTGGCTGTTTTAAAACTTGTAAATTACATTTCCAGTTAAAATGTTTAAAATGAGTTGGTAAGTGATAGCATTTGAAAGATTGTATTGGAAGAGCTCTTCCTCTTTTTTCCAGTAGACTTAGAAACGGAGAAACGATCTCGCCCTCAGTGTAAGTGTGCGGCTCCCACAGACCCAGCCGTGACGTGCAAGCCAGGGTCAAGACTATACTTTCAGGGATCATTTCTATAGTTCGTTACTAGAGAAGTTTCTCTGAACGTGTAGAGCACCCGAAACCACGAGGAGGAGACGCAGTGTTCTCTCCTGAGCGTGAAGCTGGCTCTTGGCGTTGTCTTTGCAGCTGTCGCTGGTCATTGATGATCGTTCTTCTTCTTTAGGGAGAGAAAGAGGGAGAGGGCGCCGTCTGAGTGGTTTCGTTTGTAGTTGTATCTCGTTAAAGAACAGTGGGGGTAGCTTTTTTTCGTGTTTCTCTTTCTTGTTTGCCTCACTTTTGTGTCTCGCGATAGTCCGTAAATAGCTAGGGCTTGTGGTGGCTTACCCGTGTGGATTTCAGTGAGTGCTCAAGTTCTGCTGCTCACCTTGCTGTTTCTCGGTTCTCCGGTGGTTGTTGTTTCTTGTTCATCTTTGTTGTATTTCTGACGTGTAGGAGGGAGTTCCTTATTCCTTAATTGTAATATATGAAGGTGGTTTTACTCCTTGTCAGTCAAGGCCCTTGTGTTTATCTCATATCCCTTTTCTCCAGTCATTTGTTGATTAAGGGTATTTTTTTCACTGTATTTGTTTTTTGGAAGTTTTTCATGATGAATATTCTAGATTTCAAGGGGACACATTATAAGTTTCCGTTTCCTCCATCTTTTAGGGTTATTTCCAAGATTAAACGACGTGATCCAAGTTAGGGGGTTAGTACATGGCCTGGAAGTATTAAAGTACTGTAGAAACGATAGCTTTTTCTTTTTCAAAGAAAAGGGTAGCCCACCGTGAAGTGATGGTTTTTGTTGGTAGGGGTTGGGGGTGCATAACCTTTCATATTCAGGTGGCAAGTGATTTTTTCACAAATATAGCCTACGGGAATTTCCTGGTGGTTAGGTGTTTTCACCGCCAGGGCTCCGGTTCAGTCCCTGGTCAGGGAACTAAGATCCGGAAAGCTGCCTAGCGGGGCCAGAAAAGACAAAAAATGAAAGTGAACTTTAAACAGACCTGCTGATTAACAATAAAGGTGATAATCAAAAGTTTAAAAAAATTCAGTAAAAATGTACAGAATTACCACATTTTGGGAATCCCTCCGGCTCCCCCAAAACACCAGAATACCACAAAACTACAGTTTTTGTTACTTTATTAAAAAAAAAAATTTTTTTTTTAAATTCATCTTTGGCTGCGTTGGGTCTTTGTTGCTGAGCAAGGGCTTCCCCTGGTTGTGGCGAGCGGGGGCTACTCTTTATTGCGGTGCGCGGGCTTCTCACTGCGGTGGCTTCTCTTGTTGCGGAGCACAGGTTCTAGGCACGCAGGCTTCAATAGTTGTGTCTTGCGGGCCCTAGAGCGCATGCTCAGTAGTTGTGGCGCACGGGCTTAGTTGCTCTCCAGCATGTGAGATCCTTCCAGGCCAGGGCTCGAAGCCGGTCCCGCCTGATTCTTAACCACTGCGCCACCAGGGAAGCCCTATATGTATATTTTTTAAATGAAGAGAAGTGCTTCAAAATACACCTCTTCGTTCCACACTTAAGATTGGCCTGGTACATTATTTTGAGAGAAATACTTACCCAGGTGAGCCCAATATGCACCCCTCACATCCACACTCACGTGAGTAACCAGCAGAATGTCTCAAAAGGCTCAAATTGAAATTTAGGATCTTAAAAGGTTAAAAGAAGATCTTTTATTATTATTTAAATATTATCGAAATATTTAAATATTATTTAAATTTTGTTAATATTTATCGTTATTATTTAAATATAGTGATATTTAAATAATAAATAATCTTATTAAAATAAAATAATCTCACCCACAGACACCGCCTGTAGTAGTTAAGATGTGAAAACTAATCCGAGGCACCTGAGCACACCTTTTTCTTAAATTAGTCCCGGCAGTGTTGTTAGTGTTTTTAGAAACAGAAAGGCAGTAGGTTCTGATTGTCTGTCTGTCTGTAATAGGTCAATTAAGCACTGTAAGTCTTAGTATCCCTTTTCCTTTTTTTTTTTTTTTGGCCAAACCATGCAGCATGCGGGATCTTAGTTCCCGAATCAAGGATCAAACCCACGCCCCCTGCAATGGAAGTGTGGAGTCTTAACCACTGGACCTCGACGGAAATCCCTAAGTCTTAGTTCCTTAAAGGAAAAAACAAAACAAACAAACAAACAAAGCCTCTTAAGAGTGTTCAGAATTTTTAAAAGTTGTGTATGAAATGACAGTGTAACTGAGCAGGACCCTATGGGGCCTTCTTGCTGGCAACGCCAAGGTCTTGAGTCCAAAATTGTTACCGAGCCAAACTTGGATCTGCTTGCCCGCCTGCAGTAAAGCCAATCTACTGACACCAGCTTGTGGTGAAGGAAAGTGCAGCATTTATTGCGGGGAACCAAGCAAGGAGTCCAGGTAGCCAGTGCTTAAAAGGCCCGAACTCCTTGCTTGGCGCCCTGCAGTAAACTGCTGCACTGTCTATCACCACAGCCAAGTGTCAGTAAATTGGCTTTACTGTGTGTGGGCAAGTAGACCCAAGTTTGGCTCAGTAACAACAGTTTGAAAATCATTTATATGATATTCCTGGGAGTTCCCTGACGGTCCAGTGGTTAGGACTCAGCGCTTTCACTGCCAAGGGCCCGGGTTCAGTGCCTGGTCAGGGAACTAAGATTCTGTAAGCTGCACCGTGTGACCAAAAAAAAAGGAAAGGAAGAGAGGAAGGAGAGAGAGAGAGAGAGAGAGAGAGAGGAAGAAAAGAAAGCAAGCAAGAAAGAAAAGAAAATCATTTAATATGATATTTCTGAAATGAGAGGAATGTGGAAAAATGTCACCATCCATAAAAAGTATGTGGCTGCCACGGACCCAGCGGAGTTGTGGGGTTAAAGCCATTATTATGGTTTTAGGAGTTATTTCTATAGGTTGTTACTGGACGAGGTTCCAAGGTTCCTGTGTAGAGTCCTCGAAGTCCACGAGGAGGCGGGTTCTCCTCTGAGCGTGAAGCCAGCTCTTGGTATTGCTTCTGTAACTGCCTTTTGCCTTTGATGACTGTTCTTTTCCTCTGGAGGAGTAAGTAGAGGGAGGGAACACCATCTCAGTTGTTTCTTCTTATGTTACTGTCTCAGAAGGTAGATGATTGGTTTCCGCTAGGGGGCCGTTTTCTGTATTTGTTTTTCACGTGTTCCAGGTGCACAACGCTTTTTAACCTGTGTAGTAGATGTGGTCTTTATCCTGACCTGACTATTTGTAAGCCGTGATTTTTTTCAGTGAAATGAGGAAGAATCTGTCAGATGCAGTTCGGCGTTTCTGTTTCCTGATTGGATTTACAGGTCATGAGCTTTTTCACACATCAGGTGCAGCCCCAGGGTACTGAAACAAAATTACCTCCCCTTTCTCTCCTTTCTGTCAATCAAGTCACTCTCTCCCAACACAGCTAGGCAGACATCCCTTCTTGGCCTCTATGGTGATTTCTTTCTCTGTATCTCAGTTCAAGCTAAGGAAATACGACATATGTAGGACTAGGGTTTATAGGACTTTAGCACAGAGGAGGAATGAAAGAAGGCGGAGTTTGGCCAAAGCACAGTGGACAGAGAGCTAAGGGTAGTAGGCAGCTATTGAAGGAGAGTGACTACATCAGCTGTGCACTTTAAGGTCACTCTAAAAGCTATGTGGCGATGATACTTATGGGGAGGGGTGAGGTGGCAAGTGTGAGGACCAGTTAGGCACCTACTGCATTCATCTACCTGGGAGAAGATGGTAGCGATGATAGAGAAACACCAGACATGAAAGATATTTAAGTGGTAAAGTAGACAGGACTTGGGGGGGTTGATTTGTTGACGAAAATTCAATTAACTATCAAGAAGGAAAAAAAGGGAGTTTTATATGAGCCAATCTGAGGATTATAACACGAGAAGCAGATTTTCAGAAAGCTGTTAGAAGTCGAAGACACAGTCATATATTTTCCAGACAGAGAATTGTAGTACCTCAAAATGACATACTGATAATTTACATAAAGTTCACCAAGGAACAGGTAGTCCAGGTGAGCTTGTACAGAGTAAGCAGCAAGACGCCATGACCCCTTATGGAGTTCAGAAAGAACTGTATTCTTTTAAGAAGTCCCATTGCTGGTGTCAGAAGAAAGAAAAAATATGGGTCTTCACGGTTGAGCGGGCGCTCCCATCTTTGAGGTGCTCTTATTAATGTGTAATACAGATGCACACTGCGCCTGGGAAGGAGGGAGGAGGCCCCCCACACACACACAAAGAGAATTTTATGTTTAATTTTTTCTAGTCCTGCCTTGAAATATAACATTTTATTTCATCAGGTTCACTGACGGTATGGGCGAGAGGAGCTGTCAAGGATAATTGCCAGGTCTTGGGGCTTGAACAGATGGGTGGACGGTGGTTCCATGTGTTAATGGGGGAAATGGAGGAGGAACTGAATCAGGTAGTGCAATGGGGTGGGCAGTGATGGTAGAGTTCAGTTTAGGGCACGTTTAGGAGAGATTTCTGACTTTTAGCGGATGTATGGTAAAGGAGTTAGAACTCCCACAGCAGACCAAGAAGGAGCAGCCAGAGAGGTAGGCGGCAAACCGCGCGCATGAGGGTGCCTGATGGAAGCCCAGCAGGACACAGTGAAGTGTATGGAGAGCAGATGAGAGATTAAGATGCAGATGGAAAAGTATCCACTGGCCCTGTGTGGGAAACGGAAACAGAAACTGGCTAGGTAGGGGTGGATTGATCACTGGAGGGATGTGAAGGCTTGCCAGTTGGTGGAAAGAGCTCCCAGGAGAACTCAGGCTGTGATGGAGAGCATAGGGGTGGGTGTGCATTCAGCTGGGGGAAGCGGTAAGATGGGGGGATGCACTTAGTGTTTAATTAGGATGGGAGAGCAAGTGAGAATGCAGTTGGAAAGACTGAGTGGAACAGGAGAAATTGAGTTATGGGAGGGAGCAGCTCCCCCCAGGCAGGAAGCCTTTGAGTCAGCCAGAGAAGATGGGGAGTTCAGAGGTAGGTGGGTTCCTCCATGGAATGTGACCACACTGGGGGCTTTTCAACTGATGGGCTTCTAGTTCTTTGCCAAGTATGAGGAAAGATCATTGCTGAGGGAGGCTGGTGAGGAGGGGTAGGAGAGTTGAGAATAAAGAAGGAATTAACTAATCACCCTAGGCAGCAGGTGAGGAAAAGGCACCTCCTGAGGGTGTGCCCGCTCCACTTCCCTGCTATTGAAGCTCCTGGTCTTGGAAGCACATCCCCAGATTGCAGTCCATTTCTCTTTCTTCCACTGTAGCCATGCACCATGTAGTTCCTCCATGATTTTCTCCTTCTGGATCCGCAGTGGCCAAGCTTTCACTGTGAGCCTAAATTAGTCCTTGGTCCTCTTAAAGGTCGGGAGCTGTGAGAGAAGCGGTATATGCTCTGGAATTGACTCCTTGGTCTGTTATTCATTAGCTGTGGGTTCATGGGAAGTTCCTTGGCCCCAGTCTGTCCCTCTGTAAAGCAGGTAGGTGTAGTACTAATAGCATCAACACGTGGGGTGGCTGTAAAGGTTAAATCAGTTAAAGCAAGTAGGGTAGTTGAGCACTCCCTTCCGCCATTGTGAGGCAGCCCCTCCTTTAGAAGAGAAATCCCTGTCTCTTCCCAGTCTTCCCTGTAGCAGCACCATCCATTGAGTTGTTCCAGGCACAAACCAACATGTCAGCCTTTGAAACCTCCTTCCCTGACACCCCACCCGACCTCCTGCAGCAAGTCCACCAGTGAGTCCCATCCTGTCAACTCAACTTCCGGAACAGCCCACGTTTCTCCTTCTTCCTTGCTGAGCCCAAAGGCGAGCCACCGTGCTGTCTCCTACAGACACGGTGGCAGTGGCCTCAGAAGCAGTCTCCACAGCTTCAGACCTCCCAGTGGCTTCCCTTCACACTTAAAATCCAGGCTCCCCAGGCCTTGCCTAGAAAATCCGCAGATACCTGCCTGCCTGCCTGCCCCTGCCCCCTCCCTCCTACCCTGTGTTCTCCAGCTGTCTTCAGTTGCTGAAACACACAACCTTGTTCCTTTCCTTGGGTCTTTGCCTTCCATTCGTTGTTTTCTCTGCTTAAATGCAACCTCCAAAGAGAGGCCTTCCCTGAGCACCCAGATCTAAAGTAGCCACCAAGTCCCTCTCTGTTTCGACACTCAAAATCCTCTGCATGCCTCATCCTCTGATCCTCTTGGGTGTTTGTTGTCAGCTCTCTCCCTCACTAGAATGTAAGCTTTTTGTGAGTAGGGGCCTCTGTTTGCCCAGTGCCTAGAGTGTCTTTATTTTACAACATGGAAAACTGGGATGATGGTTAAGGTGACACCTACCAGCTCGGCTGTTTAACAGACCTCAGGCAAGTTACCTAGCCTTTCTGTGCCTCAGTTCCCCGTCCATAAAACTGGCATATACTTGTATTGATCTCATAGTTAAAGCACTTAGAACGATGACCGGTGCCTGTCAAGCTCACGATAAATGGTAGCTAGTATTGTCGTAGCTGGCACTGAGGTATTTGTGGAGGGAAGAAATGATGTCAGATGCAGCAACCAGGTGTCTTTTAAAAACTCAGAAAGTGTGAACAGGTAGTACGGTCATGTGGTAAAAAGCCAAAAGTTTCTGCCTTCCGGCGCTGGTTCTCAGCCACCCAGTCCCCCTGCCCCTGCCTCAGTCATGGTGACCTCTTACCAGAGTTTGAAAGTCAAACCCGTAGGACAGCTTTGAAGGAAACAGCTAAGATAATATATATCTTATATATATCTTTTTGCTCAATGGAATCAGCTAGGTTCTCACTAGCAAAGGCAACGGCCCACCCTTTCCTTTATAGCTTTTCAGGGGCGAGGTGGTTTTACCAGATCTGTGGAGGGAACGCCTCCTGGGCTTTAAAGACGCGGGTTGTCATTGGCTGTCATTCAGTATTATGTTAATTAAGTGTGGCTGTTTTAAAACTTGTTAAATTACATTTCCAGTTAAAATGAGTTGTAAGTGATAGCATTTGAAAGATTGTATTGGAAGAGCTCTTCCTCTTTTTTCTAGTAGACTTAGAAACGGAGAAACGATCTCGCCCTCAGTGTAAAGTGTGCGGCTCCCACAGACCCAGCCGTGACGTGCAAGCCAGGGTCAAGACTATACTTTCAGGGATCATTTCTATAGTTCGTTACTAGAGAAGTTTCTCTGAACGTGTAGAGCACCCGAAACCACGAGGAGGAGACGCAGTGTTCTCTCCTGAGCGTGAAGCTGGCTCTTGGCGTTGTCTTTGCAGCTGTCGCTGGCCATTGATGATCGTTCTTCTCTTCTTTAGGGAGAGAAAGAGGGAGAGGGCGCCGTCTGAGTGGTTTCGTTTGTAGTTGTATCTCGTTAAAGAACAGTGGGGGTAGCTTTTTTTCGTGTTTCTCTTTCTTGTTTGCCTCACTTTTGTGTCTCGCGATAGTCCGTAAATAGCTAGGGCTTGTGGTGGCTTACCGTATGATTTTTCAGTCAGTGTTCAAGTTCTCTTGCTGTCCATGCTGTTTTTCGGTTCTCTGGTTGTTGAGAGGATCTTCGTTGTATTTCTGTTTTGTAGAAGGGAGTTCCTTTCCATTGGGAGACCCTTATCCCTTAATTGAAATCTACAGAGGCGTTTTTGCTCCCTGTCAAGTGTCTTGTGTTTATCTCATATCCCTTTTCTCCAATCATTTGTTGATAAAGGGTATTTTTTTGATAGTATTTGCTTTTTAAAAGTTTTTGATGATTAGGGTTATTTCCAAGATGAAACAGGATGATTCAAGTTAAGGGGTCAGTACATGATCTGGAACATGTTAAAGTCCTGTATAAATGGTTGCTTTTTTTTTTTTCAAAGAAAAGGGTAGCCCACGTTGAAGTGATTGTTTTTGTTTGTAGGGGTTGGGGTGCATAACCTTTCGTATTCAAGTGGCAAGTGATTTTTTTCACGAATATAGTCTACGGGAATTTCCTGGTGGTTAGGACTCGGTGATTTCACCACCAGGGCTTCGGTTCAGTCCCTGGTTAGGGAACTAATAACCCGAAAGCTGCGCAACGGGGCCAAAAAAGACAAAAAATGAAAATAAACTCTAAACAGACGTGCTGATGTTTAAAAATAAAGGTGACAACAGTCTAAAGTTTAAAAAAAATTCAGTAAAAATGTACAGAATTACCACATTTTGGGAATCCCTCCGGCTCCCCCAAAGCAGCACACCACAGAACTACAGTTTTTGTTACTTTATTCACAACTTTTTTTTTTTTTTCTAAATTTATCTTTGGCTGCGTTGGGTCTTCTTTGCTGTTCGCAGGTTTTCTCTAGTTGTGTCAAGTGGGGCCTACTCTTCACTGCGGTGCATGGGCTTCTCCTTGCAGTGGCTTCCCTTGTTGTGGAGCACGGGCTCTACGTGTGTGGGTTTCAGTAGTTGCAGCACGTGGGCTCAGTAGTTTTGGCTCAGGGGCTCTAGAGCGCAGGCTCAGTAGTTGTGACGCACAGGCTTAGCTGCTCTCTGGCATGTGAGATTGTCCCGGGCCAGGGCTCGAACCTGTGTCCCCTGCATTGGCAGGTGGATTCTTAACCACTGCACCTGCAGGGAAGCCTTCTTCATGTTATTCTTAAAGGTGATTTTGTCAGTCTATGGCAATTGAGTCTTTCCCCGCCCCCCCCCCCCATTCAATGGGTGTTAAAGTAGTTAGTATCCTCCATCTGCCTTTTTGAATGAAGGGTTTCTGTGCTGTTGCTACTTTTCCTGGGTAAATTAGGCCTGGAATATACTGCAGGGAAATAGATACATGTCTGGTCCTTCATACTCTGTTGGTTGACAAACAGATCTTGTAGTGAGCTATAGGAGAGGAAGGTTTACTAGGGAAATGGATTTAAAGTAGCTTTAAACATAATTGTGATATATCCTTAATTGTTTTAAGATGGTTTCTTCTTTTCCCCCTCAGTGCTATGATTTTTTCTTTGATGATGCTTGTTTAGCTAAATGCAATTTAAAATTCGCCTTGTTAGTCTAGTACGCTGATTTGTTTTTCATTTTCTTCATCTAAACATTTTTCTTCTGGTTTTTGAGACTCCCTTTTAAATTTTTCCAGGCTAATAAATCAGATATTTTTCCTGACATCTACTTCAGGAATCTATTCTGGTTTTATGTTGGGTCTCTTAATATATCACACTTGTCATTGAACCATGGGCTAGAAAAATCAACAAAATCTCTTAATTCTACTGAATATGATGTGATATAGTTCCCTTTAAGTAAAAGCAGGCTTAATTTCGTGTTGGAGGTGGTAATGCCTTTGAAAACTGCCCTTATTAAACAGCATATATTCAGGGAATTCCCTGGTTGTCCAGTGGTTAGGACTCCGTGCTTTCACTGCCGAGGGCCTGGTTTTGATCCCTGGTGGGGGAACTAACATCCTGCAAGCCGTGCAGTGCGGCCAAAAAAAGAAGTAGGAAGGATAAACAGGGGCTTCCCTGGTGACAGAGTGGTTAAGAATCCACCTGCCAGTGCAGGGGACACCGGTTTGAGCCCTGGTCCAGGAAGATCCCACATGCTGCGGAGCAACTAAGGCCGTGTGCCACAACTACTGAGCCTGCGCTCTAGAGCCTGCGAACCACAACTACTGAGCCCACGTGCCACACCTACGGAAGCCTGCACACCTAGAGCCCGTGCTCCACAACAAGAGAAGCCACTGAATTGAGAAGCCCACACACCTCAACAAAGAGTAGTGCACGCTCGCCGCAACTAGAGAAAGCCTGCATGCAGCAACGAAGGCCCAACACAGCCAAAAATAAAAAGTAAATAAAGAAATAAAAGAGGTTATTTTAACCAGTGGAATCAAAGATATACATATATTCTAAAGTTGCTAACCTGCCTTTATGAAAGTGGTATCATACTAAACACATTCTGCAACTTGCTTTTCTCATTTTTTTTTTGAAATTCACTTATTCATTTCAAGAAGCATGAAAAGACAACAAAATCATGAGAAATCAACCTGTGCAATATCAGCAGATATTCAGAGGCTCTGTGCTGTTTTTTTTGTTGTTGTTGTTTTGTTTTTAATGCTTAAAGAAAATAGATGATAATTTGATACTGCAAGTTTATAATTATTTATTTGGTTGTTTATTCAACAAATATGGAGCAGAGGGAATTTATACAGGAACAAAAGAACAAAGGAGCCTACAAATGGCAAGTAGTTTAGTGTGTGTGTGTGTATGTGTGTGTGTGTGTTGTGTCTGAAGGATAGGTTATGTACGAGATGTTTTAGGAAGTAAAGACAAAGGCAGCTTGGAACCAGACTATAGGATGCCATAAATCCCAGGTTAAAGAGCTTCTACTGAAACGGAGCAGGACCCTATAGACCTTGCCCCCGATGTCCTCAGCCTGCCTTTTGTCTGTGGAAAAACTTTAGCCAAAGAATAAGTTTAATGAGAGGAGTGATAAAATACAGAAGCAAAGAAAAGCAGTCAAACAGGAAAAAACAATAATAGTTTAGTCAGTAATCAAAGTGAAGGACCTTTAGTTCCTTCTCGAGGGTTATAGATAATATTCGGAGCCACATCCCGTGAGCTGTCTTATGGATACTGAAACCCCAACCAGGTGGAAGATGTTAACTACATGATGACCAGGCTGTAGTCGTGACACAAGCTGCCACAATTCTGATAATTTGCCGCAAAGAAATGGAAACAAACCAACCCTGGAACTGAAGATTAACTGTACCCAAAACAGTCACGATGGCACTGGCTAGACCACTGCATGACCAATGTCAAGATGACGGTCAGAGCTGACTGTGCTGGTTCTGCATGTAGTCCTTTCCCTCTGTAAAAGCTCTTGTCCACTGGTTGGGGTGGGGGAGTCGGCCTTTGGACAGGAGTCCACCTCCTCACCCACCCCGTTGCCTGCATCAAAATAAAGCAAACTTTCCTGTCCACCAAGCTTGCCTCTTTATTGGCTTTTGAGCGGCGAGCAGCCGGACCCCACTTGTGATTACAGTACTATACATAGCAAGACATGGGATGCCACTGAACTTGGCATTCCTGAAAGCACCTGTATTACTTGCACAAAATAGATTATTTTTTAAGCTTAAATCCTATTAGTGGTTACAAGAATGTTGGGATTTTAATTTTTAATATTTATAGAGTAGTTGTTACTTGCTAAACTCTGTTAGATGCTTTAAATCCATCATTTTAGCTAATACCACTCATTGATTGAACTCCCTAAAGTTGCCTGCCTGCTTATTAGATTTTTGCTTTCAATAGTACATCTTGTCTATCTCTATTCTAATTGATAGAGATCTAATTCATTTAAATTAACTGCTTAATATTTTATTATCTGTATGTACCATAATTTACTCAGCTGTGCCTCTAATGGTGGATATTAAGATTTATTTTTTTGCAGTTTTGTATAACCAGAAACAATGCTTTGATAGAATACTTTGTAATGAATCTTTACATAATGGGTTTTTAATATTCAAAGCAGGATTTCTGGTTCAGGTTTTTAATAGATACTGCCGCATTGCTTTCCAAAAGCATTGTAACAGTTCACACTGCCAACTGCATTTAGGAGTGTCTGTTTTCCCACCTCTTCTCCAGCACTGAATGTTTTCTCATTTTTCAGTTTTTTTCAAGCTTTATGGGAAGTTTAACTTTCTTCCCACTATTTCAAGCCAGGCACCATGTTGTATTGGTTTATTGAATATTCCAGAGTTAGGTGAAATATCCACCGTTTCTAACGTTCCTGGCGGAGAGAACAGCTTGTGCAAAGGAACACGATGAGTATGTGGAAAACAGTACGTGGTTCATTATGGCTGAAGTGAGGGGGAGGGAATTTGGTGCAAAATAAGGCTGGAGAGGTGCGTGTGGGCCAGGCTGTGCTGGACCTTGTAAAGTATTTCTTTTCTGGCCTTGCCTTGTGGCATGCGGGATCCTAGTTCCCTGACCAGGGATGAAACCGGCTCCCCCTGCGGTGGAAGCGGAGTCTTAACCACTGGACCCCAGGAAGTCCCCTGTAAACTATTTAGAGAAGTTCTATCTTTAGCCCAAGAGTTGGGAAGCTACTAAAGCTTTAAGCAGGGTAATGATGTATTATCCTGCTTATTTAAAGACAATTTTAATCTACATTAATATTCCTTGGTTTGGAAAAAAATTCCAAATAATGTTTATATTGTTTGCTATTTGATCACAGCATAAATGGTGTGCTTTGCAAACGTCATAGGTTTTTGGCTTCGGGTCTTTGCTTTCAGCATCCACTTTGTCTTGTAAGTTTTTCTCGTGAGACATCTCACTTCCAACGCCAGGCTTAAAGGAGGCGAGTCCTCAAACTGCGGCGCACGTTGTAGTCGTAAGCGTTTTACGTAATCCTGATGCTGCGGAACTGCTGCGCGAAACGGGGCGGGGTTGGAAATAACTGGCGTGTGATTGGCTGTTTAAAACCATATGTTAATTAAATTGACAACTTGAAATGTTTTCTGAAACGTAGAAGGGTTCAAAATGCTTTGTCGGGCTCGGTAGTGGAAAGATTCTTCAGACAACGTATTCCAGTGTACATTTCAAAAAGAATAGCAGTGTAAGAAAAAGTAACCATCAGTAAAATAAGTGTGCATTTCCTCCACCTCGGAAAAACAGAGATGGTTGTGTTAAGACTATACTTTCAGGGATCATTTCTATAGTTCGTTACTAGAGAAGTTTCTCTGACGTGTAGAGCACCCGAACCCACGAGGAAGAGATAGAGCGTTCTCTCCTGAGCGTGAAGTTGGCTCTTGGTGTTGTGTTTGCAGCTGCCTTTAGCCGTTGATGATCGTTCTTCTCTTCATTTTGAAGAGTAAGAGGGAGATGGACGCAGTCTGAGTGGTTTCGGTTTTGAATTATGTATTATGAGTAGACTTTCGTTCTTTTTGGTGGAGTTTCCGGAAGGGGTCAGTGGATATATGCATGCATTACGTACTTTAAGTAGATTAGGAAGGTTTTTGTTGTTTTTGTGTTTCGGGGTTGCTGTTAAATGTTGTTTAAGGTGTTACTGCTGTATAGGGTTTGTAGTGGTGGTTTAGCCAGGAGTGAGTCAGTTTTTGAAGTGGGTATAATTGAGAGTTGGGATTTGTATTTCTTGTTTTTTTTTTTTTTTTTTTTTTTTTTTTTTACTGTGCAGTGGATTTAGTGAGATTGTAGTGGTGTTGTTTTGTTCTTTTTGTTTTTTGCAAGTGGTTGGAGTAGTGACAGTGGTCTTTTTTTTGTGGGTTGCTTTTCATACAGTCTGTGATATGAATAAATTGTTGGCTGTTGGTGAATTTTAAAACGAAGAGCAATTTTAATCTGCTTTTCCTTTTCCGCGTAGCAGCGTGTGGTGAAATGTTTTAGCAGCGTTTTCCTGTATATAGCACTTTAAGGTAAAGATGGTGGTTACTTTTGATATGAGACGTTCATGTGTTATTTGGACTACTGAAGGTTTTCATTTTTCTTTTCTTAAAAAAAGGGAAATTGCATTAGTAATACATTACAAAGTACTGTAAAAATAAAGCTTAATTTTTGTTGTGTGTTTGTGTTGATCCTGGTGTTTTCTTTGCAGGTGTGTATGTCGATGCAGTTAACTCTCTGGGCCAGACAGCACTTTTTATTGCAGCATTATTAGGCCTTACAAAATTAGTTGATGTCCTGGTGGATTATGGATCAGATCCAAATCAGTAAGTACAATGACATCACTACCTAGAAAATAAGTTTTTAAAATGAATTGAGGTATTTGGAAACTAATTTGGTAAGATTTTAAAAGAACCTTCACTAATTTATGCCAATGAAATACATTTGTATTACCTAATGTTGAATAATGCTTTTGTTTATTTCACTTTTTTGGTTGTGCAACTTGCAGTGTTTTAGTTCCCCAACCAGGGATGGAACCTGGGCCCCCAGCAGTGGAAGCACAGAGGCCTAACCATTGGACCACCAGGAAATTACCAGAAACATGCTTTTAACTGTAAATGAGTTTTCTAAGCAGTTTTACTAGACCCTGTGAAATAAGTGAACCTTTCTACTCATTTAGTCATTAACAAGTACTGTTTATGTATTTCCACTGCACTTTGTAGTTTGTATGATTTGCACTTTAACATACCCCACAACCAAGTTCTTCACCAATTAATATATTTGGCATCACTTTGTCAGGATGACTTTTGTAGTTGTGGTTTAAAAGAATCTGAGTCCAAATTTTAATATGGAACAGCAACACAATGTAATGAATCAACAAGTGAACATTTCTTCTCTTTGTGTAGGACTTTTGCTTTTTCCAGGGCCTTCCCAGGCACTAGCTCACTAAAGCTTTACAACCAACTCTTCGACAGGGAACAGCAGGTATTTTTACAGTTCCCATTGGACAGAAACAGATTTCGAGCGTTTATATGATTCCAGCCGATTTTCACAGGAATACCAGAATAAACACAATCAAAAGTCATAAAATAGCTTTCCCATCTTACAGAAGGAGGCCGCTTAATTTTTTTTTTTTAAGTATTGATGTTGAAAGCTTGTATGTTGTTATAAGATTGTTTGCTTAGTGGGAAAAAACTTGGAAGCTGGAGAAGTATAAAGAAAAAAAACCAATCAGCATGAGAATTCTGAAACCCAGACATAACACAGTGCACATTTTGCTTGTTTCCTTCCAGAATTTTTCTGGACTTGCATATTTGCATATTTTGTCTCTACTGTATCAGTGTTTAATATCAAAACTCAGAAATAAAGGGCTATCTCACTTGATGTTTGCAGATAACAGCTTTGTAGAGAGGCCATATTAGCCCTGCAGTTCCTCAGCAAAAATGCAGCATTTTCTAGTCATCTGCATTTGCATCTGTTTTGTGGAAGTTTAGAGCTAGGTTCTTTAAGGAAGAAATCATTCAAACCTTTAAATATTCCAGAAAGTTTAAATGGCTGGTCCATAATGGTGCATTGTGTTAATGATAGGGTTTGAGACCAGGAGCCCAGCACCTGAAGAAGTTCCCTTTTTAGAAATCCCCATGATGCCAGGGGGAGGTGGGAAAGGACAATATCAAGAGGAAGAAGGCAGACCCTGTAGCTTTTTATTTTGTGATAGGAATGCTTTCATGTACTTTAAAAATATGTTCCATCAAGGGAGGGGAAATTTCTGGGGGGAAGTTGTATTCCTAAGCGCTCAATGGAGATGCTGTGATGGCCTGGGCTTATTGAGGTCACAAAGTCAGATGCCTGCAGGACTAAGTGGGGTCAGTGGGTACAGGCTCTGTCTAAGGAGCATCTGTTGCAGCTGGGCAGAAAAGGAAGCCATGGAGGCCAAATCTTCCAAATTTCCAAGAGGCTGGAAATCCCAGTTTTATTGTGAAATCCCCCAAAGTGTTAAGTATTGTCCATTACTTTAAATTCTTTTTATAAACACTATGTGGACCAAATAAAACATGCCTCTGGGTTGCCAAATCAATCTGTGGGCCTCCAGTTTTCAACCTCTAGGATAAAGTAATAAAACAATACACATTTTGATATCACTTGGACCTGGATTCCCTTGTAAGGGTTAGTTGGGTATAAAAAACATTATTTTTTTCTTCCTTAGCATTCACAAGAAATGACAAATAATATCTTCTCTCTCCCTACCCAGCTCTCTTACTATTTATGGGAAGAATGATTAGAAGGCTGTAAAACATTATACAAATTTATTTTTAAAGCAAGGAGGGGGCTTCGCTGGTGGTGCAGTGGTTGAGAGTCCACCTGCCGATGCAGGGGTCACGGGTTCGTGCCCCGGTCTGGGAAGATCCCACATGCCGCGGAGTGGCTGGGCCCGTGAGCCATGGCCGCTGAGCCTGCGCGTCCGGAGCCTGTGCTCCGCAACGGGAGAGGCCACGACAGTGAGAGGTCCGTGTGCCGCAAAATAAATAAATTAATTAAAAAAATAATAAAGCAAGGAGGATATTACATTTCCCATAGCGCAGTGTGCTGGACTGCTTATCAGACCCAGCAATAAGGGAGAGCTCACAATGAGATATCCCAGCAGTTCCCAGGTGCCTGGGTACAGGCCAGCCTCATTGGCCTCAGCTGGGGAACTTGTAAAAAGTACACATTCCTGGGCTCTATGCTTGCAGGTTATGATTCAGTCTGTTGTGTAGTCTGAGAATCTGTATTTTTGACAAATATCCCAATGACTTATTAAGTAAATTATGGTAAATCTGTACATTGGAATACTATGCAGCTGTTAAAAAAGAATTGAGGTGACTTGTATGTTCTTATATGGAAAATTCTCCAACATATACTTTAAAATTTTTATTTATTTATTTATTTATTGCCATGTTGGGTCTTCATTGCTGCACGTGGGCTTCCTCTAGTTGCGGCGAGCAGGGGCTGTTCTTTGTTGCAGTGCGTGGGCTTCTCATTGCTGTGGCTTCTCTTGTTGCAGAGCACGGGCTGTAGGCGCATGGGCTTCAGTAGTTGTGGCACGTGGGTTCAGTAGTTGTGGCTTGCGGGCTCTAGAGCTCAGGCTCAGTAGTTGTGGCGCATGGGCCTAGTTGCTCCACAGCATGTGGGATCTTCCTGGACCAGGGCTTGAACCTGTGTCCCCTGCATTGGCAGGCGGATTCTTAACCACTGCGCCACCAGGGAATTCCCTCCAAGATATACTATTAAATGAAAAAATGTAAAAGCATAACAGTTAATGTAGCATGTTCTTTTTCTTTTGGCCACACCATGTGGCTTGTGTGATCTTAGTTCCCCGACCAGGGATTGAACTCAGGCCCTCAGCAGTGAAAGTGCTGAGTCCTAACCACTGGACTGCCAGGGAATTCCTAATATAGCATATTCTTATTCCTACTTGTATATGCATAGAAAATTTCTGGAAGGATACAAAAACTTGTAACAGTAGCTGCCTCTTGGCAAGAGAACTGTGTATGGGTCTGGAATTGGGAGACTTTCTTCTTATCTTTATTATCTCCTTTTTCATTTTATTTCTTCTTCTCCTTCCCTTTCTGCTTCCTCCTACCATTTGTGTTTCGTTTTAAATTAAAGAGAGCAAGCTCTGGGACTTTCCTGGTGGTCCAGTGGTTAAGACTCCACACTCCCAACTGCAGGGGGTGCGGGGGTTTGATCCCTGGTCAAGGAACTAAGATCCCGCATGCTGCTGGGTGCGGCCAAAAAAAAAAAAAAAGAGCAAGCAAGCTCTGCAGGTGATTCTGACGTGCAACCAAGTTAGGAAACCACAGCTACACATCACATCTCTACATCTCACAAAGGCTGTCCCTTCATGTCTCAGATAGTTTACTGGTTTTGGTTAAATTTTTCTGAGCTGTAGATCCTTGACCAGATTGCTAATGCCAAGGTCTGTGGGCCTCACCATAGGACTTGGGAGGTAGAGACATTCTCACGTGAGGTGGTCTCTGGTGAGGCTGTGCTTCACCAGCCTGACCACAGGGCGCTACAGACGTGAAGAAATTGCTTCAGGGCAGCCAGTATCAGGGGGCTGTGGGGAAAGAACACTGGATTTCGAACCAGACCCATACCTGGGTGTGAATCTTGGCTTTGCCCTTTCGTTTCCTCATCTATAAATTGAGAAATAATACTGCCTTGAAGGGTGGAGGTAAACACGGAAAAGGGGGATGTATATAAAGCTTCTGTGAGGCCCCAGATAGGTGTTAGGCCTCACAAATGGTGTTGTTACAGTTCTCATCACCAAAGGTTGCCTTTGTAGAAAAGGAGCCCTGTGTTACCCATGGAAGGGGAAGAGTGTTGCCATGGACACTCATTGTACCCCTCCCCCACCTCCAGCCGCTGCTTTGATGGGAGCACTCCTATCCATGCAGCAGCATTTTCAGGCAATCAGTGGATACTCAGCAAACTGCTGGATGCAGGGGGTGATCTTCGACTCCATGATGAGAAGGGTCAGAACCCGCAGACCTGGGCTCTGGCAGCAGGGAAGGAACGCGGCACCGCGGTAAGTGTGGGCCCGCTCTGCAGGCACACCCAAGGCAGAGCACAGGGCTGGGAGTCAGGCGCCCAGGGGCAGAGGCTGGTCCTGGGGACAGCACAGGACTTGTAGTGGCCTTGCCATTGACATTGGACACACAGGCCTGGGTTGAAGCAAGTTAACCAACTGTAAACCTTGGGCAAGTCTAGTGAACTTTTCTGTCATCCATTCAGTGGGGAGGGAGAACTACTGTGGTTTCGTCTGACCCTTAACTAGCACTTGTCGTGCATCAGACGTTCTGAATTAAATTAAATACTCATTTAATCTTTACAACAGCCCTCTCAGGTAGGTACTATTATTGTCCCCATTTTACAGATGGGGACCCTGAAGTGCATTGACATTAAATAACTTGTCTGTAGCCACTCGCTGGCAGGCATAATGTGTTTTAATGAGGGCTAAATAATCTAACAAATGTAAAGGGCACGTGGAGGGAAGGGGGAGATGGGCAGAGTCCCTTCCCTCTGGTTCTCCTGCTCAATAGCTATTGGGCCTTGGACAAAAGTTAAAATACTCCTGCCTCAGTTTCCTCATCTGTTGAATGAAGGATTTGGAGGTAATTATTGCCAAATGAGCTCCCTGAAAATGGAATCATCTCATTCCATATCTTTAGGAAGTCACTTGGGCCCTTCCCTTTCCAGAGATTTCCCTGTGGGGGGCTTCTGTCTCCTCAGAGCACTCCCCTCAGACCATTCCAATCCCACTGAAGGCCAGGGTGGCCATTAGCTGTGTGGGCATTGACTGTCTCTGCCGTGTGTTGCAGATGGTGGAGTTCATGCAGCGCTGTGCCGCGCACATGCAGGCCATCATCCAGGGCTTCTCCTATGACCTCCTGAAGAAGATTGACTCCCCTCAGCGGCTCATCTGTGGCCTGCCCCGGTTTGGGGGCCTCATGCAGGGGTGAGTGCTGCCTCAAGCAGACTGGGATGTTCTGCATCACCCCCGCCTTCCTTGTGGGAGCCCTCGGTCCCCTCCACATTGGTCCCTTCCAGCAACTGGCCCACCCAAAGGGGTGAGCTTGGAGGGAGAGGATATTGCCATGAAAACCTTCAGTTGTCCCCTGGCTTCCAGGAACGTCTGGGGGAAGTGAATTCTGGGCTCCAGTGGGAACCACCCCATGGTTAGCAGAGAAGGAAGGAACTTTTCAGGCCTGGGCTGCCCAGCAGAAAACACTTTCTTAGCAGAGCAGCTGGCTAGCTTTTTTTTTTTTTGTCATCTCGGAACCATGGAAAACGTGTTCCTTTATTGGAACATGCATCCTTTATATCCTAAGGTTGCAAAAGACACAAATGCTTAATTTAAGGTTCCTTGGGCTGTTTTAAGCTGGTGTAAGACTTGCTGCCACCTGGGTGGGCAGCCTCTCCTTGTCCCCATCATAGCTGCAGGAGGTGAGCTCCATCCAGGCTTCTCTTCATGCTCAGGAGAGTTATTTTAACTTCCCTGGGCTTTAAGACTTAGGATTTATATGTGGAAAATTCTTTCCATTTTGATTTTCTCTGACAGCATCTTTTTCTGTGATCAGGGTGAGTAGACTTGTCACACTCTTCACAGGCTCCCGCATCTCATTCTGTGCACACTGAGTCGTGGTTTTCCTCTCATGACCTGGATGCTTCTCATGCAAGATGAGTTAACGATTCCCTCGAGGACCAGTTACTCCTAACTGCTCTTCTTGCTGCCACTCTTGTCCATCTTGGTTCTTTACTCAGCATCCAGAATGACCTTTTAAAAATGAAAATCGAATTGTGCCGCTCACTGCTAAAAACCCTTTCAGGGTCTTCCCCAAGGCTATCAGGTTAAACTCCCAAATCCCCCATCTGGCCTTGGAGCCCATGCTTGGTTCAGCTCTTCCATCTCTCACACCTCCGCTCCTGCCAGCGTTAGGATCTTGGCAGACCAAGTTCCTTCTAAAAGGGCCAAAGCCTAGTCCCTGCTGCTGTTTTGTGACCTCAGGCCAGCAGGTTTCCCCTTTCTGGCTCCATTTTTCCCATCTGTAAAATGAGAAAGTTGGACAAGGTATGCTTTATGATTCTTTCCAACTTTGACCAACTCTGTTCGTTATCTGTTGTACTAATCCCAAACTTAGTGGCTTCAAACAACAATAAATATTTGTATCTCACATAATTTCTGTAGGTCAGGAATGGCTACACCCAACTCAGCCATTCTAATAGGAATGGCTTAGTTGAGTGGCTCTGGCTCAGGGTTTCTCATGAAGATGTGGTCAAGATGCAGCTTGGGCTGCAGTCATCTGGGACTGGAGGATCCAGTTCCAAGGTGGTTCACTTGCATGGCTAGCAAATTGGTACTGGGTGTTGGGCCTCCCCATTAGGCTGCTGGAGTGTCCTCACAACATGGCAACTGGCCTCCTCTAGAGCAAGTGCTGCGAGAGAGATCAGGGCAGAAGTCCCGGGGGTCTGGCCTTGGAACTCACACCACTCCGTCATTTCTGCAGTATTCCATTAGGTTAACAGACCAGCCCTCTGTGACCTGTGTGTGGCTACACAAGGGCATGAATACCAGGAAATGGGAATCACTGCGGCCCTGTCAGAGGCTGACTTCCACTGTCAAGTAGTAAAGACAAAACCAACTACGCATTCTGACAGCTTGGTTCAGCGTTGTTCCTCTAGATATGGGTAGTTAATCCTTACTTTTCTCCTCCTCTTTTAAATATTTCTAGAAGCCCTAATGGCTCTCCTAACCGACTGCCTAAAGCTGGAGTCATTTCTGCCCAAAATATCTACAGCTTTGGCTTTGGAAAGGTAAGAGGTTGCTACCAACACTCAATGTTTGCAGGGCTAACTGGGGAATCGCCCGGCCCTGGCTCTGGCCCTGGCCCCAGGGCCCACAACTGTGTCCAACTCTTCCTTCCTATGGAAAGTTAAAATACTCCCTCTCCAAAGTGTTTTTTTTTGTTCTTTACTGCTCTTGCAGGACAAGTACCACCTCTTAGTGTTCTTGTCCTTACTGAAAAATGATGAAAACCTTGGAGAGTTCTCTTGAATGCCTTTGGGCTAGATTTGGGGAGTTTTAGACAATGATCCTTTAATTCCCAGCGAAGGCCCCAGGCATGTTCTGTGGGTGTCTCAAGAGGCGCCTGAAGCCTGGTGCTTCAGGCCGGCATCTGACCTCTTTCCGTGAGCCTGTGGTTTCCTCGCTAGCAAAAGGGAAAGGGTATTACAACCTTGCAGTGCCTCTTGGAAGATTAAAGATAATAAAAAGAATTATGTCCGGTGCATAGGGGTATTCAGCAAATTGATAAATAGCAGCTCTCTCTATTTTTAGCTGGCTGGTAAAATTCTGGAGGAGTTTTTCCCCACCATTTGAAGCTGTGCTTTGCTTTCAGTTTTATCTCACAGGGGGCACGCAGCTGGCTTATCTAGGATCTCTTCCAGTAATTGGAGAAAAGGAAGTGATTCAAGCTGACGATGAGCCCACCTTCTCTTTCTTCAGTGGCCCCTACATGGTCATGACCAAGTAAGTGGAAGCTGGCCAGTGGAGGTGAGACTTAGTCCCACAGGAAGGATGGACTTTAGTGACTTCTTTGTGTGTGGAGGGTTTCTGCCCAAACACAAGGACACACTGAAAAGCAGATGTCTAGATCAGGATTTCTCAGCCAGGACACCATTGACATTTTTGTTATCCTTTATTGTTGGGGGCTGTCCTGTGCACTGTAGGACGTTTAGGAGTGTCCCTGGTTTCTACTCACTATATGCCAGTAGCAACTGTGTTTGCCTCCCCGCAACCCCCTACATTTGTGATTGTGACAACCAAAATGTCTACAGACAAGGCCAAATGGCCCCTTGTTGAGAACAACCGCTCTGAAAGATTACTCATGACAGTGTTTCAACCTTTCTGCTCTCTAGAGAATTAGAGGCAGCATAGGGGTGACTGTCTGGCCTCAGGTCAAACGGTACTGAAGCCCTGCATGGCTCTCACCAGCCAAATGCAGCAGAGGCGGCAGTAATAGGATTTGGCTGTGATGAAAGTCCCTGGGATGTTCTCAGTCCCCAGAGACCTGCCTACTGCGGGATCACAGGAGTTGTCCTGGCCAAGGTCTCTTGTCCTCCTTGAACCTGGCTGCCTCTTCCCTGCTTAGAAGTCACACCCTTCTAAAAAGGCCTCTACAGACCCGCAAGGCTCTGTATCCCCTGCAGATATGCTTCTTGTTTTCCTGCCCGTGCCACAGACTTGTTGTCACATCCCCTCTTCTTCTGTCCACTGCTGCGGCCTTTGCCCACGTCATCACTGTCCCTCCCCCAGGCTAGCCTCCTAACTGGCCTCTCATTCTCCAGACCACCCCTGCCCTCCCATTCCCCATGCTGCTGGTACCCTTGTCTTTCTAAAATACAAACCTGATCAAGTCCCTCCCTCCCTTAAATCCTTCAGTGACTTCCTGCCACCTGCACTAAGTCCCTGAAGTGCTTTAGGCCCCTGGGGGTGGTAGGCGGGAGGACCCAGCAGTGCTGGGGTGGGGGCTTTACAGAGTCTGTATAAACACTCCTTCTCTGGTCTCTGGCTCAGAGCTCCTCACTGAAGCAGTGGCTGCTCATTCCCTTCTGCTCCCGCTCTCTCCTGCCCTTGTAGCCTTCTGTGGAACGGGAGCAGGGTCACGGTGAAGGAGCTGCATCTTCCCACGCACCCGCACTGCCGCAGGCGGCGGCTGGCTGACTTGTTAATTGCTGAGCTAGAGCATAGCAGGTGAGAAGAAAACCCAAGAGCATTTCAGACCCAAGTTCAGGGCTGTGCAGGGCTGTGCCTGAGGGTGGAGACCAGCCCCCTCAGCCTCAGCATTTCCTCGTTGTAGGTTGATTTGACTTCCCAGGGCTGCCGAGAAAGAAGAAGAACTCATGAATAGCCTGAGTGTGGGGATGGTGGTGGTAGGGGCTCAGTTCAGTCAGCTGATCAACTCCCCATGACACGTGTCTCTGAGGTGCAGCCTTCAGGCCTGGCGGGCTCTTCTGCAGCCCCTGAGCCCCACCTTATTTTGGGCCCTGTGCCCATCAGGTCAGCGGGTGCAAGACTATCTTCATAGAGCATGGCTCTGCTGGAGACCCACGTGTCTGAGGAACCATGTCTCTCCTTGGAGGACACGCTGATGGGATGGGTCTCAGTACCTTAAGTTTCCTGTGGCTCAGGGGTTAGTCTTTCAAAGGGGCAGGAAATCCATCCTCGGTTTCATACCAGGGCTGCTGAGGCCTTGGAATAGGCCCTGGCTCATCGAGTTCTCTCCTGAGGAAATCACTCAACTCCTGTAAAGCCCGATCCTTCCTTTTGGAGAAGTCATCCTAAAGGGACTCAAGGAGGCTGGAAGGGCTCATAGACGCAGCATGGATTTTTTTTTTTTTAATATTTATTTATTTATTGCTGTGTCGGTCTTATTGCAGCACGTGGGATCTTCCTTTGCGGTGCACGGGCTCAGTAGTCGCAGCACGTGGGCTCAGTTGCCCTGTGGCACGTGGGATCTAAGTTCTGTGACCAGGGATCACACCCACGTCCCCTGCATTAGAAGGTGTATTCTTAAGCACTAGACCACCAGGGAAGTCCCCACAGCGTGGATTTTGATGTGAGGGTCTATGACCTTGGGCCTGACATCTCCCTGACCTTGGTTTCCTCATCTCTAAAATAAGTGTAACTGTAATGATACCTTTCTTGCAACTGGTTGTTAGGATCGAGTTGATGTGTGTAAAGTGCCTTGCTTAGTAGCTCTTAGTGACATTGTCGTTGATGACCCTAAGCCCTCAGGTTCTGATCAGTGAAAGGTCAAGGGTTCCACCACCAGAGACCCCTACTCCCACCCCATCCCCCTTTCTCGGAAGAACATTCTGTGCAAATAGTATTTGTTTGGAGTGCGTTCAGGGTGCCAAGAAGAAAGGAAAGCGCCCATCTTCCATCATGTCCTCTTCCCTCTGCCTCATCGGAAGCCTCCTTCCCTCTGCAGCAAGTTGCGGCATCCTCACCTGCTACAGCTGATGGCCGTGTGCCTGTCCCAGGGCCTGCAGAAGACCCGCCTCCTGTACGAGCGCGTCGCCGTCGGCACGCTGTTCTCTGTCCTCCATGAACGGGTAAATGGCCGTTTCCCTGGGTTTTTCCCTTGCTCCCCCCCACCCCCCACCCCAGCTCTCCCTTCTCTTCCTCCCTCTTCCTTCTCCCCCAGCAGGAGAGTTGAGAAACCTCTTAATTCTTTACCTTGTGGGAGCTATATAGCACACCATTTAAGGTTGATCAGCACGTTGGAACTAGTGTGAATTTATTACTGTTTGTCTTGCTTTTTTATCAGATATCTAAGAGCTCAGTAGACCCAGAAAACACATAGCCACACTTTTAGCTAACTATAATCAAACAGCCTCTGGTCTTACTTCCCGGTATTTTCACTGGTGCCCTGCAGGACCTTTATATGCAAGTCTTTATCAGTCCCCTCTCCCTTTTCAGACTTCCTGGTGGAGGCGGGGACATATTCCCTGACCCACAGACTCCCTGGGAAACATGCTTTGGGCTGACATGTGGCTTCAGAGAGGTCCTGAAAGATTTGTTTTTCTTTCTCCATGACTTTGTTCTAAAGACCCTGGGCTGGAGTGAGAAGAGACCCTCCAGGAAGGGCGCTTCCCTGAAATGGCTCGCCATTCCTCCTGCCTGAGCACCTCCTGTTAGTGTCCTAGTTCCCTTTCCTCTCCTTGGGTGAGGGCGTTAACTTAAAATGCCACTTCTCTGGGGAGAGACCTGTTATGATTGGGTACTTTGGTGTGAGTGAACTTCTGTCCTCCTAGGATGAACTTTCTAGGTCATCTGACTGTGGTAGGAGATGGAGTGTCCTTTACGTGTCTAGGTTCTCCCGCAGCACAGGCTTGGCTGGGGATGGGGAGCGGGGCAGGTGCATTGCTGGTGGTGGCAGGCCCACTCTGGAGGTGTGTACCAGGCTTTGAGGACTTTTCTCCTCATTTTTCACGGTATCAAGCAGCTTGGCTGAGGGAAAGGAACCCAGGTTTGGAGCCAGGGGCCCTGGGTCAGTGGGACCTTAGGCCGATCACTTAACTTCCCTGAGCTTTAGGTTCCCCAGCTATAAAATGGGCACACTAGGTGGCTGTCGTGAAGATCAGTTGAAAAGACTTTGGGAACTACAAAGCATTCTACAGTGTCGGGGGCCGCAGTCCCCTTTGTTCTGGTGGTTCATCTCTTGCTTGCAGCGGGCCCAGTTCCCCATACTGCACATGGAGGTGATCGTGCACCTGCTACTCCAGACCTCCGACGCCCTGAGATACCTGCATTCTCGGGGCTTTATCCACCATTCCCTCAGCTCCTACGCCATCCACATCGTCTCCACAGGGGAAGCGAGGCTGACCAACCTGGAGTACATGATGGAAAGGTGGGTGCACCTCAATCATGATGTCCAAACAGGATCTCCCTGGGGGTGCTTTGATATAGAGAGAGACTCTGATCTGGGCTTGACTCCTCATTGGTGGGCTGAGCTGGCTATCCATGGAGGAAGAGGTTTCCCAGTGCCTTGCCCTGTCAGCCAAGGTCAGAGGGACTTTGGGGGAGTTATTTCTGCTCAGGACATTCTCATTTTAATAAACATTTAACGAGCATGAGTACACATTAGCCAGCATGTATAAGTTTTCAAAATTTTCTGTGGCTTCACACAACCGAAGTATTTCTCACTCACATTGCACTCTGGTGTGTGTGTGTGTGTGTGTGTGTGTGTGTGTGTGTGGGAGGGGGTGGTGGCGGCATTCACTATGTTCCACGTTCCTCCCCGCTGTGGCTCCACCATCCCCCAGGCCTCAGTCCCCGCACTGTATCCTCTGCATTGCTGGTCAACGAGCAAGCCTGGAGGGACGCAGCGGGGCTTAGGGACTACCTGCAGCGTGTGCATCGTCGCTTCCCACTTTACATTGGCCAGAGCCCAGTCACCTCTTTGCAGGGAGGCTGGGAAATGCACCACAGCTGTGCATCCTGGAAGGAGCGAGAAGGCGATGGGTGCTGGTGAGCATTACGGTCCTGGTCCAGATGGGTGGGGATCAGTGCTGTGAGGGAAGCAGTGACAAAAAACAATGCCCTTATTCAAGGGTTGGTGGATGGGCTTCACTTCCCATTTGGCAGGAGTCTGAGTCCTCCTGAGAGTTGAGGGCTGGCCCCCATCTCCTGCCCCTAGGTTCTGGGGAGCAGAGGATCTCCCCTGTGCTTCCTTGCTGTTGTCCACAGCTCTGAGCCCTAGGCCCAGGGTTGTTCCTGTGCTGCTGTGAGGCCTCAGCCATGGGCAGACCCATGGCTTAGATCTGCTTACCTCCACTTACCCTGGTCCTCACCTACCACCATCGCTGAGGCTTTGTTTCTGAGTCTCTCAGCAGGTCTTTGCTGCTCACATGCTCATAATATACTTCTCTCACTACATGAAAATCTCTACCAGGGCAGGGATTTCTGTTTTATCCGCTGCCGTGTCTCAGATGCCTAGAATAAGCCTCCACACAGTGGGAGCTCAACATGTTGTTTAAGTGAATGAAGTGGAAAGTTTCACTTCCTTGACCGCATGAGCCCTTGGTGTCTCTGCCTGGAGAGGGGAGCAGGGACCAGATTGTGCTTGACCTCATGGACCTTGGCAAAGAGTTTGAATTTAACCCTAAGAACACGGGGATGCTGTGAATGTTTTTTTTGAGCAGAATGGTGTCATGGCTGAAATTTACAGGTTAAGCAGACCCCCTCACTCCTGCCATGTGGAGAAGGGGCTGTGACGGGACGAGAGAGAAGCAGGGGAACAGCTAGGGTGTGACTGGAGCAGTTTTCCATGTGGGAACCGGTGGAGGCCAAACAGCTGTCGCCAGTTGAGTGGCTCAGTCTCAGATCTGGTCCATTCTCAATCCCAGTGGCTCCCATGGCCTAGATTAAGTCCCGGCACTTTGCAGGGTGAGAAGCCTTCCAAGGTCGGGCTCCGCCTACAGTGCCATGCTCGTCACCTCCCACTCTGCCTGGCCATCTGAAGACACTTTCAGTCCACGCCATTTCCCAGCGCTCTGCTCCTTGCCTCCGGAGTACCTGACACTCCCTTTTATCCTTTTAAACTCACTTCTGACACAGTCTCCCACCACACCCCGTGAAGCCTATACTGAAGCCCTGTCCCCACCTCACTGAGCATATTTCACTCCCCTGCAGCCGAGTGTCTTTGCCCCCCGAGATGGCGAGCTCCGAGAGGGCAGGGGCCATGAGTTGTTCATCTTTAGCACCCACCTCAAGCCTACCACACAGTAAGTGCTCAGGAAGCATTTGAAGTGAATGGTTGAGTCTAGCTGAAGGGAAACTTTGAAATGATTCGGAACAGGGTTCACCACTTTGGCTGTGTGTTCAAGGGCAGTAGAAGCTAAGGGATTTGGACATGTTTGCTGTTGATAACAGGCTTTTCAAGAAGGCTGACAGAACCCAAGCTGTTTGCCAGTGATGTGGCGCCATCTGTTGTTGAAATGGAGGTATAACAGTTTCTTTGACTTGAGCTCTCCAGTAGAAATGTGAATCCTAGAATGAAACGGAGCTTTGGAGATGGCCAGGCCCAACGCTGTCCTTTTATAGAAGAGGAAACTGGGGCCCAGAGAGGTGAAGAGGTGGTCTGAGGTTACCCAGCTGTGGCTAGAATCAGGTGGTAGAGGACGTTTCCTGGCTTATAGGGGCAGGATGGATTGGAGGTTGAAGGTAGAAAAACCAGCCAGGAGGCCACAGGGCAGGGCCTGGTGGTGACCAAGGAACCAAAATAGAAGGGAAAGATGTGAGATGCACCGAGAAGCTGGGGTCCACAGACTGGTCAAGTGAGGGGCTGTGAAGTAAATGGGTAGGAAAGTGTGAGTTCTTTTGGGCTTGTTGACCTCAGAATGGAACTTTGGGCAGAAATGTCCATCAGCAACATTTGACAGCTCATAATGTGAGTTGATTACCCAAGAATACAAAACAGCTTTCAGTTCTACATTTATTTTTGGTAGCACTCTATTCACGCCGGTACAGTTGTTGAATGTCATCGTTAAGGGTAGCACTCCATCTCTTGGTGTAAAAATGATACAGCAGTTTCTCCTATTCTTCAACTCCTTCTCAATGGAATCTTTAGAGCTGGAATTGACCTTGCAAGTGGTATCACATAGCCATAGCCAAATGTAATTTTAATGATGTCAAAGCTGAAGCCCAGGAAAATAACTACCATGGAATGACAGCCAGAAAAGAAACTCCCTTCCTACATCCCACTAGCGTTAACAGAGAAGGAAGAGGGATCAGAAGAGTGGAAGTAAAAGAGAAAGGATATAAATCCTGATTGTAAATAACTTGTCCCTTGCCTTAGGCAGCCGGAGAGGCCCAAGAGGGTCATTAAGTGTCTCCTTTGGGCAGTCAGCCTACAAGGTGAAGAGCCAAGTATGCTAGGTCCTCAGAATATATCTCTGACAATAAAACACGACATTGCTTTTCCTGTGATACTAATATTTGCATGTGTATCCACGCTGTTCACATGACACCTAGGCCACACTTGCCTATTGAGCAATACAACTAGAGAGTCTAAATGTACCATCTTTTTTTTTAAAAAAAGAGAAAACAAAACAAAAATACAGTCTTTTATAGCTTCATGGCTTCCTGAACTCATTGCCATCTATCAAAAGTTCTACCAGAAGAAATCTTACTTAGGGAAGTTTGTTCAAAGTCTGAGAAGTCCATCCCATCCTCTAAAAGCTTTCCTTTGCCAGCAAAAAGAACTTCTGGTTACTAGCTTTTTAGGAACTTAATTTTTTTTTTTTGGCCACGCTGCACGGCTTGCGGGATCTTAGTTCCCCGCGGGAGACTGAACCCGGGCCCCAGCAGTAACAGCGCCAAGTCCTGACCACTGGACCTCCAGGGAATTCCCAAAAACTTAATTCTTAATTATCAACCAGCAGTCACCAAGTCTTTATCAAATGCCTACCATAATGTTCATATTAATTCCTTACTTGCTTAGTGCTTTATGGTTCACCGAGTGTTCCCACACGTGTGATCTCATTTGATGCTCATGACAGCTGTGGGCAGAAGTCAGTGCTGATCACCCTGAGGACTCTCTTTGGCCCAGAAGACATTTAGGATACTCTGACTTAGTTCTCAAAGAGCCTGGTTGCGAAGTTGAGTTATTCAAGCCAATCAGTGAACCTTTGAGTGCTAAACTGAGAGGGCTCATTCCCAAGAGGGCAGAGCTCAGAAAAGAAGCAATCACGAAGAGCTGGAAGAGTCTCAGAAGGCTTTGATAAAGCAGGTGGGGCTTGAGGGGGTTCTTGAAAGGGTCTTAGGTTCATTTAATCAAAAGGTAAGCATTGAGGCCCTGGTATAAGTTTAGAGATACGGTGATACAAGAGACAGGTAAGTGGCCTACCCTCGTGGAGCTGACTTTGGTGGAGGGGAGACAGATTATAAACAATAAATCAATGAACAAGAAATTCAGATAATAAGTCCTCTGAAGCCAATAAATTGGGACTACTTTACATTAGGTGGTCAGGTAAGTCCTCTCCAAGGAGGTGATTTTTGAGCTAATACTTTTTTTTTTTTAACATCTTTATTGGAGTATAATTGCTTTACATTGTTGTGTTAGTTTCTGCTGTATAACAAAATGAATCAGTTATATGTATCCCCATATCCCCTCCCTCTTGCGTCTCCCTCCCACCCTCCCTATCCCACCCCTCTAGGGAGGGATGGAGCTGATCTCCAAAGCATGGAGCTGATCTCCCTGTGCTATGCAGCAGCTTCCCACTAGCTATCTATTTTACGTTTGGTAGTGTATATATGTCCATGCTACTCTCTCACTTCGTCCCAGCTTACCCTTTCCCCTCCCCGTGTCCCCAGGTCCATTCTCTACGTCTGCGTCTTTATTCCTGCCCTGCCTCTAGGTTCTTCAGAACCTTTTTTTTTTTTTTTGAGATTCCACATATATGTGTTATGAGCTAATACTTCTGCATGCCATGCAGAAGAAGCCACCGGTGCAAAGACCTGAAGTGGTGATGTACTTGGCATGCTGGAGAAACTGAAAGAGGGCCCCTGTGACTTGAGAGGAGTGAGTGAGCAGGAGAGAGCGGCCAGATGAGGTGGGAGGCAGGGCAGGGCCTGCTCGGGTAGGAACGGTAAGGAGTTGCAGGCGTTGGAATAGCAGGCAGTGTGGGTTAGCTCAGGGTCTAGCTGGTTTCTGGAAGCTCAAGGAGGCTGTCAGTCTTCAGAGGCAAATGTTTTCACACACGTGCGGCGTGGTGATCACAGTGATCCTTTAAGACATGAGCCCTACTTTGTGTTTCCTTCCGTAGCCGGGATGGAGGTGTACACAAGGACCTGACTCGAGTATCCCTCCCCACCCAGCTTTACAACTGGGCCGCCCCGGAGGTGATCTTACAGAAGGCAGCCACAGTGAAGTCAGACGTCTACAGCTTTTCTGTGATCATACAGGAGATTTTAACAGGTAGATCAAAGAGCTCATTGACGGTGACCAAAGTCCCTATTCTTAGGTTGGAATTTTTTTTCCCCCAAGAGTTACTTAGTTTTAGGCAAAAAAAACTTCTTTAAGGAAACCTCTTTGGGTTTATGGAAGGTATAAGATGATCTCCCAGAAATCTTTCTCTTTTAACCTGTTCTTTAAGACTCAGCAAAGCCCACCTATCAGCCTGTCAGTGGTAATGCATTTAATCCAAGGAGCGTTTTTAAACTGAATATTGCTGTCAATGCTTAGGGAAGGGTCTCTGTGAGGTGCCCCTTAAGAACTTTTTTTTTAATTGAAGTCTAGTTGATGTACGGTGTTGTGCAATCTCTGCTGTACAGCAAAGTGACTCAGTTACACACATAGAGACAATCTTTTTTTGTATTCTTTTCCATTATGGTTTCTCATATTGAAAAACCATATTGAATATAGTTCAATATATATATATTTTTAAAGAAGATGTTTGGGGTAGGAGTTTATTAATTAATTTATTTTGCTGTGTTGGGTCTTCGTTTCTGTGCGAGGGCTTTCTCTAGTTATGGCAAGTGGGGGCCACTCTTCGTCGCGGCGCGCGGGCCTCTCACTATCGTGGCCTCTCTTGTTGCGGAGCACAGGCTCCAGACGCACAGGTTCAGTAGTTGTGGCTCACGGGCCTAGTTGCTCCATGGAAGGCATGTGGGATCTTCCCAGACCAGGGCTCGAACCCGTGTCCCCTGCATTAGCAGGCAGACTCTCAACCACTGCACCACCAGGGAAGCCCTATAGTTCAATATTGAATATAGTTCCCTGTGCTATACATTAGGACCTTGTTGTCTATCCATTCTAAATGTAATAGTTTGCATCTACCAACTCCAAACTCCTTTCCCCCATCCCTTTTGGCAACCGCAAGTCTGTTCTCTATGTTAAGAACTTATAAACGAGGGGGAAGGACTGGCCTCTGAGAAGTAAACTGTGAAATCAAACACACCCAGAATCCAGCGTATGTATAAGCAGTGTCACTTAAAAGACATAGAAACCCTTCCAAACATATAGAACTCTAAGGTGAAGGCATACATGCCACATTCACTAAGGGGGTGAGAATCAGCCCCCATTTAGCAGTGTTTACAGTCTCAGAGGCAAAAACCACACCTTCCATGACATGAATGTATTGGGCAGGCCTACTTCACACCAGGAAACATTCCCTTGTGGTCCCTAGGTCTGCCAGCAGAGAGTCCATACCTACATGAGTCTGACACTATTTTTTCCTGTCTCTGTGGCAGGGATTTCCCTGTTATTTGGGTCAAGTGGTTTCTCCTTTGTTATTGGGCTTCCGGTAGTTTTTCTACAGAAAGAAATTAATTTTAAAGAGGTTGAGTGACTTGACAAAGGTTAGACAATTTCATGTGATTTCTTAATGTCTCTCCTTCCTATGGCTTTTTCCTTAACAGACAGCATACCCTGGGATGACTTAGATGGCTCAGTTATTAAAGAAACCATAGTGTTGGGAAATTATTTAGAAGCTGATGTCAGGCTTCCGAAACCTTACTATGACATTGTTAAGTCAGGCATCCAGGTCAAGCAGAAAGACCGAACTATGAACCTTCAAGATATCCAGTATATTCTGAAAAATGACTTAAAGGTAAGCTGTGAAGTTGTTGGGAGTTTATTTCTGCTTACCTATCTCAGGGGATAGGGAGTTAGAGACCAAGAAGAAGCTAGAGACCAAGTTGTAGGATATTTTGGAAATCTTCATTTCATTACACCCTTTCTGTGTTCCCAAGAAAATTCTAACTGCCTAACTTGGTGAGGGCAGCAGGGAATTGTGGAGGGAGGCTGCGGAGTGTCGGTACATAAAAGGGACACCCTGTAGGCACACAGTGCGATTCAATGAATGACAGCTACTGTTATTACTTTTCTTAAAATTTTATTTTATTTTTTTTTTTGTATTTTTGGCTGCATTGGGTCTTTGTTGCTGCACATGGGCTTTCTCTAGTTGTGGCGAGTGGGGGCCACTCTTCGTTGCGGTGAGCAGGCTTCTCATTGGGGTGTCTTGTTGGGGAACACGGGCTCTAGGGGCACGGGCTTCAGTAGTTGTGGCACACGGGCTCAGTAGTTGTGACTCACGGGCTCTAGAGCGCAGGCTCAGTAGCTGTGGTGCACGGGCTTAGTTGCTCCGCGGCATGTGGGAACTTCCTGGACCAGGGCTCGAACCTGTGTCCCCTGCATTGGCAGGCGGGTTCTTAATCACTGTGCCACCAGGGAAGTCCCTGTTATTACTTTTTAAATATTGGTAATTAACAGTTAATTCGTTTATCAGGACTACAGTCAGTCTACCCAACTGGGGTAACGGGGGGTTTGTTTGACACCTAGATATGTTTCTAAAATACCGGTGACATTCAGATGATTGCAGATATGTCCTTGCCAGTACTTCCCTTGTTACAGGATTTTATTGGAGCCCAGAGAACTCAGCCAACCAAGAGTCCCAGGGTGCAGAGATTTGGACTCCATCCTGATGTCAATGTCTGTTTAGGAGTGACTTCAGAACATCCATTGCAAATAAAAGAGCTGAAGGAAGCAGGTATGGCCTTAACCCACAGGTTTTGACATGAATGTGTTCTGAGAGCTGTAACTAATCAACTCCTCCAAACTATACTCATAACTTATACTGGGAAGGATGGATGCCTTAGGGAAAAATCAAGATCCTTAAAATTATTAAGTTAAACTTTTTGGGCTCCATATACACCTTGACTGGATCCAGAACTGTGCAGTAACAATCTGTTTCTTTCTAGTATGATTTAGGAATGTATTTAATTGTTTCACAAATAAAAACGGTGATTTTAAAATTTAAAACTATTATCTGCTCATTATAGAAAATTCTAAACAATACAAAGAAGATTACTTAACATTTTAATTTATCAGAAATAATTTGTTAACATTTTGGTGTTTCCTTCCAACCTTTTTTCTAAAGCCTTACTGCTTTTTAGTACACTTGGAAACCTTAGAGCTCTGAGCTGGAAAGGACCTTGCAATCATCTGGCTTGATGCCCTCATATTCCAGATGCGAAAACTAAGGTTCAGAGAGGTTGTGGCTTGCTCACAATTCCAGGTTTATTACGCAGCTGGAACATAGGCCTTTGGATTCTAGCCAAGTGACTATTCTCTGACTCTTTGGACAGGCCTGGAAGCCTCCAGAATGGCCCTCCAAGCTCTTATTACTTTGGCTTCTTCGACCCATTCTCTGCGAGCTGTACACCATCAACCAGGGGTGGTGGGTAGTCAGTCCTGGAGTTAATTTTTGAGGTATTATCTCTCTCAGTGCAGTGGATTCTTGGGCAGTGTCTCAGCTTCTTTTATCAGATGCTCACAAAGAGCACAACTTGAACTGACATGAATATTCAAACACCTTTAGTGTAAAGTGTGAATTTAGTCCTAAGATTCAGGGGCCTGTAATTTGCTTGTCCTGAAGTTACGCATGTTTTGAACATACTATAACTTAAGCTTAGAACATTTCCTCCCGGGTTTGATCCTTCCCAAATTTTCTTTTTTTTTTTCTCTTACATATACATATATATATATTTATTTGGTTGCACTGGGTCTTAGATGCAGCAGGTGGGCTCCTTAGTTGTGGCAGGTGGACTCCTTAGTTGCAGCATGCATGTGGGATCTAGTTCCCTGACCAGGGATCGAACCCGGGCCCCCTGCATTGGGAGCACCCAGTCTTAACCACTTCGCCACCAGAGAAGTCCCCCAAATTTTCTATCTCAACCCACGTCAAAATAGTTAGAAATACACTCTCACCCTCTGTGTGTGTATCTGGTAGTCTTCCTAACTGGAAAGGGAGTGGGAAGATAAAAAGCTTTTTTCTGTGTTCTCATGCTGCTGGAGCAACAAGCCAAGGCTGCTGAGCTGCTGCAATCGCTTTAATCAGCTGCATGTTGCTACTCTTTTCAGCAGGTGGTCAGCTTCATTCACCAAGGCGTCACCCCACTCTCACCGAGAAAGCAACACCAGAGCCTCTGGTCCCAGACCCAAGTCTGGAGGCCCAGGAGACACAGAACCAAGACGCTGCTTCTCCTGCTTGCTCTGTGGGGGAAGAGGCCAGGAGCCCCAGCCCAGGTCAGGCGAGCCTCTGCAGCTTCGAAATCAACGAAATCTACTCAGGCTGCCTGGACATGGGAGATGACAAAGAGGAAGAGCCCCCAGGAACTGGTTCATCTCTTGAGGGGGCCAGACAAAACCAGGTAGATGAACTGAAGTCCATGGAAGAAGAGTTGGAAAAGATGGAGAGAGAGGCGTGCTGTTTTTCCCATGAGGACAGCAGCTCTTCAGAAGCTGACACGGAGCTCTCCTTTGAGGACTGGGGCTGGCATAGTGGTTCACTGAGTTCACCCAGCCTGCCTGAGCCAGCCAGAGGAGCCAAGGGCAACGTGAGCAACAGGTCCCTGACCGAGCAGTACATCAGTAAGTGTGTGCTGAATCTAAAGATCTCACAGACCTTAATGCACCAGAATGCCAATTTGCTGAGGAGTATTCAATGGAAAATAGATAAGCTTGAGATGACACAGAAGGAGCAGGAGGGCAGGTCTCTGTGGGCTTCCTCAAGAGAGTTTACAAACGGCTATGACTGGCCTTCAGCCCTGGGCCCCCCAGCTTCAAGCTATATTCCTCCTGCCATGCAGCTGCTAGGGAACCTGCAGCTGGACACTGAGGGCAACTGCCCGACCTTAGCAAAGTTTCCAAGGACAATGAGAGACTTTCAAGGAGGACATTTTGGCAAAAGGTCCAAGAAAAGAAGCAGCTGTGGCTGGACACCTTTCACCCCTTTCCCCCAAGTCCCTGAAGAAAGCACTAGGGATCAGTCGGAGAAGGGCCAACAGGTAAGGCTGAGAAGTGGGGGCAGGGCAGCATAAGCAGGATCTGGAGCCGGGTTCAGCATTGCCCCTAACCTGCGAGCAAGGACTGACGTCAGCACAGCCAACTCACAGTGGGGTCCTCTTGGCTTTGGGAAGTAAGGCCTCTAGGTTGGAATTCCAAGATAGATAACTTTTTTTTTTTTTTTTTTTTTGTGGTTCGCGGGACTCTCACTATTGTAGCCTCTCCCACCGCGGAGCACAGGCTCCGGACGCGCAGGCTCAGCGGCCATGGCTCACGGGCCCAGCCGCTCCGCAGCATGCAGGATCCTCCCAGACCGGGGCACGAACCCGTGTCCCCTGCATCGGCAGGCGGACTCCCAACCACTGCGCCACCAGGGAAGCCCAAGATAGATAACTCTTCACCTCCTGTTCCAAACCCAGCACACAGCCCATGTCCTTCTCTGTAAATTCAGAGAAGTTTGAACCATGTGAAATTGTCGTTCTATAGGTTAAAATAATCAAGTATTGACACTTTTATATAGTTCAGCTCACCAAATATGGTATCTTGGGCAGGTATTAATCCCCATCTTAAATTGCTTATTCATTCATTCATTCACTCATTCAACAAACATTTATAGAGCAAGAGGCTATTTATTAGACCCTGGGATATTATGATGAATGAACCACAAGCTCTACTATGAGTATTTCAGACACCAGTTGGGGACAGAGGGACTCGATAGTCAAAGAAGATGCCTCAGAGGATGTGAGAAACCATGGGTTGAAGAGTGGTTCCTCCATGAGCTTCTTAAGGACAGGTCTTACTCATGCTGTGTCCCCACACCAAGAAGGGGGCCTAGCACGTAGAAGGTACTTGACAAACAGTCATTGAGGGAAGGACTAAACGAATGAATTTGAACAAGTTCACACATGCAGAGCTGGCGGCCTCTTGAATCAGAATTTTAGAGGTGGATCGAGCCCATCCTTTTACAGAGTGTGAAGCTCAAGCTCAGAGACTTAAACTTTCCAAGGTCCACTGGTGTGGCTGAGAGCGGGGTGGAGTAGGAGAGGTCAGCACCATTGGAAGGAAGATCTTATTACTAAAATTATTTAGAGTTTATGGCTCATGGTAATAAAAAGCAGGCTTTTGGTGAGTTTTATTATTGTTTTAAAATCCTCCACCTGCAGTGCACCCGCTTAGGCCTGCACAGGGCAGACGACTCCCACTAACCCCCATGCCTTGCTGCGCTACTGCCGAGGCCCACAGCTGGTCGGGGCAGGTTTCTGCCTCCCAGTCCAGTGCTGTTTCACTGTTCCCTGCTGAATTTCAGTGAGGCTTCAGTCCTCACTTAGAACATTTGGAAAAGCCATGGCATTTGTTTTTATGTAAAGAGGAGGCACAAAGAATTTACTTAGATTCTTAATTTTTCTGTTTCTATTGGAAGTTAGAGCTTGCTAGAAAACCATTAGAAGTAACTTTTATTGTATACTGTGTTTTGGTTACCTATTGCTGTCTGACAACAACAACAAAAGCCCAAACTTAGTGACTTAAAATAACAATGTTTTATTATTTCTCATAATTCTGTGGGTCAGGAATAAGACAGGGTTTAACTGAGTGATTCTTCCATTCCATGTGGCACCGGCTGGGATCACCCCCTCGACTGCATTCAGCTGGAGGCTGGGCTGGGCAAGAAGGTCCAAGAAGGCTTCACTTACCTGTCTGGTGCATTAGGCTCCCCCAGAGGGCCTCTCTCCGCGCTTGGCTTTTCATTCAGCCAAGCTTCTCTGCAGCATGGCAGCTGGCTTCCCAAGTGAAAGCTGAAGCGGCCAGGCCTCTTAAAAACTAGGACAGTGTCACTTCTGCTGCTTTTCTGTTGGTCAAAGTCATGAAGCCAGCACAGATTCAAGGGGAGGGAAGTAGATTCCAGCTCCCAAATGGCAGGGAGGGAAGGAATTGATGACAGTTATTGTTGGAAGCCACCTACTAGTACATGAGACTATGTGGAAAACAATTACACCATATTTCAATTGTTCTTTAAAAAGTGTACCCTGGTTTTCTAGCATAATCAGGAGTAAGGCATTTTCACCTCAATGGTTTTTTCAGACAATTGAAGTTCATTCTTTTAATTTCTCCATTCTCAAATTTTTAATCATACTGAATGAAAACATTACAAACTTCCCATTATTCTAAATACCTATTTTGGATATATTCTACATATATACTGGCCTTTCCTTGGTGACCATGACATTTTTCTGAGCATCTGTTATTGTGATGTTCCATGATACAATGCTGCCGCCACATAAGAGCCTCTGGAGGTCATATTCCAGAGAGATTGTGATCATTTTTATGTATCTTCTCACCTTTAGGCATCTTGCTGCCATCCCCAAATCTCACATTTGTTGCCTTAATAGGTTAGGAAATATAATTAACTAAGTTTGTTAAAATTGGAGTAAGCAGATCCCAAAGTCTTTCCATTGGATAAAGGGCATAGACTTTCATTTATTTTGCTTCTACTATTTCCGAAGTATTGTGGCCTTTTTTTGTTGTTGTGTTTTATTTTCATAGCATCCCCCTGGTGGATTTAGGTAGATATTATTGTCCCTGTTTTATGGATGAGGAAACTGAAACATAAGGCTCTCTTAGGTTAGTCTGAGCAAAGGTCAGACTAGAACCCAGGGCCTGGGGCTCCTGCCACAAAACCTGCTGCCTTAATTAATATAGGGGAAAGTTTGGGGATTTTTTTAAAATAAATTTATTTATTTATGTATGTATTTATTTATTTTTATTTTTGGCTGCGTTGGGTCTTCGTTGCTGCGCGCGGGCTTTCTCTAGTTGCGGCGAGCAGGCTTCTGATTGTGGTGTCTTGTTGCGGAGCACAGGCTCCAGGTGTGCGGGCTTCAGTAGTTGTGGCGCTCGGGCTCAGTGGTTGTGGCACTTGGGCTCCAGAGTGCAGGCTTGGCAGTTGTGGCACACGGGCTTAGCTGCTCCGCGGCATGTGGGATCCTCCCGGACCAGGGCTCGAACCTGTGTCCCCTGCATTGGCAGGCGGATTCTTAACCACTGAGCCACCAGGGAAGTCCAAGTTTGGGGATTTTTGATGTCTATTTTGTCTGCTCCTTCTCCACTTGTGCCCTGTTCAGCCTGGAGTTCTGGGGGCCAACATTTCTATGTAGAGGCCTCCAGCTAAGAGATGCGTTACTAGATGTGAAACATGCAAAATGAAATGGTCTTGAGAGGTCTGGTTAGTTCTACACACTTAGCGAGAATGGCTTTAAAAATAGAATGTGAAGGGACTTCCTTGGTGGCGCAGTGGTTAAGAATCCGCCTGCCAATGCAGGGGACACACGTTCGAGCCCTGGTCCGGGAAGATCCCACATGCCGCGGAGCGACTAAGCCCGTGCGCCACAACTACTGAAGCCCGCGCGCCTAGAGCCCGTGCTCCACAACAAGAAAAGCCACCACAATGAGAAGCCCGTGCACTGCAACGAAGATTAGCCCCCACTCACGGCAACTAGAGAAAGCCCGCACACAGCAATGAAGACCCAACGCAGCCAAAAAAAAAATAAATACATATATATATATAGAATGTGAGAGTGAAGGGAAGAGGAATTCCTTCATCAAAGCACTGAAACATGTCTACTGATTTTTAAGCTGCCATCTCTTTGTGGTCCTGGAAAACAGAGCAGAGGTGAACAGTTTCAGCCCACTCACGGAGCCAAGGACTGTTTGGAAAGAAACAGGAACCAAAATACCAGCAGGTGGGTTAACATTGTATTGTTCTTTGTGTCACCATGTCTTTAGACTCCCATGTGACCCTGAGGCCACTTAATGATCTTCATATGTCTAGTGACAAAGAGACTGTGAGAGATGAGGCATAGTAACACAGAAACGGATCTTGGCAAGTTCTCTCCGTTGCATAAGTGAGAATAGTGGTATAATGGAGACTTGCAGGGGACATCAAGTGGCTGGCAGGTTAGCCACACAGAACTCATCAGTTGTCAAAAGTAAAGCATCCTGCCTTTCTGAAACTGCCCAGATTGTGGGGTTTTTTTTTGGTTGCACCGTGCAGCATGTGGGATCTTAGTTCCCCAACCAGGTACTGAACTTGCACCCCCTGCATTGGAAGCACAGATTCTTAACCACTGGACCACCAGGGAAGTCCCCAGATTGTTTTTCTTATAAAAAGAATTGCCAAGTATTCCACGCGCCAGTGCTACAGAAACCAAACTATGTGAAAACCAGTGTTGTTCAAAATAAGTGTCACTGACTCTGGGGGACAGAAGGAGGGGGTTGAACAGTATCACTGTTACCTTGCAGCCTCTGATTTTTAGCCAGATCAACAAAATGAAGTGGTTTCAGCACAAATCACCAGAAGGAGAGTGTATGCGTATGCTGGGTTTTTAAGAACTTAGGTAAAACAAATTTTATTTTGCATAAGAGGAATTATTATTATTATTTAAATTATTTATTTATTTTGGCTGCATCGGGTCTTAGTTGTGGCATGCGGACTCTTAGTTGCATAATGCAGACACTTAGTTGCGGCATGAGAAGTCTTGGTTGTGGCATGTGGACTCTTAGCTGTGGCATGCATGCAGGATCTAGTTCCTGATCAGGGATCGAACCCAGGCCCCCTGCATTCGAAGCATGGAGTCTTACCCACCGGACCACCAGGGAAGTCCCTGCATAGGAGGAATTATTAATGGAGCAATAAGTGTTTTTCAAGATAGAGTATTAATCAATTTAGTTTTCCTTTTCTGTGGTTAAATGGCAACATTAATCCACAGCTTGAAGTCAGTCCTCCTGGAAAGAAAATTTTGTTCCTACCCCCAGTGGTGACTAAAACTAATGACAAATTTGCTGTTCCATTCATTTTGGTTAAATATGTACATTAAGGGAGAATCAAGGAAAATGCCCAGACATTTTAGATTAGTATTTTACCTTTACAAAGGAAATTAACTGAAGAACCACCTAACTGGCATCAGAGAGTTTAGCAGTCACATCATTGACAGAGGCATATAGGGTGATAGTATAGCCACTGGATGACAAAGCAAAAGCTGTAGTTGTGGCTTCGCCTGCCCAGCTCCACCCTCTTCCCCCAGGAGAACAAAAAACTGACTAAAGAAAAGTTTAACACTTTGCTACCGATCCACCTACTCTTTCTGTATGCTTAAAAAAATTGTAATTATATACATGTAGGCAATTTTGTATCCTCAGTTTTTGCTTTATATTAGAACATGGTTATCCCTTGTTATTAAAAACATCCTGTAAACTTACTTTGAAATTGTTGAATTTTAGGTTGTTTTATTCTTTTTTTTGTTGTTTTCCTGTTATGAATAGGGCTACAGTGACTTGTCAGTAAATTTTTTTTTTTGCATTTTGGGTTATGTCCTTGATAGATTCCCAGAAGCAGAGTTACTAGCTCAGAGGGTTTGAACATTTTAAAGATTCTTGATAGCTATTGCCAAATTGCTCTTCAAAGAAACTGATTAGATATGACCTTTCCAATTCAACAGTCTCTACACTCTGATCCAGTGGGAGAGTGGGGTATTCTGGATAAAAGGGAATTCACATATATGCCATAGATCACACATTTTCAAAGAGTTAGTTTAATAGGTGATAACATATATATTATCATGGAATATTTAGAGGAAAAAGAAACTCCCTTGTTTTGCAGATGAGGAAACCTTGCCCCAGAGAGATTGAAGTTTGCCAAAGTCAGACAGCTAGCCAGTGGCAGGACATGGTCTCAAACTCAGTGAAACTAGGCTGAAGATCTCTGAATGTTCTTCAGAGCCCCTGGTGCCTCAAGACCATCTTTACAAATGTTAGCTATTGTGCTATCACTGATATGCAGGTGTGCATATTACCAGAGGATTCTGACCAAAAGGCAGGAACAGCTACTGAACCTTCACCTATGTTCTGTGGCATTGTGGCAGGGCTCTGCTACAGCCCAAGTAACCAGGATTCTGTCTGGTGCAGCTGTGTTTCAGTTGTGGGTCTTCTACCTCGAGATCTTCTAACTCACTCCTTTTATTTCTTAGCCAGGGAAGGCCTAGAGAGTCCAGTGCCCGAACCAGAATGACACAGCTCAGTGGTGCACTCCTCACTGTGCCAGGCCACCCACAGGGACCACTCAGGTCATCCACCCCTGGCCGAGGCTCTTCCAGGTAGAGCCTTGTGGGCTGAACGTTGGGAAGTCTAGTGCTCCCTGGTGGTGGGTTGGCGTCGGTGCAATCTCAGGAACGGCTCAGAGTAATAGGGGACAGTCCTCTGGGTGGGCTGATGGGCTTGGGGTTGTGCCAGGAACTTGAGCAAACTGATGTGTTGTGTCCACTCACTCCCTTCCTCCAAATCTATGCAATTCAGGATCAGTATGGAATCTGTGTCTTCTGAAACCTATAACACAAAGTCAAGAAATAATGAAGATGCTGGAAAGATACACTTAAAATGGAAAAGTGAGTATAAAGTCATGGATTCTGTTGAACAAAATGAAATTTAAAGTATCTTTCTAACCTTGTTGTCATCTGTAAGTACACAGCCTGTATTGCATTGTTCTCCCATATTCTTTTCTTTTTAGATCGTTCCATTTTAAAAGCAAGACCTTTCTGATTACACACTGCAGAAGAGAAGTGCTTTATTCATTTCTATACTATATAGGAAATTCTTCTATTTTACATGTGTATACATATATATATATGTATGTATGCTATAGAACACATGCAGTAAAAATACACAATATAGATGTTTAATATATAACATTATTAAGGTAGAGAGCTTGCAGTGTCACTTTCACATATTTTGTGGGCATTGTCCTTTTGTATCAGTCTAATCTTGTAAGCTTAACAGGATACAGCATCTACGTTTTTTGATACTAATGCTAAGTGACATTGCAAAAGTAGAGAAAATGGGAGTGAAAACACACATGAACACATACATGCGTACTCCCCAAATATGAGCTCAGCGTGGTCTAGAAAGGCTACACAGACTCAGTGGAATTCCTTCCATTAGTCTCTACAGACTAGGGGCTTCAGATGTCATTTTCTTATAAAATCTTCACAGCAAGAAGGTCCGTCTACAAGTTTCCTGTTACTTTTTACTCTAATTCAGCAAAAAGCACTGTAACTAACTGAAATTCTGCCTTTCCCTTACTCTATCATCAATTCTCTCCTCTCCTCTGCTTCAGGCCAAGCTAAGGATGATGCAATTCCAAAAACGCAATCATTGTGACAATATGAGCTATAAAATATGACATAACTCTTTAAGAATCTAAAGCTTCTGTTTCCAGCATTCACAGTGATCTTTTAAACGCTGCTTTCTCTTACATCCAGCGGAGGTGAAAGAAATGGCAGAGAAAGCAGCTACTGGGCAGCTGGCAGTACCTCCTTGGCATCCTCAGAGTAGTGTGACTTTAGAAAATGAGGCTGAAAACAGGCCTGGTCCCTTGCTGCAGCCCCCCATTAGGGTCCCTGAGCACGTGGATTGGCAGCAAGCTGTAGAGCATCCCAAGAAAAATGATGAGCCAGGAGGAAATGGCAAGTGTGACAAAACAGACAGCAGTGACCGCAACAGTGACCAACATGGCAGACAGCCAGGGCCTCGAAGTTTCACCGGTAAGTTCAGTTGGACGAGTCAGGGTAGGTGAGCTCTATCAAGTTGTCGGCTCTCAAAAATAAGTAAACCGCCTAGAATATTTCCTTTGGTCTTCTTTCCTACCTGTCTGGGAATCCTGAATTCCAGGGGAAAGCAGCATACCCTTCTAATCCCACTGTCCTTCAGACAGGTAAAGAAGTCCAGAGATTCATGAGTTTTTCTATTACCGGAGCAGATTCCTTTGTCCAAAGGAAGTAAAATAATCTCCATGCACTGACCCTGGATCTGGGTCTAACCTCACAAAGAATCGAACCTTTTACCTGAGGGCACTGGTGGAAGGCCACTCCCTACTGCCCCCTTCTTTGCGTTGCATTTTAAGACAGAAAAATTCCAGTGGCTCTCAGAGAGTCTACGCCTGAGGAACTTAGAGACAAACGACATTTACTGTCATCACTTTTAGAGATTTGTAGGTGAAAACTGAAGAGTGTGTATTTCTACCTGGTAATTTGCTTGCAATCAGGGCATGGGATATCGTTTCACAGTTGTTTGCAAATCAAAGGAAGGTACATTTAAAATTATTATTTATCTTAGGTAGAAAATCTATTGGTTTGGATTTTTTTGGTATTTAAAAGCTGTTCCTTGTCAAGCATCGCTCTTGAATGGGTAGGCAAAAGGGTGGCTGATCCAGGGCCACGTGCTGGGGCCAGACTAGCCTCACAGTCTCCACTTCGATTTGACATATGAAACATGGCCACCCTTGGCAGAATATGCCTACATCTCTTCTCTCATGCCACCCTTTGCCCCTTCCATGCCATTTGAATATCATCAAATGACAATGTGTTATAATTATTAGGTACCAGGCACCTGCCCCCCAGAAAAAATGAGCAGCCAGAGCATGGTGAAGTCTTTCAAGAAAATTCGGATGCACCTGTGGTTGTTGAGAAGTCTTACAGCGTAAGTCATACTGCCTGGAGAGCCAACTTGAACCCAAAGACCTACTAGAACTGAGTTGTTATGTATTATGACATTGAAATAATATCTATCGTAGTTCTTTTTTGTTGGAGCATGTGCCCTCATGTTTCTGACATGAAAGAAGAAGTCTTTCCTCCCTGCCTGATACTTTTTTTTTTTTTTTTTTTGCGGTACGCGAGCCTCTCACTGTTGTGGCCTCTCCCGTTGCGGAGCACAGGCTCTGGACGCGCAGGCTCAGCGGCCATGGCTCACGGGCCCAGCCACTCCGCGGCATGTGGGATCTTCCCGGACCGGGGCACGAACCCGTGTCCCCTGCATCGGCAGGCGGAATCTCAACCACTGTGCCACCAGGGAAGCCCTGCCTGATACTTTTTGAGTTAGTTCAACTCAAAGCATTGTGTATATCGGAGCTTGGGGAAAACACAGACAAGTCTTATATTCAGCTCTGACCCTTGAGCTTTCTGTCAAGTTGGCTAGACAAGACCGACTCTTTTTTTTCTTAATTAATTAATTTTTGGCTGTGCTGGGTCTTCGTTGCTGCGCGCAGGCTTTCTCTAGTTGTGGCGAGAGTGGGGGCTACTCTTCGTTTCGGTGTGCGGGCTTCTCAGTGCGGTGACTTCTCTTGTTGCGGAGCATGGGCCCTAGGCACGAGGGCTTCAGTAGTTGTGGCTCGCGGGCTCTAGAGCACAGGCTCAGTAGTTGTGGCGCACGGGCTTAGTTGCTCCACGGCATGTGGGATCTTACTGGACCAGGGATCGAACCCATGTCCCCTGCATTGGCAGGCAGATTCTTAACCACTGCGCCACTAGGGAAGTCCCAAGACTAACTCTTAAAGCACGGTCAGTTACCAAAGCTTGTGACTCAGGTCAGATTGAAGTAGGAAAAGCAAGGCCAGGGTTGCGATGGGAGTACCTTCACCTGGAATGTCACCTAAGACCCAAATTCAGCTTTCAACTCAGTGGAAGGAATGTGTTCATGCCTGAAACCTCTGCCTCAGCAAGATCTCTGGGATACAGTCATATCCTAGCATTTGCATTGGGGTTACAGCCTTGCTTCAGGGATTTAATGCATTCTTCAGGCATGCAGTTGGGCCATAGTCCAGCCAGAGCAAGGAACCAGAATTTTTGTAATCACCATTGACGTGGGCCCAGGATCATTTAAAGAATATAAACAGCAGCTGAGAATGAAACAATGTAAAAAGCCAGGTGTGATAACATTTGAGGTCTTTTGAAGAACATACTATTGTAGTAATCATAGCACACAAACCGCTCACAGGACGATTTATTCTTTCTCTCATGTGAGGGCTGGAAGGATGTGCCACATTCAGCATACTGGCTTGGCTGGAGAAGCATCTCTGTCAGGGAAGTGGGGCAGGTATGGGAGGCCAAGCTTGTCTGAGAAATTTCAGTTTGACAGGAGAGGTTGAGGAAAGCAGCTGCTAAGTGCACAGAGGAGGAAGTATGGCGAAAGCAATGTCCAAGGAAATAAACCATAAAACCTCTGCAAAAGGATGACTGAAGGTGAGGAAAGTAGCCAGTTGTCTGGCCATGTGGTGATCAGGGCCTGAATGTAGAAAAAGAGCAAAACAGGAAGGGGTAGAGTGGAGATGCTGAAGAAATAACTTACTTTATTTTATTTTTATTGTTGAGATTGCATTGCTATTTTTAAAATCATGCTTCTTTCTTAATTTATAAATTTATTTATTTTATTTATTTATTTTTGGCTGTGTTGGGTCTTCGTTGCTGCACGCGGGCTTTTTCTAGTTGCGGAGAGTGGGGGCTACTCTTCGTTGCGGTGCGCAGGCTTCTTATTGCGGTGGCTTCTCTTGTTGCGGAGCACGGGCTCCAGGCATGCAGGCTCAGTAGTTGTGGCTCACGGGCTCTAGAGTGCAGGCTCAGTAGTTGTGGCACACGGGCTTAGTTGCTCCGCGGCATGTGGGATCTTCCTGGACCAGGGCTCGAACCTGTGTCCCCTGCATGGGCAGGCGGATTCTTAACCACGGCGCCACCAGGGAAGCCCCAAAATCATGCTTCTTCACTTGCCTTTAAACGGGAATACCTGAGGGAGTCCCAGTTCTGAGCAGCCTCAGCCTGGAGGACAATGCCAACACATGGACTGTATCTAGGCTCTTAAGGATCAGGGTGTTTAAATTCAGTCCCCAGCTTGAGTTGTCTAGGGACTTTTTTCTTCCTGTGAATTTTAGAGCAAAAAGGTCACCCAGCCTCCCCCCACTTCCACTGTGCAGGTAAGGATGTTGAGATTCAGGACTGTCATTTGTCACATTTGCTCCAGGGGGTTCACAGCTCACAGTGGGGAAGGAGGGCCAGAGGTGCAAGTAGGCAGGAAGGTCTCAGAGAGTGTCACCCCGACCACAGAGTAATTTTTGATACCCCATCATTAACACTGCATCCAGCTATAAAGGGATTTGTTTACAGTAAACACCAACTTAAAAGTGATTTCCTACCTTATTAATAGGATCAGTCCGTGCAACCAACTTGTTCACCAGAGTCTTCTGAAGGCATAACAGATGAAGTTTTAACTCCAGACCATGAATATTTTTACTCCTCAACTGCTCAAGAAAACTTGGCTCTAGAGGTAAAAAAAATTTTTTTAATAAATTTATTTATTTGTTCGTTTTTTATTTTTGGCTGCATTGGGTCTTCGTTGCTGCGTGTGGGCTTTCTCTAGTTGAGGTGAGCAGGGGCTACTCTTCATTGTGGTGCGCGGGCTTCTCATTGCGGTGGCTTCTCTTGTTGTGGAGCACGGGCTCTAGGTGCGCGGGCTTCAGTAGTTGTGGCACACAGGCTCAGTAGTTATGTCTCGCGGGCTCTTGAGCGGAGGCTCAGTAGTTGTGGTGCACGGGCTTAGCTGCTCCACGGCATGTGGGATCTTCCTGGACCAGGGCTCAAACTTGTGTCCCTTGCATTGGCAGGCGTATTCTCAACCACTGCACCACCAGGGAAGCCCCTAGAGGTAAAAATTTACAGTTCAAGATAAAGTACATCTTCAGCTTTTCTGTTGCCTTATTCCTTTAAAATTATTTTTTTTAAGAAAAATAGCTTACACATAAAAGTATATAATGTCAATTTATCAGTGTTTTTGTGTGTTTTGAAAAAACATGTGAAAAATAAGATTTTTGATAATGAAGGTCATAAGCAATTTCTCCCAAAATTGTGGCTCCTGCATTTGTACAGCACTTTGTACTTCTTTTTTCAAAACACTTTCCTTCATGTTATCCAATTCACACATCCTTCCTGAAGGGAAGAGAAGGCAGCCTGCTGTTATTCCTCTGTGTGAAGAGCCGGCGAACGCAGATGTAGGGAATTAACCCTGGCCTGGCCAGATTTAGTGGTGAGAGAGCCAGGAATAGAGTCACAGTGTCAGCAGTGAATGTTAGGCTGTCCAGGACACAGGGCTTTCTCTAGGATCTGCCTAGCTTTTGCGAGAACCTGTTTGTACAGAGTATTTTCATTTATAAAATGAAACTTATTGGATTCTCTTATTTACTTATGTTATTTTTACCTCACCTGTCCCCTAACCTGCCACTTTTTGAGGTTCTTTTACCAATATGGAAGGTACGGTAGAGGAAAGAGAGGATTGTACATGTCAGTCACAACATTTGACTGACAAGAAGAATTCAGGGATGCATCAAAAAGCGTAGTTTCCACTTGTTGGCACTTCTGAAAACTCAATTAGAGCAATTTTCCATTATTAATCCTTTAAACATTCTTGGTTTTACGGTGGACTGGGACATTAAGAAAATCTTTAATAGAAATGTATAAAGTATATATACATACATATGTATATACATGTAACATGTATATGTATATTAAAAGTATAACGGAGAAGACTACACACATCTTTAGTGTACAGCTCATGAAATTTTACATGCCGAACACACTCATGTAGCCAGCACCCAAATCAAGAAATAGACCATTCTTGATCCCCCAAAAGACCTCCTTGTGTTTCCTCCCACTCCCTGCCTCCCCTCAAAGGAACCAGTGTTCTGACTTCTCACCCCATAGAGTAGCTTTGCAGTCTGGGCCGTTTTTCCTACCTTCTTTGGCTTTTCTGATAAAGCTCCCAGGAATCAAAACATCTTTGTTGGAAGGTTGTGGTGAGGAGGGGATGATGAAGGGAAAAGTCACCCGATTCCACCTCAAAATGGGAGGTGGGGGAGGGCTTGTTGTTGAGGAAGAACACATACTACAGATAAGTTCTTAATGTCTGTGATGAAGGTTTGTTCTTTTTCTGTAGAAGATGTAGGAACCTTATGAAGATTTTCAAGGTTTAAGAACATCAAGAAATTCTCTCTCCACCTTCTGATGATACGTCTGCCTCCAGTGACCCTCCTTTCTTTGCTCTTTCATTCTTTTGCAGACCTCAAGTCCCATTGAAGAAGACTTTGAAGGAATACAACATGCTTGTGCCCGACCTCAAGCCTCTGGTAATAAGCCCTCAGGGCAGATTCCTTTGAGAGTCCTTCATCTTTACTTTCTGTCAGATCACACATGTTTAGAGCTGGAAAGGTCCTTAGAAATAACCTTCCAGGCCTTTCATTTTACAGATGAGAAAACTTAGGCTCAGTGATTTCCCCTGCCCCTCACTAGTCTCATGACATCCATACATCATGTTATTTATACCTCCCCTTGCATTCTTATAGCATACGTTATAGCAGTTGCTTCTTCTTCTATTTTCCCCCTGTAGTCTCTTTCCCTAGATTTCAAGCTCTTTTGTGGCACATAGCAGGTGTTCAGTTATCTTTGCTGAGCTGACCTGAGGGATTGATCTAGGCCACACAGCTAGTTATTGACACAGTGACAACCAGAACTAGGTTTCCATGTCCTTCTCTTCCCCAAAAGGCAGAGTTCCACCATCATTTTCCTTTGGTTGCTTGGCATCTTAGCAAAGGATTAATAATAGCCAACAGTACAGTGAATGTAACATCCTTCCCTTGGGAGGCCTTGGGTTCTATATAACTTAGCAACTGCTTCCCGTTACATGGTAAATTAACCTTGGATCAGCAGCTGGGGTGTGACACAAGACAAGATATAAGTGAACCACAGGTTCTGATACAGGCATTTAAAAAATTGTGCACTTTCGCTCTTTCAAGGTATGCAACCATCCATTTTTAAAACCAGGGTTATCCACCTACCAAGCCATGTAGCTCGGTCCAGGGTCGTGTCTCAACAGTCTGAACCCGGGCTGGGTGGGTTTAGGTTCCGACCATACTCCCTTCCTCCTGCTGCATACTCCAGCTGCCATCTCTAACCTGATGCAGGCCCCCGTCACAGGCACAAGCATTTTAAGAAGCTGTAAGCTTTTAGATGAACAGTTAAATTCTCAGGACAATATGTATTTAAAGTTCCCAAACCTGGGTCTCTGGCCACCCAGCTCTTTCTGTGGAGCCTCTGCCCATGATCACTTTCTGTGTGATCCTGACCTGTACATGGCCTCTTCACTAGTGTTTGGAAGAGAGTTGAGTAGGATAGAGAAGTTATGGGGCAGGCAGGTCAGAAAACCAGGGCTAGTTGGATACAAACATCTAAAGTACATGTAGAAGCCTCTGATTTCTACTCTGTTTCCTCCTTTTAGCCCTTCTCCTCACCCTTTTTCACTAGGGCTCTGATATATCAATATATCCTCTCCATACCAGGCAATACAACAGGGATAAAAGTTGCATACATGCTGGGTTCCAAGCCCAGTTCTGCCACTGATTTTTTTTGTGCATTACCTTGGGCATGTCACTCCACCTGCGGGCCCCACTTTCCCTTCATGTAAAGTAAAGGAGAAAGTTATACTCTAAAAGCTCTAAGTTCCCCTCCAGGTCTAAATTATGCTTATTAGGAATTCATTTATGCTTTCCAGGTGTTTACGCTTTCTAGGCATTTGAAAAGGGGTGGAAAGAAGAAGAACCCCTAGGCTTCTCCACTGGTGGGGTTTCAGAGTAGCTTGGCTTCTGCTGAAGGTGGCACTTTTATAGTGGGCCTCCCATTGCCTACCACACTACCTCCTGGACCTAAAGAATGGCAGGCGGATCTTGAGCACTTGCCAGGAGGGCAGGCTGGTCTGTCTGTCCTCTTCTCTATAAACCAGAGCTATGTAATGGTGGAAAGGAAAATGGATGCTGGCCCCGTGTGTCCAGAGGCCTCACTGAGAGCTGGGGAGGAGTGACTTCAGATGCTTGAGGCCAACGAGAACAGAAGACAGTTGAATTAGCTCCTTAGTACTCGAGACCCCATCCCCACTCCTTAAGTGGTGTTTGGTGGCCAAGAGACACAGTTAATGTTCTGGGAATGCCCAGAACATTGGTCTTTTCTTTTCATTTTCTTAAAATTTTCATTTAGTTATTTAATTTTATTTATTTTTGGCTGCATTGGGTCTTTGTTGCTGCATGCAGGCTTTTCTCTAGTTGTGGCGAGCAGGGGCTACTCTTCCTTGTGGTGCACGGGCTTCTCATTGCAGTGGCTTCTCTTGTTGCGGAGCACGGGCTCTAGGCGCGTGGGCTTCCATAGTTGTGGCACGGGGGCTCAGTAGTTGTGGTGTATGGGCTTAGTTGCTCTGTGGCATGTGGGTTCTTCCCGGACCAGGGCTCGAACCCGTGTCCCCTGCATTGGCAGGCGGATTCTTAACCACTGCACCACCAGGGAAGCCCTCGTGGTCTTTTCTATTTGGAATCTTTAGTGAACAAACAGTTCTTGGTTTCAACGCCCCCTGGTGTCTGTAGACAGGAACCAGGTCAGTTTGCCTTCCTGAAAAGACAAAACAACATTTGTCTCCAGAAATAACTGTGCAGTTATAACTGAAAGGCCAGTAAATGGCTTGATTGTATTCTGAGAGTCAGAATATAGTTCTCCCCTCTGAGCAAGGGAAATAAACTTTCAGAGCAAAAACCTCTTCTACAGTGCTCACTCCAAACCCAACTAGGAAGCGCTCTGTTTATGTAGATTATTTCTTATTCTGGATCAGACCAAGGAAAATTCTCGAGAATGAAAGTAATCATCTGGGTTGGCAAAAATTCACTAAAAAATGCATGTACTTTATTCTTTCAGGTGAAGAAAAGTTCCAAATGAGAAAAAACCTTGGAAAGAATGCTGAAATTTTGACCAGGTCTCAATTCCAACCTATACAAAGGTATATGCTATTATTTTTTTTTAATTTTTACTTTTTTTGCGATACGCGGGCCTCTCGCTACTGCGGCCTCTCCCGTTGCGGAGCACAGGCTCCGGACGCGCAGGCTCAGCGGCCATGGCTCACGGGCCCAGCCGCTCCGCGGCACGTGGGATCATCCCGGACCGGGGCACGAACCCGCGTCCCCTGCATCGGCAGGCGGACTCTCAACCACCGCGCCACCAGGGAAGCCCCCTATGCTATTATTTTATTCACAGTTTCAGACTCAAAGAAGTAATGTTAATTGATGGTAATGCCCCATATTTACATGTTGCTCTTCTTCAAATATAATAGCCACCATGTTATAACAGTAAGCTTTGGGCAGCTTAGCTTTGTGAGGACTTGTTCAGCAGAATTGTGAGGCGTCGTGAAAAAGAGTTGTTATCTGTATTCAGATCCTGACTCTGCTTTTCTAACTTGGTCAAATTTCTCAACCCCTCTCTTCTAGCTCCCCATTTGTAAAATAGCAATAAGAATCATCACTGGACATATTGTTAATTGAAAAAAATGCACAACAGTGTATGTAATTTAATACCATCTGTGTAAAAATGAGAGGGAAGGGAGATACCTATAATCCTTGTAGTGTGTCGACATTTCTGGAAGTCTATACAGTGGTTAACTCTAGAGAGAGAGTTCAGAGGTTTTTCTTTTTATCTTATAACCTTCTTTGCTGTTGGAATGTTCCACCATGGGTGCATACTACTTTTGAAAGAAAAAGCTACTTTGTTTTTTTTTACTTTTACAAATGAGAAAGAGAAATTCCATCTGGTTAAGGAAAGTTTCTGTAGACAACATTGAGTTTTATTTTTTCACCTCTCTTAAATAATATATTTTCAATTCTATTGAATAAATGGAAGATCCTAAATTCAAAAAAGAAAAGAATTCTTACTGGGAATGTTGACATAGAGATTAAAAGTAATTATATGACTTCTGGGCATTTACCCAGAGAAATGAAGAATTATGTTTACATGAAAACACATACATGGGACTTCCCTGGTGGTCCGGTGGTAAAGAATCCGCCTTCCAACGCAGGGAACATGGGTTCCATACCTGGTCAGGGAACTAAGATCCCACATGTGGCGGGGCAACTAAGCCCACGTGCCACAATGACTGAGCTTGTGCACCTCAACGAGAGAGCCCGCGTGCTGCAAACTAGAGCCCATACGCTCTGGAGCCTGCGCACCACGACTGGAGAGAGAAAAACCGCATGCCACAACTAGAGAGAAGCCCGCACACTGCAATGAAGAGCCTTCATGCTGCAACTAAGACCCTATGCAGCCAAAAAACAAATAAAGAAATATTTTAAAAACCCAACACATACATGAATGTTTATGGAAACTTTATTCATAATAGCCAAAACCTGGAAACCCAGATGTTATCTAACAAGTGAATGGTTTAATAGACTGTGTTACATCCATACCATGGAATGCTCCTCAGCAATTAAAAAGCATGAACTATTGGTACGTGCAGCAACCGGGATAAGTCTCCAGAGAATTATGCTGAGTGGAAAAAGCAACCCCTGCAAAGTTATTTACTATGTGATCCTACATTTATAACATTCTTGAAATGATAAAATTGTAGAAATAAAGAATAAATGAGTGGTTTCTAGGGGTTAAGAAAGAGATGGGAGTGGGGGGAAATGGACATGGCTATAAAAGGGCAACGTGAGGGGTCCTTGTGGTGGAAATGTTCTGTATCTTGACTGTATCAATGTTGATATCTTGGTTATGATATTGCTCAATAGATTTGCAAGATGTCACCATTGAGGGAAGCTGGGTAAAGTGTATTTCTTAAAACTGCATGCGGACTTCCCTGGTGGTGCAGTGGTTAAGAATCCGCCTGCCAATGCAGGGGACACGGGTTCGAGCCCTGGTCTGGGAAGATCCCACATGCCACGGAGCAACTAGGCCCGCGTGCCACAACTACTGAGCCTGCGCTCTAGAGCCCATGCTCCTCGACAAGAGAAGCCACCGCCATGAGAAGCCCATGTACCGCAAGGAAGAGTAGCCCCCGCTCGCTGCGACTAGAGAAAGCCAGCGCGCAGCAACAAAGACCCAACACAGCCATAAATTAAAAAAAAAAAAGAAAAAGAACTGCATGTGAATATACATACAGTTATTTCAAAATACAAAGATTAATTCAAAAACGAGTAACAGAGATGAAGTGCCTGGTACAATAGCATTCAATTTACTTTGTCTTTTCTGGACCTCAATTTCCTTATCTATAATAATGATAGCTAGTATTTCCTAAGTAGTGACAATATGCCAGGTACTCTGTTTTGTCAAATTTAATTCATATAACAACCCTCTCATTTTGCCAATACAGAGAGCAGAGGGTTTTTTCCTTAGGTTGTACAGTTAGTAAGTAGCTATATCATTAGGATAGGCTAGATTATGTTATGTAACACACAACCCCCAGATTTTAGTGGCTTAAAGCAACAAAAACTTATTTTGTGCTCGTGCTCCACGTCCATCACCAGGAGTGTTCTGTGCTACTCAACCTTCCATCAGAAATCCACAGTGAGGGAGACTCCATCTTTGTGCTTCCTTTCTTACTGAGGCAGGAAAAAAGGGAACATGGTGAATTGTGCACTAGGCTTTTAAAGTTTCTGCCCCAAAGTGAATCACATCACTTTCACTTGCATTTCACTGGTTAAAACAAGTCATATGGCCATTTATGTAAACTAGGAGGGCCAGAAAGTACTGTCCTACATCGTGCTCAGCAGGAGAAACAAATATTTAGTGAACAGAATTAATAGTCACAACTCAATCCAAAATCCATGCTCTTTCCTTTATACCATTGGTCTCACAGGATTGTGCAAAGATTAAAAATGTGGAAACATTTGGAAGGATTTAGCATGGGATCTGGCTTATAGTTTGTGTTTGAATATTGAAAATGAATCTTAAATATTGGTTAAAGTAGAAGCAGGTTAAGTTTGTCTTCAGAATTCTTTTCTGGCCATTTTTTGGCACAAGCCTCTCTTGGCCTCCCCTGATACTCCATGCCAAGAAGCTGTTTCACAGTTGGTAAGGCCCCATGGCTGTGCCCTTTGCCCCATCATCCATCCACAGCAAAGTTCCCATGCTCTGTTGATTTCCTCAGGAGCTTGCTCAGCCAGTAGCATCGTTGGCTGATTTCAGATGGGCTGACCCTTAGAGAGTATTTATTCAGCCTCTGAAGAGGAAACAGAGGCCCAGACATCCCTGAGAACATGTGGCTGGTCAGTAGCAGAGCTAGGATCAGAACCCTCACTTTCCACTTTGAGCTTAGTGCCCTTCCAGCTGCCTCTCACACTGGGCCAGTAACTGGTGCCTTGTACCACGATATTGCACTCTGCTGACAGGGGATTTACATAGTTTTCTCACTTTCTCTCTTACAGTATTGAAGACGAACAAGAGGAGACATTAAAGGAGTCACCAAAGGAAATGAAAGAGAAAGACATGTATGGCCACCAAAAGTTGCCTAAGGATTCTGTGCAAAGTCTTGGTTTTAGGGGAAGAGTATTTCCTTGTTTGTAGGAGTCTGTGTTCTTCCCATTTTTATGCATACATTTAATGTGAGCCTGTTTCTTCTTTCACCAAAAAACTCTTGTGATGAGTGATCTAAATTAACAGCATCTTAATCAAGGAAACAGTGATAAGAAGAATAGAAGTTCATACTTGAGGTAGATTAAATCTGTTTGCCACATAAATAGACTTTCACCTTTGGAATTTATTTTTAGCTGCTGAGATATGTTTAAAGTTAGTATCTCTTTTTAAGATATTCTCTAATATTCTCTTTAAGATATCTTACATATCTTATAGATATCTTATGGGTATTCTAAGATATTCTCTGATTTTGGCCACTTGCCAAATAAAGATTTTTGTGAAGAGCATCTTTAAAAAGTACCTCTTAGGAATATAGTGTTTGATTTTTGTAAACATCTCCCAATTACTCTGTGCTTTTAATTCTTTAGATCACTGACAGACATTCAAGACCTGTCTAGTATCTCCTGTGAACAAGACGGTTATTTTAAGGAAGTCTCATGCAAAACACCCAAAATAAACCACGCACCTACTAGTGTCAGCACTCCGCTCAGCCCAGGTAATAACTAGCAGGGGGATGTTCTGGGAAAGGGACTAACAGCCCCTGCCTCGCTGGCTATGGGAAGCCAGGCTGCAGGAGCAGACCCACAGTGTTTTCTCACAGTACAGAGGGGTTTCTTTAGGGTCAGAGCTGAAGGGGATAATCCCATGGGAGGCCAGGTAGCTGTGGTGGTGGTGATTAACCAGCTATAAGGAGATTTTTAAACTCTAGCAATAGAGACATGCAAATGCAGAGTCTACTTTGTACTTGAAGCACTGTTGAATTTAGTGCAAATACATTGGATTCTCTAGAGTTTGTAACTTAAAACAGTACCTTGTGCTTAAACATACATAGCTCTGGGTCCTGCAACTGCATACAGCCAGCATCAAATATCCTCTCTCTAGTGTCCTTTTTTCCAGTATATTTGTGGTTCAAATAATCTCCCTTTAGTCTCTCCCAAGTTTAGAGATTATCATCAGTGATCAGTGATTATTTCAGTTATTGACAATTTGGAAAATCCCTCTTCCAGTTATAGAGTTTTGTGGGGGCTTCTTTTTGTTGTTTTTAAATAATGTAAAGGATTCAGACACTAACTGCCCTCTTTTCTACAACAGGGTCAATTTCCTCAGCTTCTAGTCAGTATAAGGACTGTCTTGAAAGTATCACATTTCAGGTTAAAACAGGGTCTACCTCATTCTGGAACAGTCAAGAATCTATTCAAACTTCGTCTGATAAATTTACAACTGTCCGAGAGAAAGCAAAGAGCCTAGATTCCCTTCTTACTTCCTCTGAAACTCTTCCTTCAAGACTGACTAATCTCGTAAGTATACTGACCCTGTGCCGCACACTCTTGGAGTGAGTCCAAAGGCGTCAGTGACCCAAAAGGCCAGGATTTCTCCATGTCTGTTTTACAAAGAAAGCAAGAAATAAGCTGGATCCTCTCCAGGCTTCCCTGGGGCTCCTCTCTGAGTCTGTATTGTAGAATGGATGCTGGGTTTTTGTGCCTTTTTTTTCCCCCAGGGGTAGTGTTTGTCAGTTTCTCGAAAGAGCCGTCAGCTGCGATAGTTTATGATGCATTGTTCATCTGCATTGTTCTTTCTACCTAACCATACCTTACGTACGAAGAGGAGGCTCGAGTTCTGCTTCCTTCCTGACGCCTCCTCTGGTTAGTTCTCTGAGAGTTTCGATTGATCTCTACCTTTTCTGAACTCCTGAACCAATAATCTGCAGTAAAAACACTTAATGGTACCTTCTCCTTGCTTCCTCCCCCTCCCCGTGCTGTTTGTTTGTTGGTTTCCTTTCTCTCTCTCCCTCATACTTCATATGTGTAGTCTCTTCAAGAAAACTGAAAGTTCCTTACTTGGTTCTGCTCATTAAAAACCTGTTGACTGACCTTTCTGTAGGCAGATCGATTACTTGTTTGGCCCTCAGTGAAAAATCGACTGTCATCTTCTCTGGGCATTTGACTCACAAAAGGTCTCACTCTGAAGTAGGGAAATAAAGAATTTTATGCTCTTGTTCAACAAACTCTTAATGGGGCAGGTTCTAAGTGCCAGGCACTATGCCAGGCCCTTTTCTAGGCATAGTGACTAGGAAAGTCCACGCCCTGAAGGAGCTCACTACCTGTTGAGAAAGACTGGCAGGATGTAACCCAGAGGTAAAAACTGAGCGCTGTGGAGGCAAAGGGGGTGGGAAGGCTTCCGAGAGGAGATAACGTTTGAATGTTTGACTCAGTCAACAAAACAAGTAGCTTCCTCCATCAGTGATACACAAGATTAATCTTGGAAATGACTGAGCTTAACAGGCCTTTTTAGCTTAATACACGTGTCGGTTACCATGTTTATGTCTTACTTGTAGAAGAGATTGCCTGCATTTCCTGGGGCTGGTTCCTCCAGCATTGCCAAGGCACCTGACACATCATCCCGTGCCACTCAGAGGAGGAGCCTGCCAAAAGGTACCCTGTGTTTAATATCAAAATACAAGTTCGTAATAGTAAACCAGTTTAAGGGAGACTTCATCTCTTCTTTGATGGCTACAGCAGATTCAAACAAAAATGCTAATTTCCCCTGACTATAAAAGTAAAACATACTCATTATAGAAAACTTAGAGAATACAGATGAGCTTAAAAGAGAAAACCACGACCATTCTACCATTATTTTTTTAAAGTTTTTTTTGATGTGGACCATTTTTAAAGTCTTTATTGAATTTGTTACAATATGGCTTCTATTTTATGTTTTGGTTTTTTTGGCCACGAGGCATGTGGGATCTTAGCTCCCCAACCAGGGGTTAAACCTGCACCCCCTGCATTAGAAGGCGAAGTCTTAACCACTGGACTGCCAGGGAAGTCCCTTACCATCATTTTTTAACCTCTTGTAGTATTTGGGGGCGGTATATATATATATATATATATATATATATATATTCTTTTTCTTAGCATAGTTGAGATCGTATAGTGTATCAGCTCTGGCCTGCTTCTTTTTCTTTAATGATATATTTTAGGATTTCTACTTGTCAGTAAAAATTATTCATAAACATATGTGATGGCTGCATAGTAGTCCATTCTACTTATGTTGCTTAACCATGCCCTTATGTTGAAGATTTATGTTGTTTTCCAACTTTTGCTCTCTGTACAGAAATCTTTATCTGAACCTCTGATCTTTTCCTTAGGATAGAGTCTTAGAAGACAATTTCCAGATCAAAGGGTATGAGAGCGTTAACAGCTCTTGAGGTGTAATTGCCTTTGCTCCATTAATCTTATTGTCTTGTGTCTTTGGTACAACTCTTAGAATTTCCCTCAGGGGGATAGAGATATTGTGAACTATGCTGAGGGGTTTTGGTTAATGTTATAATTGAGCCCTTACGTGAAGGCCCAAAGTATGGTCTCCCATATCCCCTGGCCTGATAATCTATAGAGAAAAGCCTCCCACTTTTTTTCATTTTGACGGGTCTAGAGCTTCTATATCCCTCCAGCAGTCTTGGTCCAAATTGGAACCCCAGCCTCTTAGTAAGAATTTATACCTCACGTCCCTCAAATATCCTTGGGGAGGGGCACAGATCAAGTGACTGAGGTGAGGTGTGATGTAGGAAAGGGTTTAGAGTAAAAGGGAGAGTAAAGCCTTTCACATATGAAGTCTCAATTAGGACCGTTAATATAAGAGGTTTTCTCCCCGTCTTAGCTTGTTTCATCATTGAGAAATCCTAAGTCAAATCCACGTCGAAGCCTCGAAAACCTAGTTCAGGTCTAGGAAGGCAGTAAGTCACTTTCTCCTTTATCTTTTTTAAGAACTAGTAGAAACCATCTCGCAGCATCACATTGATGAGCTACCACCACCATCTCAGGAGCTGCTTGACGAAATTGGTAAGGCACGCTCAGTACAGAATATACTCCATGGCCCTGCTTCTTATGGTCACTGACCACATATGGTTCTTTGTCTCAGGTGAGAGCACTAGTACCGAAGGCCCTATAAAGGTTGATTGAATGTACAGAATTCTGGAAGAGACAGTTTTCCAATAAAATGGGCCTCAGACTACTACTGAAGTCTGGCCAGGATAATTGGTCTGTGTCTGTTGTCATTTTGTTACTTAAAGGGTCTACGGTAATGATTCTAAGAGGAAATAACAACATTCAAGTGGTTTATTATGATGAACTTGTTTTATTAAAAGAATTCTTAGCTCCTTTTTGAACCAAACTAGCCATACTTCAGCCATACTGAAGTCTGGCAACTCAGGCCAAAACACCCCATGCTTTCTGTTTTGCCATTAGCAGGAGATATTAAAGGTATTGGCATTGTGGATGAATCCCTTTCCTGAGGGCAGGGAAGTCAGTGGCACAAGACCTAATGAGACCAGAATTTTCCATTTCAGGCAGAGACTGAGGGATAACTGCTCAATTTTAGTTGCAGCTGATCAGCTGGCCTGCCCAGCTGAGCTGATGCTGAAAGTAAATGGAGCATGGTGATAGAAACATTTGGGGCAGGTGGTTTGCTTCTCCAGGGAGGACTGACTGCCCTCTTTGTGACAGCCTGGCTGACCAGCCCCTCACTCTCAGAGGGCACATCTCATCAGACCTCTGATGGTACAGTTCTTGGTATGGGAACAGTAGGGAGTTTCCTGAGGGGCATCTCTTGATTTTCAGGGTCTCTGAGGTTTTGTGTCTCATCAGGAGGAGGGAGTTGAATGACTCAATGGGCAGATACGGTCTAGGCTACCCAACCCCTAGCCCCTGGCTTGTTGGCCTTACAAACTTGGGTGGAGCCGGTCAGAGCTGCCAAAGCCTCCCTCGGTTTCTTTCTTTTCTGTAGTCATAGGCCCTTCTTGCCTCACCACACCCCTCGCCCAGTGCCACAGGGTTGTGCGGGTCACAGGGTTGTTGGCTCTTAGGGCTCCCACCCCGGCACCAGCCTGCCTCCCCTGGAACCCCCTAAGGGGTCCCTGCAAATTCCTCCCCTCCAGTTGCTCTCCTTCACATACTCATGGAACTACTGCTTGTGAGAGTAGAGGTCAGCCCCTCGTGTCCCGCTCAGGTAGATTCTCAGGGCCGTCTGACTTTTGGTCACGGCTTAGGACAGTACTTGTAGGCTCCTTTGCAGTTAGACCTTAGCGATACTTTTCCTCTGGATCCTGCTCTCCTCTCTCTGCAGTCACAATGTGGACCCCCACCCCCCATCTCAGCAGCTGTCACCAGGCTTCTGCAGCCAGCCTCTTGGCATGCTGTACCCCAGTGTGCTCTGCAGAAACTCTTCCTCATTTCGCTTATGGGAATTATCTGGGGCAGGTTTCTAGGCGATGTCTTGTACTTTGAGATGGGTCAGTAATTTTCCAGAAAGACAAAGGGCAGAGGGCACCTGAGTAGTTTCTCCTAATAACGGGTGTGCCTACCTGATTATTGTTTATCATCACTCTCGTTGTTTCCTCTCAGGAGAGCTTTGGGGAGTGACCTGGAGCTGACACCTACTCTTTTGAAGGGCACACATCCACAACTCCAGGCTTCCGTCCAGGGCCTAAAGGGGAGGGTCCTTTAGAATCTTGTAAGATCAACAAGGGACTACCTCTAACAAAGATAAAAATGGATTTTAAAATTTCAGATTATATTAAATGACCTTATGGGGCCCCTTGATGCTCAGGGGCTGCCAGGGAGGGCTTGCTTCCTGACCTGCTAGAAGGGCAAGACCTGTGCCTGCACACAACAGGGCCGTGCCGGTGAGCCCAGGGGTCCCGTCTGTGCTGCCTCCCAGCTGTCTCTCTGATGGGCTCTGGGGAGCACTTTGAGGAAACTGAGCGCCTAACACACGTGAAGCAGCGCACGGAGTTTAGCAGACGCTTGTCTTAGTCTAATGATCAATCCGTTAGGAACTGGAAGTTTTATTCTTTGCCTCTTGTCTCTCTACAGACCAGATCAAAAATGTGTACTTTAGGCCAATAGAGATAGGGAAAGATTTGGACTACTCTGAATTTACCAACTTTTTGAGAGAGGATATAAAGTAGAGATTAAGAGCATAAGCCTTAGAGCCAGACTGCCTGAATTCAAACTCCAGTTACACCTCTTAGTATCTGTGTGATGCTAGGCAAGTTCCTTAGCCTTCCTTGTTTTTAAAAAAAATATTTATCTTGGCTGCCCTGGGTCTTCATTGTGGCACGCGGGATCTTTGCTGCGGCATGCACGCAGGATCTAGTTCTACTGACCAGGGATTGAACCCAGGCCCCCTGCATTGGGAGCGTGGAGTCTTACCCACTGGACCACCAGCCAGGGAAGTCCCTCCTTAACCTTTCTTTACCTTAATTTCCTCATCTGTTAAACAGGAATAACAATAATGTGATCAATCTCATAGGGTATTGTGAAGATTAATTGTGAATATTAATCTTGAATTAATGTATGCAAATTAGAAAATAGGACCTGCCACTTAGAGCTCTGCAAGTGTTACCTATCGTCATCATTATTTTTACTTTTATGTTTAGTGTTACATGGGATTGGACGCCTAAGGCAGTGGTTCTCAAACTTCATCAGGCATCAGAAGCACCTGGAGGGCTTGCTACACCATCCCCACCCCCAGAGTTTCTGATTCAGTAAGTCTGAGATGTGGCCTGAGAATTTGCATACCTAACAAGTTCTCAGGTTATACTGAGGCTGCTGGTCTGAGGAGTACTGTTTGAGAACCACTGCCCTAGAGGATAATGTGACATGCAAAAGAAGAAATAAGTTGCTTTCTGCTCTATGTTGTGACAGAGCACCTGAAGCGGCAGCAGGCCTCATGCACAGTGTTGGATGAGAACACAGCAAGTCATCTGGGCATCGCTGCAAGTGGTAAGCCAAATCCCCAGTTCTTTCTCATCAGATTTTGCTGTAACTGTCCTTGGAAGCACAGTGGTACATTTGGGTGAGTGTGGACCTTGAGGTCAGGCACACTCCACCTCAATTCTGACTCCATTACTTACTTTGGTATGACAGACTGTTTAATGTCTCTGAGCTTCAGTTATCCTCATCTGTAAAATGAGAATGATAACTCCTACCTAATGATGTTCATGCATAGTGCCTGGTACGTTGTAAGATACTTAACAAATGTTAGTCTCCTTCCCTTCATAGGACTGCTGGCAGGATGAAATGAGATAGCATATGTAAAATGCCTGGCATACATTAAAGGGCACTACCCTTACCCACCCAAATTCCTTCCCTGGCTCCAATCTGGAAACATCTAACAAGTGGGAAGAGGGTGGCCCCCCAGAATAAATCTGTACAATTTGTTTTCTGGGACTCTTGCCTCCTCTTTTATGTGCCATTTCTTTCCTCTGTCTCTCTCGAGCCTTGGCACAGGCAAGGCTTCCTGCCGTTTCACCTGGCAAAGAGCTCCCCAGACCTCAGAAGCAGCTGCTGTGGATACAGGCGCCCTGCAGATTGCCACCTGGCCCCCTGCTCTTGTGGGAAGAGGGGAACCCGTGCATTGCAGACTTCAGGGTCCACTGATTAGCCTTAATTTTTTGCACTCCATTTTTTTTTTTTTGGCTGCGTTGGGTCTCCGTTGCTGCACACGGGCTTTCTCTAGTAGCGGCGAGCGCGGGGCTACTCTTCATTGTGATGTGCGGGCTTCTCACTGCGGTGGCTTCTCTTGTTGCAGAGCACAGGCTCTAGGCGCACGGGCTTTAGTAGTTGCGGCACGTGGGCTCAGTAGTTGTGGCTTGCGGGCTTTAGACCACAGGCTCAGTAGTTGTGGCGCACAGATCTAGTTGCTCCGCGGCATGTGGGATCTTCCCGGACCAGGGATTGAACCCATGTCCCCTGCATTGACAGGCAGATTCTTAACCACTGTGCCACCAGGGAAGTCCTGCACTCCATTTTAAGGCAGGTTTTCTCAAAATTTTTTTTGTTCTAAAGTTAAGTCTTTCAACTGTTTTTAGATCAAAGGCATTTAGAAGAACAAGAAACTAACAGTAATAAAGAAGACAGCAGTATGCTTTGGACCAAAGAAACTCAGGATCTAGAAGAGGATACAGAGAGGTAACAGAAAAAGCTGGATTTTTTTTTTTAAAGTGTTTGAAAAAACTATAGTGTTAGTTTATATTAGTTTTTCTTCTGATATTGACAAATAAGGAAATAATGGTCTTTTGTCATACTATCCTTATAGCCCCTATTCCTAAAAGGTTTTTTTTGTTATTTTTTAAAAGTCCTTAATTGTTATAAAATACATATAACACAAAATTTTTAAGTGTACATTTCAGTAGTGCTACGCATATTCACATTGCTGTGCAACTGATCTCCAGAACTTTTTCATCTTGCAAAACTGAAACTCTATACCCATTAAACAACAACTCGCCATTTCCCCCTCCCCTCAGTCCCCAGCAACCACTGTTCTACTCTCTGTTTCTCTGAGTTTCACTATTCTTTTTTTTTTTGAACATCTTTATTGGAGTATAATTGCTTTACAATGGTGTGTTAGTTTCTGCTATATAACAAAGTGTATCAGCTATAGGTATACATATATCCCCATATCCCCTCCCTCTTGCATCTCCCTCCGGTGTTGTTTTGTCACTGGCTTATTTCACTCAGCATAATGTCTTCAGGGTTCATCCATGTAGCATGCATCAGAATTTCCTTTCTTCTTAAGGCTGAATTCCAGTGTGTGTGTGTGTATCACATTTTGTTTATCCATTCATCTGTTAGTGGACACTGGGTTGCTTCCACCTTTTGACTACTGTAATGCTGCTCTGAGTGTGAGTGTGCAAATAGCTCTTCAACACACCCTGCTTTCATTTCTTTTGGATATGTACCCAGAAGTGGTATTGCTGGATCATATGGTAAATCTATTTTTATTTTTTTGAGGAAATGCCATCCTGTTTTCCACAGCAGCTGCACCATTTTACATTCCCACAAACAGTGTACAAGGCTTCCACTTTCTCCAGATCCTTGCCAATACTTGTTATTTTCTGTTTTGTTTTGTTTTTTTCTGGCTGTGCCAAGCGGCATGCGGGATCTTAGTTCCCCGAACAGGGATTGAACCCGTGCCCCCTGCAGTGGAAGCACAGAGTTTTAACCACTGGACCACCAGGGTGGTGGTGTTTCTGTTTTTTTGATAGTAGCATCCTAATAGGTGTGAGGTGATACCTCATTGTGGTTTTGATTTGCATTTCCCTAATGATTAGCGATGTTGGGCATCTTTTCATATGCAGAAGGCCATTTATATATCTTCTTTGGAGAAATATCCTAGTCCTTTGCCCATTTTTTAATAGGATTATTTATTTTTTTCTTGTAAAGTTGTTGTTTGTTGTTTTTACTCCATTTTGTGAGGGAAACATCGGTTTCAGTTTCTTTCAAAGCATTTGAAAGAGAATTTTTAGATCTTTCTAGCCAAATAAGAGTAGATGGAGGCAACCATCCAGACAATTCAGTCTGAAAACACAAGTTTGCCTCAAGAAACCCAATTCCGTTCTTGACTTGGAGCTCTCCTTTGACCTGTGTTGTAAGGTAAACCACTTCAGATCACCTCCTTTGCCTCCTAACATTTCTTGCTTTGTCCGAACTGTTATTCAGGGCCAGGACTGGAGGGAGGTGAGTGCAACACACTCCTTGGTCACAAAATTGAAGGAGGCACCAAAAAACTCAGAAGTCAAGAAAAGTACTATTTTGATGCCATATTTTTAAAAATCAATACTAATGCAAAAAAAAAATCCATGATGAACAAAATATTTACGTTTTAAAGAAAGAGAGGCTATGGATCTACACTTACACCACTTGCTTCATCCCCATCCTGGACCAGCAAATCCTTGGGGAAGCCCTGCAGAATACTTTCAGCTGCAAACGTTAGAAAACCCCACCATCGTGTTTAAATGAGTTTGTCTCACATGACATGAAGCCCGGAGGTTGGCAGGGCATGGCTGGCATAGCAGCTCAATGATGCTACCAGGGACTTAGGCTCTTCTGAGCTTTCTGCTCTACCAGACATAGCATGTTGGCCTTTGTTTTCAAGCTTGTCAACTCCTGGACAAGGTGGCTGCTATCCATACTCCAGGCAGAAATAAGAGGGTGGGGCAAAGGAGTAGTCTAGCCAACTTCATGTCTTTTTATCTGGAAAGCAAAAGCTTTCCTAGGAGCCCTTCTCAGCAGATGCCTACTTATATCTCCTTGGCCAGATGTGACGCATGGCCACCCTTGGTTGCCAGGGAGACTGGAAATTGAGTTTTTAGCTTTCAGCTGCTGTAGAAGAGGAAGGTAAGGGAGGAGAGTGTTATGAATAACTTTTGGGTAGTGAATCCAGTTTCTGTCACACTCTTCAAGGGCTAAACTATTCTCCACAAGGAAGGAAAAGAGAGAGACCTGGACAGGAAGTGAGGAGACTAGAGCCCTGGGACCTGAGAGGAAGTGGGGAGAGGTTTTTTTTTGTGTGTGTGGGGGTGAGACAGAGAAGACAAAGAGGCAAAGGGGGAGGAAGGTAAACTTTTAAAAGTTTTATAAACCTTTTGTCTATAATGTATGATGTAACTCCATTCATTCCATCTCCCCCAAACACCTTCGGTAAATATCTAGCCATTATTTAAGGCAAAAGAAGAGTAGCTCAAGAAGGCCAAATTACATTTGGTTATACAAATATAAAGTGCTTTGCACATTATCAAAAGTTAGCTACTATTATCATTGTCTCTTCCTTTTTCAAAAGGGCTGGCTATGCTAGACACAGGTGGATGCCCACAGATGCTCAGTCATCTCAGTCCTTGGCACCAAGCCAGAGTGGAAGATATTTTTTCAGATGGTTGGGACTTTTCAGGCCTTCTGAAAACACATTCTCTGCATCCAGTAGCCTCAGAGGCAGTTCTTTTTTTTTTTTTTTTAAACATCTTTATTGGGGTATAATTGCTTTACAATGGTGTGTTAGATTCTGCTTTATAACAAAGTGAATCAGCTATACATATACATATGTTCCCATATGTCTTCCCTCTTGCTCAGAGGCAGTTCTTAATCTGAAAAACTTGTGGGAATGAGTGTGCATTTCTAGCCTCAGGTGGAAATTGATGTAATGATCTAGAATTGAGACAGAGTCTAATATCACACTTTGGGCTTTTTTGTCAAGAGGCTAAAGGAGGGTTCTGGTGCACATTTAAATCGGATCTAAGTGACCACTACAACTCCAGGTACAGTCTCACCGAACTCTCATTTTCTCATGTGTATAGTGAAAGCAGGAGTTTGAAGGTCCTTTCCCGCTCTAGAGTGCTATGCCTCCTTGTCAAGGGAGAAGGGGAATGATTGCTGTCTCAATTCTCTTCACTTGCCCTTGCACAGAGCTCACTCTACGCTTGATGAGGACCTGGAAAGATGGCTGCAGTCACCTGAGGACAGCACGGAGCTACAGGGTCTCCCCAAGTGCTCGGCAAGGTTATTGTTCTCCATCAGGGGATCATTTTTTTTTCTTTTTCAGGAAGGGGGACTAGATTTTAGTTCAGTTTTTTGAAAAAGATAGATTTTAGTTTTTTAGGAAGTACATGGACTCCTCGGAGAAGGAATGTTTGGTGATGGCGTTACATTGCTCTAGATAAGCCAGCCCCGCCTTCTGTCTCCCCCCTCTTCCTCCAGCCACCCACAGTGCTCAAGATACTGACTAGCAGACTGATATTAGTATAGAAACAGGCCTCTAAGACTGCTGTGTCCAGGCCCTGTCACCTTCAACATTTTCATCAGTCATTCGAATTAAATCAGAAAAGGCATGCTTATCAAATTTTTAGATAACACAAATCTAAGGATAAATGCTGATGTGATGGGCAGATAAACTGTGGCTTCAAAATGGTCTTGACAGGTGGAAATGTTAGATTTCTCTGAAAGATAAAAGTGAGCATTTAGATCCAAAAGTATAGAATGTGAGAGATCTGACCTATTGAAGCGTTTTTGATCGGAAGCTCCTTCTCAACTGTAATTCCATTGAAGATGGGAAGTGCGTCTTATTTTTATACGCCCAGCATTTAGCATGCATTTTGAGATGTGGTAAGAATTCAAGAAATTCCCTTGAAGAAGACATGGACAGCGACTCCATGAGGCCTCAGCTTGATGCAGTTGCTGAAAAGGTCAGTGCAGCACTGATGCTGAACAGACAGAAATGTACAGCCCAGGTCACGGTGATGTCTTAGGCTAGCTAGAGGACTTCTAGAACTCACGTGGGGCTCCTTTGGGGTGTCACATTTTAACAGTCAACAAATAGAAGAGGGTGGCCACAGAACAGCTAGAAGTCTGGAAACCTTGTCATGTGAGAACAGCTGAAGGAGCTGGGAAGGCTCAGTCTGAGAAGAGCAAATGGAGTAGAGAATTTGATAGCTGCCCCCAAATACCTGAAATATTGTAAAGTGAAGAGAGTCAGCTTGCTCTCTTCTGCCCCAAAGGACAGAGCCACTGACCAGAAACTGCAGAGTAAGAGATTTTTATTCAGTAAAGCACAAGCTTTCTAATGGCCACAGCAATCTGATAGAGAAACAGCTGCCTCTACACTAACTTTCACAGCAGCTCCTCCCACCCGAGCGTAGGCTGCATGACTCTCTGGTCCAGGGCATTTGGACGGAGGTAATAGATAACCTCTTCCAACTTTAGAGCCTGTGATTCTATTAGTGATGAGAGGTTAGGAGGGAAAAAAATCCTTTTCACCCTAGCTGGCTTTATTTTCTCTCTCACTTTGCATATTTTATTTTGAATATCCACCAGATGAAAACAGAAGAAAAATCCCTAAACCATGTCCGTTTGATTCATCCATCATCCGTTGAGCACTGTCAGTGAGCCGAGCACTGTGCTGGGGGCTAGAGATGCAGAGGGATAGGCTGTCTCTGCCCTTAGGGAGCTTATAGTTGAGTGGGGAGTTGGTTTCTGCTTACTGGTTTGACAAAGGTGGTCTTCAATTGTTAGATACTGCAGTTAGATATTGAGAGTTTTAGGAAATGAAGATAAGGTAATAAAAATACATGTGGTTGTAAAAAGGACACCAATTACAACATAAGTGAAATGCTTTTTTCCTTTGGGACAATACAGCCTAGTGGTTGAGAGCAGCGTCTGAGTCAGACTTCCTGGGTTCATCCCAGCTCTAGGACTTACTGGGCATTAATTTAACTTCTTTGTGCCTCAGTTTTCTCATCACTTAACTACCTTATATAGTTGTGATGAGAATTAAATGAGTTAATATACATTGCAGCACTTGAACTGTTCCACAGGGAACGCACAGTTAGCTCTAGTTATTATTATATTTCCTTGGGAACGTAGTCCTGTTCCCCTGGCCATTGTGCATGTGGTTTAATGACCAAAATCATTGTCATTGAAGGGAGACAAATACCAAAGATCAAGAAGTTGGTGAAAAGAAGAGAAAAGGGGAAGAAAGCATCACGCCAGAGAGAAGGAAATCAGAAAGCTTTTTAGGGACTTCTGAAGAAGGTATGAATTGGATGTTCATTTACAATGTAGCCTGGAGTCCTTGGGCTTCCATGAGCATCAAAGTTATTTAGAAATGTTTCCCAGACGCTATACATAATCCTCCTACACTTTTCCCCTGTAGTTCAGCCCAGGTTTTCTGTTAAATGCCAATTATGCCTTTATCACAAAACAGTAACAACAGCCAATTCTATTTCTAAAGCAAGCCTTCAGCCAGGCTCATATTGTCTGGAAAGACGTTTTCCTTCTAATGTGTCTTCAAAAGATAAGAAATCATAAATTGTGGAATTTAAGTGGAGTCTACAAGTAATGTAAAAAGTACAAAACTTAATTTCAAAACTGTTTCGATAGAGCTTTAAGGCGCCATTCACAAATGATGCCCTCCTATATTTAAGTTCCTCCTCCTCGGGAAGTTAGCATCATTAACTCTTTCAGATCATCTGGAATCCCTTTTATCCCTTCCCCAGTCCATTCTCATTCTTCTCCTTTTTCTGCCCTGCTTTGTGCCCCAGGATGCTGACCCTTGTGAACTGAATCTGCTGGGCTTCCTGGCCAGCCGGCTTCCTGTTGGCCAATGGGAGACCCCAGCAGAAGATCAGATAATTGGGATATTACTTGCCTTGCTGCCTACCTCAGTACCTCATCTCTGTGTGGAAGTGATGTCCCTCAACAAGCACAGCTTCTATAGTGCAGCCCATCCTTCCCAGTTCTAGCTCTCACCAGGTTCCAGTAACTGTTCTGCCCCGCCTCTCCCCCCGCAACCCCAGTCTCTTCAGACTTAGGGGTGGTAATGGCTTCCCACTGCTGCTAGTTGCTGGATGCTTTGCCATACCTTGTTTGCTCCCTTAATTCTGACAACACCTCTGTAAGTAGTCACTTCATTAAAGGGCCTGGGGGTGCATTCTGTTTCCTCCAGAACCCTGACTGGCACAAGGCCCAGTGTGTGTGAGCGTTCAGCTAGTATTGAATTCACCGAGAACATAATGCAGGGACTTTGTGAAATTAGCATCATTTGTGTCCATTGCTATGACAGGGAGCTGCAGGATGTTAGGAGTGGAAGCCCAGTATCTGTGTTTTTAGAAAGATTCTATCTCTGTAGAAGAAAACAATTGATGGAGAGAAAACAGTCCACCCTAAACTAGAGAGAGTACTAATGTGACTTCTGAATGCTCTCACCCTTTGACCCAGAAAGTAATCAAGTTGTTTTTTCTTCCTCCTATCAAGAGGATCTAAAACCCTGTTTTTGGAAGCGACTGGGTTGGTCCGAACCATCCAGGTAATGAGATGTCAGATGTTTGTAAGTCAAAGTCCACTGTTTATAGACAACATGAACAGACTTTAAACATGTACCAGTATCTAAATAAACATTAATGACAAAGACTTGAATTCAGAGTTACTCAGTTTTAAAAATGCTAATGTTTATAGTTAATTAAAATACAAGGGGAAATTAATGCCAACTTTGATTACATAATTGGTAGACAGCACAAGAAGTGTGTTTTTTTTTTTTTGGCTGTCTTGGGTCTTTGTTGCTGCACGTGGGCTTTCTCTAGTTGCAGCGAGCGGGGCCTACTCTTCATTGCGGTGAGGGGGCTTCTCATTGTGGTGGCTTCTCTTGTGGAGCATGGGCTCTAGGCACGTGGGCTTCAGTAGTTGCAGCACGCGGGCTCAGTAGTTACAGCACACAGGCCCTAGAGTGCGTGGGCTTCAGTAGTTGTGGCACGTGTGCTCAGTAGTTGTGGCCCGCAGGCTCAGTGGTTGTGGCGCATGGACTTAATTGCTCCGCGGCATGTGGGGTCTTCCCAGACCAGGGATCGGACCCGTGTTCCCCGCATTGGCAGGCAGATTCTTAACCACTGCGCCACCAGGGAGGTCCCACAAGAACGGTTTTAGGTGGAGGGAGTACAGAAGATGCTGCTCTCGAAATGCTTTACATTTCCACGATACACTAACTTATCATAATCTCACTTGATTATAAAGATCAAAGTTTCTTTCCTTTGAACTCAGTTGAATAAAAAGAGGCTGTTGTTTGTGTCTTTAAGAAACACCACACCAACTCAAAACTCCCTTTTTTGTTCAGGATAATCGTGCTGGATCAGAGTGACTTGTCAGACTGACCGGAAGTGGACCATAGATGGACTCCTGGCCTGCGTTTGGGTATCTGCTCATGAGCTCCCTCCTTCCCTCGTCTGCTTCAGTCACCATTAGGGCAGTGGTTCCATTGCTCACACTTTGTTTAGCCGCCACAATAGACAGAACGACTTGTTTGTTTGCAGCACATTTAACCATTTGTTTTCAGTCAGATTTCTGAAAAGTAAACGGTAGTTTTGATTGTAAAGCTTTCTCATTGTGTCCAGAATGGTGTTTGGTTTTTTAATATAAATTTTCAAACACTTCAACTCCTGTTATATAATAAAATGTTTCCTTTTAATACCAGTTAGGTTTCAGCTGTAAGATATATTTCTGTATTTTAGCTGTTGGGAGAGGACCTGCCACCCAAAGAAGTTTTGAATTCTGTTACAAAGTTTTGACAAGTAAATAACTACTGCTACCACCCATCGTACAAACTGGCACTAGTCATCCATGTTTTATTACAGAAATATTGCCCTCCTCTTCACCGGGATTGCCATATTCCCGTTCCAGCTACAATTGACTTACATGATAAAAGTGTAGGTAGGAATAAAAGCCCAAAATATTTTGAACTCTTTAAGGTGAACAAACATCATCTCTGTATATTTCAGTTTACACCTCACATCCTTAGTGTCTTAGAAGGATGAAACTATGGTAAGAAAGATCACAATATTTTCTCTAACTTAGCCTCTTTTGTGGTGCTAGCCAGCTAACATTTTATCTGTAAGTAGTAGGTCTTTTGTTTGTGAAAACCGGATAGTTCCTATTGTGGACGGTCATATTCATACAGTTCTTAGCTCCCCAAAATTTTACCCTGCACAAATAAAACAGGAAGGTACAAGTTTATTTGACCATTTTAAAGCAAGGAAACAGTGGCTTGCCATTGTAACCAGAGGAAACCCATGACAAATTACTTTACAAATAATACGAAACTTTGAGGGATACAGAGACTTAGTAACATGCAGTACTTCCTCTCAAAAAACTTTATATGGTGAGACAAAACCAACATACCTAAAAATGTAAGAGCTAATAGCAGACCTATCATGATAAATGGTAAGATATGAAATTACAGGATGATCTATTAGTATTCATAAAGGCTACAGACTCGCACTGCTGTGGTTTGTAATCCTTTGTCTACAGAGTAGACTCTTCTGTCTGGTCAGTGACTATGTAATATTGGCCAACGTTCAGAATAATAATGTTGATAGATATTGTTTACTGGTTATGGAGCACCTGTTATGTGCCAGGTACTTTGTATACTTGGTGCTTTTCCTGCACGTGGCGCTCTCACTGTATTTCTTTAGCATGCTGCTCTTCCTATCCTTCAGCAGCTGTTACTTCAAACTTCCCATCAACATTTAACAGATGACTTACCTCCAACTTTACAGAGAAATTAGCCATCAGATGGGAACAAATCAGCTTCCCACCACCAACACTACTAACAAGTAGTCACATCTGTCTCTGTGACTAGAACAGTTGTAGGTAAATCAGTCTACCCTAAACTAGAGGTGGACCTTTTCTACATGTATTCTTTCTATTGATACTTTCCTCCACGTTACACTGAAGGAGGTGTGTCTCTTCCCATCCAAGGCCAGTCTCGTCTTCTGTCTGCTCAGAGTTATCCTTCTCAGGTTATTATCTCCCTTCTTAGTATCTCCAACCCCTTCTTTATTAGCTTCTTTTCATCACTTGACGCACTTGGATTTTTCCCATTGTTAAAAAGTATTCCCTGGATTTTCCTGGCAGTCCAGCGGTTAAGACTGTGCTTCCATTGCTGGGGTCACTGGTTCGACCCCTGGTCAGGGAACTAGGATCCCTCATGCCGTGTGGTGCGGCCAAAAAAAAAAAAAAAGTATTCCCTGGATCCCACGTCTCTTTCCAGCCACTGCCCCATCTCTTTCCTCCCACTGCAGTTAGAGTTCTTAAAAGAGTTGTCTACACCTGCTGCCTTTAGTGCCTCACCTCCGCCTCACTCTTCAACCCACTATAATCTGAACTCTGCTCCTTCCATTCTCAGGCAATCCTAACGTTACCGATGACTTCCACATTCCTAAATCCCAGGGACACTCTTCTGGCCTCGTCCAGTTTGCTCTCTCAGACTGTTCCCTTGGCTCCTTTATGTTACAATCTGGTTTTCCTTCTATTTTTCTGGTTATTCCATCTCAGCCTCCTTTGGGGTTCTGCCTTTACCTTTTCTTTTTAAAATTTATTTTATTAAAGTATAACTGAGTTACAGTGTTGTGTTAATTTCTGCTGAACAGCAAAATAATTCAGTTATACATATATCCTTTTCTTTATTCTTTTTCATTATGTTTTATCACAGGATATTGAATATAATTCCCTGTGCTATACAGTAGGACCTTATTGTTTATCTATTTTATATATAGTAGTTTGTATCTGCTAATCCCAAACTCCCAATCCATCCCTTCCCCACCCCCCTCCCTCTTGGTAACAACAAGTCTGTTATCAATACCTGTGAATCTGTTTCTGTTTTGTAGATGAGTTCATTTGTGTCATATTCTAGATTCCACATATTAGTGATATCATATGGTATTTGTCTTTCTCTGTCTGACTTACTTCACTTAGTATGATAATGTCTAGGTCCGTCCATGTTGCTGCAAATGGCATTTTCTTTCTTTCTTTCACTTTTATGGCTGAGTAGTATTCCACTGTATATATGTACCACATCTTCTTAATCCATTCATCTGTTGAGACATTTAGGTTGTTTCCATGTTTTGGCTATTCTGAATAGTGCTGCTTTGAACATAGGGGTGCATGTATCTTTTAAATTATAGTTTTGTCTGGATATATGCCCAGGGGTGGGATTTCTGGATCATATGACAACTCTATTTTTAGTTTTTTAAGGAACTTCCCTACTGTTCTCCATACTGGCTGCACCAATTTACATTCCCACCAACAGTGTACGAGGGTTCCCTTTTCTCCACACCCTCTCCAATATTTGCTATTTGTAGATTTTTAATGATGACCATTTTGACCAATGTGAGGTGCTACCTCATTGTAGTTTTGATTTGCATTTCTCTAATAATTAGCAATGTTGAGCATCTTTTCACATGCCTGTTGGCACTCTGTATGTCTTCTCTGGAGAAATGTCTGTTTAGGTCTTCTGCCCATTTTTCAATTAGGTTGTTTGTTTTTTTGTTATTGAGTTGTATGAGCTGTTTGTATATTTTGGAAATTAAGCCCTTGTTGGTCACATCATTTACAAATATTTTCTCCCAGTCTTTAAGTTGGCTTTTCATTTTGTTTATGGTTTCCTTTGCTGTACAAAAGCTTGTAAGTTTGATTAGGTCCCATTTGCTTATTTTTTCTTTTATTTCTGTTGCCTTGGGAGACTGACCTAAGAAAACATTGGTACGATTTTATTTTTGTCAGAGAATGTTTTACCTGTGTTCTCTTTTAGGAGTTTTATGGTGTCATGTCTTATATTTAAGTCTGTAGGCCCATTTTGAGTTTATTTTTGTATATGGTGTGAAGGAGTGTCCTAACTTCATTGATTTACATGCGGCTGTCCAACTTTCCCACCACCACTTGCTGAAGAGACTGTCTTTTCTCCCATTGTATATTCTTGCCTCCTTTGTCGAAGATTAATTGGCCATAGGTGTGTGGGTTTGTTTTGGGGCTCTCTGTTCTGTTCCATTGATCCATATGTCTGTTTTTGTGCCAGTACCAGTCTGCTTTGATTACTGTAGCTTTGTAGTACTGTCTGATGTCTGGGAGGGTTATGCCTCCTGCTTTGTTCTTTTTCCTCAGGATTGCTTTGGCAATTATGGGTCTTTTATGGTTCCATATGAATTTTAGGATTATTTGTTCTAGTTCTGTGAAACATATCATGGGTAATTTGATAGGGATCACATTAAACCTGTAGATTGCTTTGGGTGGTATGGCCATTTTAACAATATTAATTCTTCCAATCCAGGAGCATGGGATACCTTTCCATTTCTTTGAATCATCTTTAGTTTCCTTTATTAATGTTTTATAGTTCTCAGCATATATGTCTTTCACCTCCTTGGTCAGGTTTATTCCTAAGGTTTTTTTCTTTTTTTTGATGTGATTTTAAAAGGGATTGTTTTTTTACATTCCTTTCACCTCTACCTTTCCTTACTTCAAGCTTTCCTCCTAAGAGACTTTGCTCACACCCGTTGCTTCACTTAGCTTCTATATGCTGACAACTTCCAGATTTGTATTGCAAGTTTACGACCAGACCTCGTCTCTGAGCCCATATAGCTACCCATGTATTCAGTGTCTCCACTTGGGTTTCTTTCAGGTGTCTTACTGGTAATACCCAGAACTGAACCCATGGTCTTAATCACAAACCTTCTTCATCTTCAGAATTCTCCTTCCAACTAATGGTATTACTGTTCACTCAGCCACTCAAACCAGAAACCCAGGAGTCATTCTTGACTCCTCCCATTCCTTCACTCCTTACATCAAAATATCAATCATTAGCACATTTTTGACCCGAGGCATATTATGGCCACAAGCATTAGTTTCTGCAAAAATCCCCTGGTCAGTAATGTGTTAAGACTTACTTGTTTCAATTCTGGAGAGGATGTGGAGAAAAGGGATCCCTCCTACACTGTTGGTGAGAATGTAAGTTGGTAAAGCTACTATGGAAAACAGTATGGCGGTTCCTCAGAAAACTAAAAATAGAATTACCATATGATCCAGCAGTCTCACCCCTGGGAATATACCTGGACAGAACTCTAATTCAAAAAGATACATGCACCCCAGTGTTCACAGCAGCACTATTCACAATAGCCAAAACATGGAAACAACCTAAATGTCTATCGACAGATGAATGGATAAAGAAGATGTGGTACATATATACAATGGAATATTACTCATCCATAAAACAGAAAAAAATGCCATTTGCCACCACATGGATGCAGCCAGAGATTATACTAAGTGAAGTAAGTCAGAAAGAGAAAGACAGGGACTTCCCTGGTGGTGCAGCGGTTAAGAATCCGCCTGCCAATGCTGGGGACATGGGTTCGATACCTGGTCTCGGAAGATCCCACATGCCACGGAGCAGCTAAGCCCGTGCGCTACAACTACTGAGCCCACGCACCACAACTACTGAAGACCGTGTGCTCTAGGGCCCACGTGCCACAACTCCTGAGCCCGCATTCTGCACCTACTGAAGCCTGGTGCCTAGAGCCTGTGCTCCACAACGAGAAGGCACCACAATGAGAAGCCTGCTCACCGCAACGAAGAGTAGCCCCCACTCGCCATGAAGAGAAAGCCCGTGTGTAGCATTAAAGACCCAGTGCAGCCAAAAAAAAAAAAAAGACAAATACCGTATGATATCACTTATATGTGGAATCTAAAATATGACACAAATGAACCTATCTACAAAACAGAAACAGACTCATAGACGTAGAGAACAAACTTGTGGTTGCCAAGAGAGAGGGATGGACTGGGAGTTTCAGGTTGGTAGATGTGAACTATATATGTGTGTGTGTGTGTGGGTGTGTATGTATATATATATGCAAACTATATGTATGTATATATATGTATATATATGTGTCTGTGTGCGTATAACTGAGTCACTTTGCTGTACAGCAGAGATTGCCACAACATTGTAAATCAACTGTACTTCAATAAAAATAATTGGAAAAGAAAAAAGACTTCTTTGTTTCAACCTCCAAAACACGTCCCTTATAACCCACTTCTTTGTGTCTCTGCTGCTGCTACCCTCCTCTGACCACTAGTAACTCTCGGGCCACTGCAACAGCCTCCTCAAGTGGCCTACTGCATCCAGTCCCATATTCAACAAATGTTTTTTGAATGACTTCTCTGTGCCAGGCACCACTCTAGGTGCTGGAGAAATAGTGAACAAAGCAGAAATCCTCCTCTCCTTGAGTCTACAGCCATTAAATGAATAAATAGATAGTTTTAGTAGTAATAAGTGCTATAAAGAAGATAAATAAGTTAGTGATAACGATTCCACCGGGGGACACTTAACATTAGAAAAGATATTCAAGGGAAGGCTGCTCTGAAGAAGTGACCTTTGAGCTTCTACTGGAATGAAAAGAAGTTGCCAGTTTTTGTGACTCTGGTGGATGAGCATTCCAGCAAGGAGAAAAGCAACTGCAAAGACCCCACAGGAAGCGCCACACTGGAGCAGCAAAAGGTCAGTGTGGTTGAGCAAAGTAAGTTGTGGGGAGGGTGATAGAAGGCTGGAGGTTGAGCAGGGGGGTTATAGACCCTGCTAAAAAGTGATTTCCAGGGTTATAACATTATTAGATTCAAATGTCCAGTTCAACAAAAAAATCACAAAGCATACAAAAAAAAATTTAAAAGATGACCCATTCAAAGGAAAGAAATAAATCAACAGAAATTTTCACTGAAAAATACCTGATGGCAGATATACTAGACAAAGACTTTAAAACAACTTTTGAAGATGCTCAGAGAACTAAAGGCAGATGTAGAGAAAGTCATGAAAATCATGTGTAAAAAAAAGTGATATATCAGTAAAGAGAAAACTTAAAAAGAAACCAAAAAGAAATTCTGGAGCTGAAAAGTACAATATCTGAAATGAAAAATTCACTAAAGGGAGTCAAAGGCAGATTTGAGCAGGCAGAAGAAGGAATCTGGAAACTTGAAGCTGGGGCAATGAAATTATCAAGTCTGAGGAACAGAAAGAAAAAAGACTGAAGAAAAGTGAACAGAGCCTAAGGGACCTATAGGACACCACCAAGCAGACCAACATATGCATAGTGGGAGTCCTAGAAGGAGAAGAGAGAGAAAAAGGGGGAGAGAGAATATTTGAAGAAATAATGGCTGAAAACTCCCCAAATTTGATTAAATACATGAATATAAACATCCAAGAATCTCAACCAACTCCAAATAAGATGAGCTCAAAGAGCCCCACACTGAGACTCATTTAATCAAACTTTAAAGAGACAAATGCAAAGAGAAAATCTCTTTTTAAAAATTTTATTTATTTTTTTATACAGCAGGTTCTTATTAGTCATCCATTTTATACACATCAGTGTATACATGTCAATCCCAATCTCCCAATTCATCACACCACCACCACCACCACCACCACCCCACTGCTTTCCCCCCTTTGGTGTCCATACGTTTGTTCTCAAAGAGAAAATCTTGAAAGCAGTAAGAGAGAGACAAATAGTCATATAAAGGAATCCTCAATAAGATTATCAGAAGATAATTTCTCATCAGAAAATTTTAAGGTCAGAAGACAGTGGGCGGTATATGCAAATTGCTAGAAGAGTAAAACTGTCAACCAGGAATTCTATATATGACAAAACTGTCCTTCAAAAGTGAGGGAGAAATTAATATATTCCCAAATAAACAAAAGCTGAGAATTTATAAGCACCAGACCTGCCCTGTAAGAAATGATTAAGGGAGTCCTGCAAGGTGAAACGAAATGATACTAGACAGTAACTCAAAGACACATGGAGGAATAAAGATCTCAATAAAGGTAAATGCATGGGTAATTATAAAAGCTAGTATTATTGTAACAATGGTTTGTAAATGCACTTTTTGTTTTCTACATAATTTAAGAGACTAATACGTTTAAGGGAAAAAAGAGCAGTTATTAGTGTAAATGCTAGTATTACTGTAACTATGGTTTGTTAACTCCATATCTTGCTTTCTACATAATTTGAGGGACTAATGCATTTAAAAGAATTATTAGGTTTTTTTTTTGGCTTTTAAACTAAACATTAGTTTAAAATTTTTAAATTTTTTAAAATTATTAGTTTATAATTTTGTGTCATCAACAACTGAAAGGAGTGGGGATGGAGATGTAAAGGAGCAGAGTTTTAGTATGTCATTGAAGTTAAACTGGTATAAATTCAACTTAGAGTGTTACAACTTTAGGATGCTAAATGTAATCCCCATGATTACCACAAAGGAAATAGTTATAGAAAATACACAAACGGAAAAGAGAAAGGAATTTAAACATTTCACTATAGAAAATCAACTAAACACAAAAGACAATAATGCAGGAAATTTGGGACAAAAAGCTATAAGGTGTACAGAAAACGAATAGCATAATGACAGAAATAAGACCCTCCTTATCAGGAATTATTTCAAATGTAATTGAATCAAGCTCTCCAATCAAAAGACAGAGATTGACAGAATGGATAAAAGCACATGATCCTAGGGGAAAACATAGGCAGAACACTCTGTGACATAAATCACAGCAAGATCCTTTTTGACCCACCTCCTAGAGAAATGGAAATAAAAACAAAAATAAACAAATGGGACCTAATGAAACTTAAAAGCTTTTGCACAGCAAAGGAAACCATAAGCAAGACAAAAAGACAACCCTCAGAATGGGAGAAAATATTTGCAAATGAAGCAACTGACAGGATTAATCTCCAAAATTTACAAGCAGCTCATGCAGCTCAATATCAAAAAAACAAACAACCCAATCCAAAAATGGGAAGAAGACCTAAATAGATATTTCTCCAAAGAAGAGATACAGATTGCCAACAAACACATGAAAGGATGCTCAACATCACTAATCATTAGAGAAATGCAAATCAAAACTACAATGAGATATCATCTCACACCAGTCAGAACGGCCATCATCAAAAAATCTACAGACAATAAATGCTGGAGAGGCTGTGGAGAAAAGGGAGCCCTCTTGCACTGTTGGTGAGAATGTAAATTGGTACAGCCACTATGGAGAACAGTATGGAGGTTCCTTAAAAAACTAAAAATAGAACTACCATACGACCCAGCAATCCCACTACTGGGCATGTACCCTGAGAAAACCATAATTCAAAAAGAGTCATGTACCACAATGTTCATTGCAGCACTATTTACAATAGCCAGGACATGGAAGCAACCTAAGTGTCCCTCGACAGATGAATGGATAAAGAAGATGTGGCACATATATACAATGGAATATTACTCAGCCATAAAAAGAAATGAAATTGAGTTATCTGTAGTGAGGTGTGGATGGACTTAGAGTCTGTCATACAGAGTGAAGTAAGTCAGAAAGAGAAAAACAAATACCGTATGCTAACACATATATATGGAATCTAAAAAAAAAAATGGTCATGAAGAACCTAGGGGCAGGACAGGAATAAAGACACAGACCTACTAGAGAATGGACTTGAGGACACGGGGAGGGGGAAGGGTAAGCTGGGACAAAGTGAGAGTGGCATGGACATATATACACTACCAAATGTAAAACCGATAGCTAGTCGGAAGCAGCCGCGTAGCACAGGGAGATCAGCTGGGTGCTTAGTGACCACCTAGAGGGGTGGGATAAGGGAGGGTGGGAGGGAGATGCAAGAGGGAGGAGATATGGGGATGTATGTATATGTGTGGCTGATTCACTTTGTTATAAAGCAGAAACTAACACACCACTGTAAAGCAATTATACTCCAATAAAGATGTTAAAAAAAAATACATGATCCAACTCTATGTTGTCTACAGGAGACTCACTTGAGATCCAAAGACACAAACAGGTTGAAAGTGAAAGGATGGTAAATGGTATTCCATGCAAATAGTAACCAAAAGAGAGCAGGCGTGGCTATACTATCAATTGACTATATCAAAGTTTACAGGGGACAAAGAAGGACATTATATATTAATAAAAGGTTCAATGCAGAAAGAAGACATAATAATGATAAATATTTATGTGCCTAATGATAGACTGTCAAAATATATAAAGCAAAAACTGATAGAACTTCAGGGAGAAATAGACAATTCTATAATAATAATTGGAGACTTCAAAAACCCACTCACGGTAACGGATAGAACCACCAGATGGAAGATTAGTAAGGAAACAGAGGACTTAAACAACACAACGAGCCAAGTAGATTTATAGACATATACAAAACACTCTACCCAACAACAATAACAGAATACACATTCTTCTTAAGTACCCGTGGGACATTTTCCAGGATAGATCATATGTTAGGCCACAAATTAAGTCTCAATAACATTTAAAAGATAGATATACGAAGTCTCTTCTTTGACCACATCGGGATGAAGTTAGAAATCAATAACAAAAGGGAAACTGGGGGCTTCCCTGGTGGCGCAGTGGTTGAGAGTCCGCCTGCCGATGCAGGGGACGCGGGTTCGTGCCCCGGTCCGGGAGGATCCCGCATGCCGCGGAGCGGCTGGGCCCGTGAGCCATGGCCGCTGAGCCTGCGCTTCCAGAGTCTGTGCTCCGCGACGGGAGAGGCCACAGCGGTGAGAGACCCGTGTACTGCAAAACAAAAAACAAACAAACAAAAAAGAGAAACTAGAAAATTCAAAAAATCGTGGAAATTAACACACTTTTAAACAACCAATGGATCAAAGAAGAAATCACAAGAAATTAGAAAATGCTATGAGATGAATTAAAACAAAAACACAACATACCAACACGCGGCACAGCAAAAACTGTACTAAGTGGGAAAATTATAGCTATAAATATTTATTATTAAAAAATAAGGATCTCAGGTTAACTATGTAACTTTATAACTTAAGGAACTAGGAAAAGAAAAACAAACTAAACCCAAAGCTAGCAGAATAAAGGAAATAAAGATTAGAACAAAGATACATGAAATAGAGAATAGAAAACAATACAGAACACCAGTGAAACCAAAAGTTGGTTCTTCAAAAAGATCAACAAAATTGACAAACCTTTAGCTAGATGGACTAAGAAAAAGAAGTCTCAAATTGCTAAAATCAGAAATTAAAGTGAGAATATTACTACTGATTCTACAGAAATAAAAAAGATTATAAGAGAATACTATGAACAATTATATGCAACAAAGAAAATTTTGTACAACCTAGATGAATGGACAAATTCTTAGAAACAGAAAACCTACCAAGACTAGATCACAAAGAAATAGAAAATCTGAGTAGACCTACAGTTAGTAAGGAGATTGAATCAGTGTTGAAAAATCTTTCAACAAAGAAAAATCCTGGGGACTTCCCTGGTGATCCAGTGGTAAAGAATTCACCTTCCAATGCAGAGGATGCCGGTTCAATCCCTGGTAGGGGAACTAAGATCCAACATGCCACGGAGAAACTAAGCCCGTGCGCTACAACTACTGAGCTTGCGCACATCAATGAGAGAACCTGCGTGCCACAAACCACAGAGCCCATGAGCCCCGGAGCCTGTGTGCAATGACTAGAGAGAGAAAACCTGCACACCACAACTAGAGAGAAGCCCATGCGTCACAACGAAAGATTCCGCATGCCTCAATGAAGATCCCACATGCTGCAACTAAGACCCGACACAGCCCAAAAAATTAAGAAAATAAATTTTTTTAAAAAAGTAAATGTTAAAAAAAAAAAAAAAAGTCCTGGGCCTGATGGCTTCACTGGTGAATTCTACCAAAAAAATTTTTTTTGTATTTTATTTTATTATTTTTTTTTTGTGGCCATGTCGTGCAGCATGTGGGATCTTAGTTCCTCAACGAGGGATCGAACCCATGACCCCTGCATTGGGAATGTGAAATCTTAACCACTGGACTGCCTACCAAAAATTTAAAGAAGAGGGACTTCCCTGGTGGTCCAGTGGCTAAGACTCCACACTCCCGTTGCAGAGGGCCTGGGTTCGGTCCCTGGTTGCAGAACTAGATCCTGCATGCTGCTACTAAAGGAGCCCACATGCTGCAACGAAGATCCTGCATGCTGCACCTAAGACCCGGCACAGCCAAATAAATAAATATATATTAAAAAAAAATTAAAGAAGAACTAATACCAAATCCTCAAACTTTTCTAAAAAACTAAAGAGTAGGGAGCATTTCCTAACTCATTCTGAGGCCAGTTTTACCCTGATACCAAAGCCAGACAAAGACACTACAAGAAAAAAATACAAACCAATATCCTTTATGAACATTGGTGGAAAAATCCTCAACAAAATACTAGCAGACAGGATTCAGCAGCATATTGAAAAGATTATACACCATGACCAACTGGGATTTATTCCTGGAATGCAAGGATGTTTCAATATATAAAAATCAATCAATGTAATATGCCGTATCAATATAGTGAAAGAAAAAAACCACATGACCATCTCAATTGATGCAGAAAAAGCCTTTGAGAAAATTCAACAGCCTTCATGATAAAAACATTCAACAAACTAGGAATAGAAGGAAATTACCTCAATATAATAGCTATATTTGAAAGCCCATGGCAAACGTCATACTCCATGGTATGGAAAGACTGAAAGCTTTTCCTCAAAGATTAGGAAGAAAAGAAGGATTCTTGCTTTCACCACTTCTATTCAACATAATTCTTGAAGTTCTAGCCAGAGCAATTGGGCAAGAAAAAGAAAAGGCATACAAATTAGAAAGGAAGAAGTAAAATTATCTCTGCAGATGGTATGAGCTTGTATGTGGAAAACCCTAAAGGGTCCACACACAAAAAAATTAGAACTAATCAATGAATTCAGCTAAGTAGCAGGATACAAAGGCAACATACCAAAATATGTTGCATTTCCATATGTGAACAATGAACCATCTGAAAGGGAAATTATAAAAACAATTCCATTTATAATAGCATCAAAGAGAATAAAATACTTAGGAATTAACCAAGAAGGTGAAACACTTGCACTGTGAAAACTATGTACTACAAAACATTGCTGCTCTTCCCTGAGTCTGGGGTACAGGTGGGAATCAGGGAGCAGAAGTGAGAGAAGGACCTGGGACTCGGGAGCGAGAGAAGGCTAAATAGGCCCTGTGTCAGTAACTCATAGTTTCTCAATCTATTGAGATTCCTGATACATAATAACGTGGGTTTTCCGGGAATTCCCTGGTGGTCCAGTGATTAGGACTTGGTGCGTTCACTGCCGGTGCCTGGGTTCAACCCCTGGTCGGGGAACTAAGATCCCGCAAGCTGCACATTGCGTCCAAAAAAAAAAGTGGATTTTTAAAAATTTTAACTTTATGTCTCTAATCAAGTCTGAATATAAAGATCCAGAAACAGTGATTCTGAACATCCCATAACTGCCATGACCCTTCAGAGTCAACTGTGAAATGCTGGATATGGTAGGGTCTGTGTCAGAGACTGAGAGAACCAGTGTGTGAAAGGCAGAGAAAGATGATAGTGTCTCTCTCTTATCCAAAATGGTCATCCAAGTTGGAAAGTCACTCTTCAAATCAAGAAACAACTGGAGTCCAGCTGATCATGATAGCTGAGAGGAGGGAATCATGAGAAAGGACACTAACATTTATTGTGGGACATGCACCTACCAGGCAATGGTTTCCAGATGAAGAAACCAAGTCTCAAGCAAGTCAAGTAACTTGTCCAAGGTACACAAGTAGCCATTTGTGATTGAAACCAATGACTGGCTCCAAATCCCTTCCACAATCCTACACTCACTCCTGGGCCAAGAATGTGTGAGAATTTATGATTTGAGCAACCTGGATTTTCACCCCAGGACCAACCAAATCACCCATGAAACCTGTAAAAAGCTGGAGTTCTATTTTTTTGACTTATATATAGTGCAGTTCCAAACCAGATTGGGACAATTTTGTACCTTGCACCTTATTAAAACTGGGGCTAACACAGTGTGATTGATTTGAGCAGCCTTGCCTTAGTAGCATATTCAGGCCGATTCCTGCTCTCTGGAGGAGTCTCTGGGAATTCCTAGAACCTGGGGAGAGTCAGGGAGGATGTACAGCCTTCGTTATACACACCAGGAAATCCTTGTTTTGCTGAGAACTTGGTCAAAGCTTTGGTGGTGTCAGCTCCAAAGACAAATCCACAGTTTCCTTGCAGTTACTACGTAAGAGTATCTGAAGAATTGTGGCTGTATGCCAGAATATTTCCTGGGAGGCTCCCTCCTTTATGACATCACCAGGCAGGTAGCTAAGGGGACTGTTGGAGATACTTGGAGAGCAACAGCCACCTTTGTGGGAGTGCAAGAACAGCAGGTTTTAAAACTGAGGGTAAATATTCAGGCTTCATTAGGACCCTGAATACAAGCCAGCCGTTAAGATATGGGCTCTACCCACAGAGGCACAATCTATCCTATGGTCAAGACAAATAAAGGTGGGTCCAAGGTAGCAGTTTCAGCACAGAAAGGGGCCGAGGTTACTAACACGTCCCCTCAGCGAGGACACGAATACGATCTTGCCTCAAGCCCGCGGAGAGGCACGGCCTCCATGATCCCTTCAGCCCATCGAAGATCAGAAGCTGGGCATTCCACCATTCCCCACTTAGCATCAGAGTACCCTCGATCTATCACGCCCCACTCAGGGCCAGGCCTCTCCGGAGCACCCAGCTGTCGAACCGAGACCCGATCAAAATCTGAAGCATACCGCCATGCCGTCCAGATACAGCAGAACGTTAGTAAGTCCAGAGAGCAAGCAGCTAGAAGAGGGGGTGAGAGCAAGCCAGGGCGTGATATCAATAATCGCTACTCATTAATTCTAGATGCCAAATCCTCTCGCCGGTTGAGTTTTGTCGACCAGAAGGACAACTTCACAATCTTAGAAGAAGACCCACCCTCCAAGGTCCAGTACCCACAAGGGGTCAGAGTTCCCCATAGGCCTTTGGTTTATCCAAAGGATGAAGCAGTCCAAACTGAACCCACTCGAAAGAGTTTGACTGCTGCTAATATCAGATCTCCAAGGAGACCCTCTAGCCCGGAACGCAGCGGCAGCCGCATCTGTACAGACTCTCGACCGACCCAGAGATGGATCCCTGGCCAAGAATCTGAAATGGGCTGTCAAAACTCAATTTGCATGGACCCTAAGGCCTTGCATAGAAGTATGAACTTGGAATCATCCCTCAGACTCTCCTTCCTTAAAGATTTGGATGGTGGACGCAAAGTTTCTATGCTCCCAGAGCCTGAGTCTATCCGCAAGCATTCTGTCTACACTGAAACCAAGTCCTTCCCAAAGGTCTTAATAGCAACAGAAGTGGAGCCCAACGTGAAGTCCTCAATCCGAGGAGACAGTGAGGGTGGCCACAAGGTCACCGTCTCCCCCGGGGGACAGTCAGCTTCCCGTGTGACATCTCGACCTGTGTCTGAGAGCCCCCGCAAATCTTCCACGTTTGTCACTCCAGAGCCCATCTATAAGCAGCATACCACAAGACCCTCAAAAAGTACTTATGTATCCTCAGGACCCACACTTAGGCATCCAAAGCCCTCTGTCCATGCAGAACTGGAACTGACCCCTCGGCCCTTACCCCCTCGGTCCTTACCGAGATATGGGCCAGACTCATCCTGGTGGGCCTTACTCAACCCTGAAGTTGAAATGCCCCAAAGCCGGCCAATAACACTTGATTCCGAGCCTAAGTCCCCTTCTCCCGTAGACCCTTCAATGTCCTTTTTTGAAATGGAATCAAGCCCTTTCTGTGAGGATCTCATGTTCCAGAGAGGGAAGCCAAGTCCATCACCACCACCATCACCAAAGGAGTCTCCAAGCCCAGAACCGCTGAGTGAAGTGCCACAGGTCCGCAAGCACACCTCCAAACAACCCATTCAAAGGTTTAGTGCTTTCTTCTTGGGTATGTGAAGAAGCAGACTACCCAGGTGCAGCCCCAGTTTAGTGAGGTGGGATGCTGGGGTGGGCAATAAGTTCCCCCTCTGCATTCTGGGCCTCAGAGCTGCCCTCCTTTCAGAGCCAAAGTTAGACCCCTCCTTGAGCCCATTGCTCCATTCCTTCCCCACCAGCTTCTCTGAGCTCCAAGCTAATGACATCGATGACGATGCTTGGGCCAGAGTCAGGCATTGACTCTTCCAGGCAACGCTGCTTAGCCTTTCAATGGAAGGTAGTAGAGAGTGGTTTGCAGGGTGGGAAGCTACTTCCCGAGAGTGGAGATAAAGAACTGAGCTGGTAAAGAGAATAGGGTCCTCAGGTAAATATTCTGGCAACAAAGTGGGCCATAAATGAGCTGGGACTTAGACTTCCAAGGGGGGAGAGGCATTAACAGTGGCACAAAGAGAGGGTGGGGAAAAAGGGAGAGGGAGGGTGGGAATGTGATGTTTAGTCTCAGGCTGGAGGAGCTTCTTGGAGACATCAAGGGCTGAGGGCACCTTTGTGTGGAGAAATGTGGAGCTAGAAAGGGAGATGTTAAGCAGTGAGGGGAGGGGGCGTGTATCCAACAGAGAGAGAAAAAGAGCAACAATCTCTGTTACTTTCAGATGTCTCTGAGGAAATGTACAATCGTGTCATCTGGTGGCTAAAAGGTCTGTGCTTTTCCCTCCTGTGGGTCCACTCTTGGGGGCTGGGAGGCAGGAGGACAGTTGGGAGGGTGGCCTCTGTATCCACAGAGCTAGATCTGTTAGGATGGCACATGCTGGGATTTTGACTTGAAGGGGCAGAGGAACTTCTCATCTTGCCTAAAATTCTACCATTAGAGTCATTCCTTTGGGACTTGGAAACTTTTTTCATTCTCAAGAGTCTCCTTTTAATGGGAAGGAGTCACTTTTGGAATGGAGAACAATTTAAGCCCATGGCCTTTCAGATTAGCTGGTCTTTACCTACCATGTGATAAAAAGCAAACATCAAAAGCCCCGTTAACACAAGTGACCTGCTTCATGGTCTCACTCAGGGCTAACTCCAAACTTATTCAGGTTGAGGGGGTATCCCCACGTGTGTCTCTGCTTCCTCAGAACCCTCTTCAAGCCCCCATCCCAGGATCTGGGAGGTACTTATTGGCTGCTGCCCTGGCAGGCTCTCCAGGGATGTCTAGGTGAGGATATCAGTGGGTCCTGCAGCCAGCCAACTTGAGAATCCCCAGGGTCTGACCCCCCCCTCCCCCCACACTCACTTTGTGCTCTTGACCTCTCTGATAGGAGGGAAGGTAGGAACAAGTCCTAATACAGAGCATCTTTGTGGCAAGGAATTCCTGCTTCAAGCGTTATGGACTGAAACATCCTCCAGCCCTATGAGCACAAGAGAGGCCAGGGCTCTAGATGAGGACGTTCCTAGAGAGGAGAGAGCCCTGGGGATGCAGTCCAGTCCCCACCAGCAGTCCTGCCCCTCAGAGGGAGTAAAGATCCATAAAGGAGAGGTTTTTAGAATAAGGACTCTGGAGTTATATTATTGGGTTTGAGCCCTGTGTCCACTGTTTTCTGACTGTGACCTTGGGTGAGTTATTTTACCTCTCCAATCATTAGTTTCCCCATCTGTTATTAGGAACAATGGCTTCCTCTTAAGGTTCCTGCAAGGACTCACCAAGCTATTACACGTAAAGCACTTAGCATGGCGCCTGGCAACAGTGAGCACACAGTAAATGCTAGCCGTTGTTATTTGGGCCACTTTGGACTAGGAAGGGATTTGGGCCAGGTTGTGCCCAAGTCCGCTGGACATCTTTAGTAAAATTCTCTTTTTCCCTTCCTGTTGGCACTCTCTGAGTTCCATTTGCTGACCCCCTGGGAATGCCTGGCTTCTACTCTCTCCGTTATGACAGATGAGGAGGTAAGAACGCCCCTGGGAAGTTACTTCCCATCTTTCCATGCTCCCCCTTATCCAAGTGCCTCTCTTACCCTTTAATGGAAGCAGATGTGAAAGGAGACAGACAGAGGTGCTCCCTATGGTTGGGCAGGTTGTTCACTGCACAAGGGCACCTGGCAGAGAAGCAGGGGCTGAAATCTAGCCTGTGTTCCTCTTGCCAAGCTGTGCACCTGTGGGGCTGCATCTCCCCAGAGGGGCATTTACATGAAGGTACCAGAGCTAGTTGCAACGCTGGAGAGAAGGAGTAGAGACCTTTTGGCAAATGATGAATCCTGCCAAGTGCTCTGTGGGAAGGCTGTCTGGGAAGCCATAGGCTGGATCCATCCCCGCTTGGCTCTCCCCTCTCCAGCCTAGGGCACTCCAGAAAGGGGACATTTTTCTGGGTTACACACTATTTGAGTCCTCAACTTGGAAAGGCACAAGGTGAACTCTGCTCTCGGCAGCCCTGTGTCCTGAATTTGGCAAGGTGTGTCCTGATTTCACAGTGCGTTGTTCCTATAAGTACTTTCATTCTTCTTGGTCCATGTTTGATAAGATAGTCCAAGCTCTTTTGCCTCTGTTCTTTGTCTTGCCATATCTCTCCCTTACCCAAAGTCCAACATGGCCTCTAATGGACTAGCCCAGGATGGACAGTTGACTACAGGTGCAAAAGACAAATGAGATGTGCGTGTGGCAGGGGACAACAGCCAGAACAGCTGCAGGGGATGTGCCAGAAATGCGGCTGCCACCCCCTCTGCCATGGCTGCTTATCTAGCCCTGGGCCCTGGGCTCAGCTGTGGGTGGGAGCAGCTACTTTTAGAGATTATCTCCATGCAAGACAGTAAATCCTTCTCTCCCTCCTGCCTTTCTCTCTTCCTTCCTTTCTCCTTTTCTCCCTTCCTTCCATAAACAGTTTTTATTCAGATGCATAGCACTCTGCTAGGCACTACTGAGGAAACCATTGAAGCCTCACAGCACACACATTCTTTGGCCTTGAGAAACTTACCATCTGGATGGGGAGATAAGACATATGGGCAGGAAACATTTAAACAACAATATGGGGGCTTCCCTGGTGGCGCAGTGGTTGAGAGTCCGCCTGCCGATGCAGGGGGCGCGGGTTCGTGCCCCGGTCTGGGAGGATCCCGCGTGCCGCGGAGCGGCTGGGCCCGTGAGCCATGGCCGCTGAGCCTGCGCGTCCGGGGCCTGTGCTCTGCAGCGGGAGAGGCCGCAGCGGTGAGAGGCCCGCGTAACGCATAAAAAAAAAAAAAAAAAACAACAACAATATGAAATAGTCCGTGCTCAAATGTTCAAATGAATGCAACAGACTGAATAAGTGCTGTTGGAGGGCCTTAGGAGAGAGGGAGTCAGCAGGGACTTTGCGGGGAGGCGGTCGGGTTACCCTCTCCTTCCCAAAGCCGGGGGTGGGGGGATATCTTAACAGCCAGCCCCTTGATGCAAACCTATACCTTTGGGAAGGGATTAGTATTTCCCCTCATTCAGGATATGATGCTTTTGACAGAGCAAGTTCCTCCCTGTTTTCCTCCAGCTTGCCCTCTTTCTTTATGCATCTTGTTTTAGTTTAGGAAGTCAAAAGCCTTGGCAGCAGGACGGCTCCTTCTCAAAGTAGCTCTTATCCTGTCTCGGTAATTGCAGCTCTCCAGCCTGTTCAGCAGCAGAGCTGCTCCCCAGAAGCTGGGAAGAGAAGACTCCCAGGCAGCGGGGCCTGCTGGTCTTCTCTGGATCTCTGGAAGTGGGTGGCATGGAGGTGGGCCCGGTACTCTCCTCACAGGGTGTGCAAGAGCTAGGCCTTCCTCAGACGGATCCCTAGGCTGCATGGCCCACGGGCAGTCCCAGGATGAAGACTCTGTGGTGCTGGTGTCCAAGGCCTCCGGTTCCTCTCATCTAGGAATGGTTGACTGTGGGGTCTGGTCCAGATTCCATTCCCGGCAGGAATTCTCTGGTGGCCCAGCCATGGCGCCTTGGCTCGTGGATGGCAGGCTCTTTGTTGCTGAGCTTCACAAGCCCTTCTGGGTCCACAGCTGGGGAGGGAGCATGATTCAGCCTCCTCCCAGGCGGCCCCTCAAGACCTTTTTTTCTCAGGAGCAGGGTAGACAGATGCTTCTCATCCTTGGTTTGGGACATTAGGGACTGGAGTCTTCCCGGAGGAGGTTATGCTGGACTGAGGGAAACATTCCTGGTGGGTTTTTTTTTGGTACCAGAACTAGCAGAAGCTCAATAGGAAGGTCCTGAGGGTGCCCTCTGCGGTCAGCGGGGGCTGTCTTCTCACACAACCCTGGGGAATTCCCTGGAATAAAGCAGCTCTTGTTGGGAGGGGCTGCCCTGGTCCCAAGATCCTGTGTCCTCAAGGCACCTAACCTACTCACCCTTAGATGTGCTGTCAGGGGACAAGGTGGTTTACTCCCTGCTCTATCAATTATGCAAGGAATCAACTCTGGAAAACAGGCCAGGAACAAGAGGAGGCTGTTTCAGTGATACCTAAGGCACACTTCAGTATCTCAAGGGTGACATGTCATTTGTCCCTGGGGGATGGGACGGCCAGCCTCCTCTTGGCTCCTGAGTCACAGGGAAGTTTTGCTCAGGTAGACTAACCTGGCAAGGAAGAACACAGAGCCTAGGAGCAGCGCAGGGAGGCTCCGCATTCCTGGGGATGTTAACAGAATCCTAGGATATGGGCTGTCTGGAGGGAACCCCAGAATCATTTTCCTACCCCCCTCATTTTCTCTTGCTTTGGACAGAAGCTCATAGTTGAAAGGGAAGGGGGTTGTTGAAAGGATGGAGCAGAGCTGCTGAAAATGGGGCAGGGCACCTTGGGAGGCTTTTCATAGCAGCCTGACCCTCGCTACCCCGCTGCTTTTCCTGTCAGATGGTACCTTGTTCACTGCAGCTATCATGGGCAGTCAAAGCCCAGAGCAGGATGGGAGGCTGGAGACCTCTGGCCCAGACTTGCTATTTTGGGCACAGGCTAGGTTGACCAACTTATCAGGGTTTGCCCCGGGTGCTCCTGACTTTAACATTGAAAGTCTTGCATCCTGGGAACTCCGTGAGTCCTGAGCAAACCGGGACAGTTGGTCACCCTAGGACAGACGGTGTGGTATGCCTCAGCAAGAGCCTCTGGAAGCACAGGGCAGGGGGGTAATGTCCTACCTCCACCGGGAGACCTGGGCAGATTACTCCCTCTGTCCGTACAATGAGGGCAGGAAAATGCTACGCCTTCTTCCCGAGCCTGATGGCAGAATCCCTTCATTTTTTTGTTCTGCCCAGCATGAGCGCGCATAGGGAAGAATCAGCCACATCCATTTTGGACTTTCTAGTGTATTTCCAGAAGCTACTGGGTTCCCTGCCTGGAACCTATCTCCAACATTACACATTTCTATCAGAGTAGTTTGGTGCTGTTTAAAGCGGTGGGTTTTTCAGGTAAGAAGAGAGACAGTGGGCCTGAGTAGACTAGGCAGCTTGGCTTCAGAGGGCAGGTGCATACTCAGATGAGAAGGAAAATCTGTAATGCAGAAGCCATCTGACAGCTGCTCAGCCAGAGGAAGGCTGTCCTGAGTGACAGAAATGATCATGTCCCTTCACCCTCCTCTGCTCAGCTGCCTTTGGCCCAGCTGCCACGAGGGGAGAAGCAAGAGACAGCTGCACCTTGGGGGCTGAATGCAGGCCTGGAGGAGGACAGAATGCAAGGCAGCTCCTGACGGAAGCTCAGACCCTGACGCTATAGATGGGAGGACTGGGTCAGCCAGTCATTTCCTTGGCACACCTACCACCGGCAAAGTCATCTAGCTCCAGGGCTCTCAACAGTGGCTGTGTTGGGGAATTGGGTTCAATAAGTCTGAGACCAAGACCTGTTTTCTAGAGATAGAGTGGTGTCTAGCTGACGAAGCTGACTCCACAGTTGGTGACAGCATGGTCATTCCAATGTCACTTTAGACTAAGGCTTCTCTCCCATCCCTCCACACCCATTCCACACGCACACTCTCATTCTTCGGAGGGAAGGCATTTGAAATAGTCACAGTTGACAGTTGCTAGTTTGGTGTTGATCATTGCGGTGTTAGCTGAGATAATAGCTGCCATTCATTTTAGTGATTATACCTGCGCTAAGTGTATTGCCTTAGTGAATCTTCACAGCAAGCCTACGAGGTAGACTTTTTCTCCCTATTTCACAGATGAAGACACCGAGGCCCAGGGCTTGCTCATCAGTGCCTGGAGCGCTCTAGGGAGCATCTTGCCCCAGGGGTTCATGTGTGGTGTATAAACCCTTTTTCTGTAGTCACATATTCCTGGCAGATAACTTCCTGATATTTCAGTAGCACCGTTAGATATCAAGAATTGTGAGAGGAAAGGTTGTAGTGGGGGTAACATCTGGGTCCCTGCCTTTGAACTGAGAGGCTGGGAGGTCAGCGTGAGCTGGTAAACAGTCAGAATGAAGGGCAGGTTATGGGTCAGCAAAGCCCATAGCCTCAAGGCTTGTCTGTACTCCAAAATCAGAGTGGAAACTGAGCAATGATTCCTCTTGGTCAATCCATATGGATCAGACATCTCTCGGGGGCAGAGGCCTGATCACCCAGGCAGACATCGCATGACATATTCACTGAGTTGAAGTGAGTAGAGGTTAAAATAGAAAACATACTCTCCATCCTTGAGGGGCTTGTGGTTAATTTGGAGAGAAAAGTATACAGATGGATCACTTGAAGGGAAGTGAGTATCAAAGGACAAACAAAGTCCAGGGCAACGAGTCAGCAAAGCTTCCAGCATGGAGGCACTTGGAGAGTCAACACCAGGGGGAGACAGACTTTGGCTCAGGTGGTGGTAACTCACCACCCAAAGATTGAAGGGCAGCTGTTAGAGCCAATGAATTTTTGGCCATGGAAGCTATTCGAGCAGAGGCTGGAAGGTCAAGGGAGGGGGACTTGAAGGGAGCCAGACACGCAGGGGGTAGTGGTATTAGGAGGTGTGTAAGTTCCTTCTATCCCTGAACCTCCTGTGCCCTGTCCTGCCACAGAGAGGATGTTGGAAGGGCCCTCTGGCTGGCTTCTATCACCCTGCCGGCTCTGGAACTGTCCCTTGCTGCGGCCGTTCAGCAGGTGCCAGGAAACACTGTGTTCCCTGACCTTGCCGCCCACATCTCGTGCCTGCCCCAGGATCATGGGACACTGGGGAGCAATAAGGGAAGGAGTGAGGCTTAGGGTATTTTCGTTTCTTGCCTCTGCACAGACCTTGCTGGACAGACCGGCTAAGGTTTCCTTGAAAGACACAAGCCAGTGATAGATAGACGTTTGGCTCCACCAGGGCTCTCTGACTGTATCATCACTGACTCAACACCTCTGGGGCAGGGGTACTATTAGCTCTTGCACCACTTAAGGGAAACTGCTACCGAGAGGCAAATGTGGCCTTTGCTAGTCAGGCAGATCTGAAATCCTGATTTCCGGTGGTAATTACTCTTTATTCTTGACTTTGAACCTGGGCCCTGGCTTGGCCCAAGTGCAGCATCCTTGTTTGCCATCACTGTGCCATATACCCTTCACCCATGCACGGGCAGGAAAGATCCAGTGGAGGGGGGGCCAGGAGGTTTTCCGTAAAGACCATATTAGCCTGATCTAAGTAGAGGGGGCCCAGGACAGCAGACTGGGGCCGTGGTTGCTGATATGAGTTTCCCAGAAGAATCACCCTCTGTGCAAGGTATGTGTCGACTCTCCAGACGCTTGGCTTGAATACCCGACCCCAGCAGTGCCCCGGAAATTGTACCCTAGTCAAGGACATCAATGCCTGGTGGGATGTTGAATTTCTTTCTTCCTTCCTTCCTTCCTTCCTTCCTTCCTTCCTTTTCTGCCTGCATGGCTTGCAGGATCTCAGTTCCCCAACCAGGGACTGAACCCAGGTCCCAGCAGTGAAAGCGTGGAATCCTAACTACTAGGCCACCAGGGAACTCCTGGGATGTTGAATTTCAAGAGAGAACCAGAGCTCCAAGAGCTGAGGGGCACTGAGGCAAGGTTGGCCAGACAACCTGCTGGCTGGAGGTGGCACAGAGCACACAGTGATCAGTGACTCACACAAGGGGTGCTATATCTCAGCCCTGCTTCTGACCAAGTGTCAGACTCTACCTGTCCCAATATAGAACATGAGAGCTGGAGTTGAGGGTAGAACAATCCTCTCTCTCAACGGGGGAAACAGAAGCACAGGGAGGGGAAGGGACTTTCAGGCAGTGAGATAATTGCCAGAGCTGGCATGGGGACTTACTCCCGGGCCAAGTTCTCACGGAGATCCCTGAATTGCTACAGGGCTAGCATGCGGGGCTGTATAGGTAGAGTGACCCAGAGTCTACCTTAGGCTTTTATTTTGCCCAGCCCATGCTTCATGTTGGGCCTGTGGCCATCAAGACCATGAGTTCCATGGTCCCTTCCTCTTTTGGGGCCTCACTTCCTTCAAAGCAAGCTGGCACCAACATGCCTTAGGAAACACAGGGCTCTCTGGGGTCTGGGCAGCAGGTGCCAGAGAAGAGCTGGGATTCCAGCTGCAGCTGACGATGAGCTGCTAGCTGAGATGTGTTTGTGTCTACACTTGAGCAGCAGCCAGAACTGGGGGAAGGAGGGACATTATGATTGTGGAAAATAAGCCTTTGTGATAGGGCCTGTCTTCCTTGACATAGGCTTTCTCCCTTGGGCCCAGCACTCACAGTCCAGGCCTTGCAGACTGAAGCATCCAAGAGGTACTCTTTTTTTTTTTTTTAATTTATTTATTTGTTATTTATTTTGGCTGCACTGGGTCTTAGTTGTGGCACGCAGGATCTTGGTTGCGGCATGCGGATTTCTTAGTTGCAGCATGTGGGCTTCTTAGTTGCGGCATGCAAACTCTTAGTTGCAGCATGCATGCGGGATCTAGTTCCCCAACCAGGGATCGAACCCGGGCTCCCTGCACTTCTTTAAGCAATGACACCCCTTCTATCCTCCAGCCCACCATTGCCAAATATTCAATAGCAGCCCCATGTTTTCTGAACCTGATCTCACCTGTGGTACCCAGGCCCCCTCCCTCTCTCTGCTGAGTTTTGACAGATCCCAACCAAGACCACTGGGTCACGGATCACACTGAAATAGTGTAGGCAGGCCTCTAGCACTTCTACCAATAGAGGGAGGGGGCCATGCCTGTGGCCTCAGTTTTGTCTAAAGGGTATTCAAGCCAGTCAGTCTGCCCTAGAGGACTCTTGGAAGTCAGGGAGGGGCATGCTGCTGGAAACTTCCACAGAAGACTGACCAGCTCAGACCTGTATTAGCTCAGGAAATCCCCACCAACTCCCCACCCCCTAAGCATCTATGTTCTCCTAGCTGCTGCTGACCCTTCTGAGCCTCTAATGCCTCTAAAGCTGCTGGGGATTCTGTTCCCACAGCATCTCACCTGCTTGCCCAGCATGGCCTCTCCTGAGGCCCTCACCACCTTCCACAGCCACAGGCAAGGCTTCACTTCCCCGGAAAGGCCACACAGCCTCTCCCTTCCATTCTTCCAACAGATGATCCCGGGATAACTTATGCAGCAAATCCTTTTTAATCTTTAATGTAGGGTCTTGCACGAAGGGAACCTCCTGTCTCTTCCTCACAGCTTGGCTGGAGGTGGAGATTGTCTGACATTCCACCTTAGGAGGTGTACAGACGGTATGGACAATCAGTAACTTGGACATCAGCTGGGTTCAATTCCCACAAACCTTGTGGACTCTCCGGGGTAACTGATCGTTTCTCCCCAACCTGTGAGGCAAACCCCCCTCTCCTTCCAAAGGTTTCTTCTCCTGGGGATACCAGGTGGGCCCTTCCTTTTTCTTTGGGGACTGGCTCAACCCCCACGGTGCTGCGCTGCCTGGGCAGGCCGCTCTTTAGGGGCTGAGTGAGGAAGAGCCAAGTGACCAGAGAAGCCCTGTCCCGAACGCCTCTCTGCACCCTGTCTCCGGGGGTCGAGAGCTGCAAAGCCCCACGGCGGGCCGGCCACCCCTTGCCCAGCCTGCGCCGGCTCCCCGCGCCGCGGAGGTGCAGGCCCCGCCCCGGGGCCGCCCCGCCCCGCCCCGCCCCCCGCCGCCGGGCCCCGCCGCCGGGCCCCGCCCCCGGCCGGTCCGCTCTCTGGGCGGCGGGCGGGGGCAGGCGGTGTGGTGAGGTCGGCACGCAGCTCCGGCCGCGGGTCGCTCGGGCGCTGTCCAGGCGGAGCCGGCCCGGCCCGGGCTGCAGCCATGGTAAGGCTGGCGGGCGCGGGGCGGGGCCGGGCGCGCAGGGCCCGCCGCTCCCGGGCGGCTTCGCCGAGACCCGCGGCGCCGCAGTCCAGGCTGTGCGGGGCGGGAGGCGCTGTCGCCTGCCGCGGGCACAGGCAGGCTGGCGGACGGCGCTGCGTCGCTGCTCCCAAGTTTCTTCTTCTGATGCGAGCAGACACGGAGTGGGCCCCGGCCACCGGGGTGCTGCCCCGTTCTCAGACGGAGGGGTGGGTCCGTGCTGGGTGGGGAGGGGCGCCGGCCGAGACGCGCTGGTGGGCTGGGGTGAGTGAGTCAGGCAGGGGCGGAGGTGAGGGTTCCCACCCTTGCCTGGGTCAGCTGTTACCTGGGTGACTCTTCCTCGCCCACCTACCCTAGGCTCAGGGACCAGCACCAACTTCCTTGGAAAACACACACAGGAGGCCCGCAAACACTGCCTGCCTCGCCAAGAGGGATGGTGAGACGCTTGGGCCCTCCCTTCCCACAGCACCATCTGCCCAGGGACCTCAGAGAGAGGGAGGCCCAGCCACCATCCTACCCCGTGGGATCAGCTATATCCCTCTGCCTCTGAGACAGGAACCATGGGGAATCTTCCTCCTGCTGCATCCTCCCCCCTCCCCCCAAACGAGGTCCCTCTGCAGTGATGGAGGGTGGAGGGAACTCATTCCTGCCACCTGCCTGTGGTGGGAGGAGAAACAGTAACCCCAGCCAACCACCCTGAAGACCCCCCAGGTTGGAAGTTTTGATGTTTGGCCGTGAGGGTGCAAGCTGTTTTCCTGCCATCATTGCCAAAGCCTGCCACAAGCACATTATGCTCCAGGCCCTATGCCAGCTTCTCCTCCCAGTCTGGGAGCCCCCTAGCCTTTGCCCTCCGCATTGGGAAGCACAGGCTGTTTACAGCAGGAGGAGATCCGTGACCAGCCTGTGGGGCAGGATGTTGGCTGTGGGCAGCCTCCAGAAAGGAACTCCCCGGGCCCTGTGGAATCAGAAGCTTCCAGGTCTAGAAAGGCCAGCCTTTTGGGCTCTTCTCTCTCAAGCTGTGTCCAGGCCAAGGCCCAAGTCTTGGCCAGGAAGTCTTGGTGACACTGTGACCTTCCCCAAAGGGGGGTTTCCTGGGAGAGGCCAAGTGGTGCCTGCCTTTATCCCTGCCCCCATCCTTCTCCTCACATGGGGACGGACAGACTGATTGTACCAGGGATGGAAGCCTGGGGGAGCACTGATTGTTCTTAGTGCCAAGTGTCCCTAGTGCAGGGGCCGAGAGGGGCTTTTTCTGCCACACACTAAGTTCAGTTCAGCTGAGGTCTCGGTGCTTCAACTTGGCTGAGGCCACCCTGTTCCTCTGCATTTAAAGGCACCCTGTCACCACCAGAGTCCTCAGCCTCAGGCCCCTGCCTCAAGCCAGCCCAGTCCTTAAGCTGACTGGGTTCATGTCAAGCCAGACTTCTCTATGAGGGTCACTTTGTGAAAGGAGATCAGGCACCCAGCTGCTTCAGAGGTCAGTGGGGAGAGCTCCCCAGCCCAGGAGCCCCCCTGGTTTTTAATTGGCATGCAAAAAGGAGGACTTGGCTAACATTAATAACCATCCTGTGACCCGAGATGTACCTTCTCTCCCCAGGTTCAAAGCAGCTTGAGGCATCTGCCATCTGGGAGTGCTTTCTTTCCCCAGCCTTCCTGGGAGGCAAGGAAGGGCCATTCACGATTGGACATTAAGGCCCTGAAATTAAGACACTATTCAAAATCACAAAGGGTATTTCTAGCCAAACCAGAAACACTGGCCTCCTGACTCCTAGTCAAGTGCTCCATCTGCTCCCAGTTAGGTCCCTCAGTTTGTCTCCCACCTAATCGGCAACTTTGAAGCCTCTGGGATCCCAGCCTCTCCTTGACCTGAACTCATGCCCCTCAGAGACCAAGTGTTAGCGGCTCCCCTGCTGACTCTCTGAAAGTGATGGGGTGATGAAAGTGATACAGGTCCCCATGAGTCAGAGGTCAGGTGTCCTAGGATGGAAGGAGTCCCTGCAGCAAAGGCCTCTCTGTGGCTGGGACTCTCTGCAGGGAAATCTAGGGGCGGATTTCTGAAGGCAGTGCGGTTCTCCACTGAGAGAACACAGAGGGACACTGGGAAGAAAAGTGGGGCCATTCCTAAGAGAACATACACCCAGGGGATTATAGGACACCCCACACTACTTCAGCACTGCTTGAAGTTAAGGTGAAAGAGATTGGAATCCTTTGGGCCTGGAGTCTCCTGGGTAGCTGCCCCACGTACTGATGGACCAGGTCACCTTGGGGACAGGTCTCAACCCTCTGACAGGCCTCGGTGTCCTTGGGGGTTACAGGAGAGGCCAAGTGGATCAAGAGCCTGTGTTGCAGACAGACTTGGGAGGCTGGTGCTGTGCCCATCGGGGTAGGCAGCGGGCAGGCATCACAGAGCAGCCAATCAGAGGAGGAGGGGACTGCAGAAAAAACGAGTGATCCTGCTGCAGCTGAGCTGTCCTTGGAGGGTGGGAGCCACGGGAAGGGAGGAGGAGGGGTTGGGGAAGGACATTCCACAGGCTTTTTTGGCCCCTGACAGACACAGGGGGGTCAGAGAGAAAGGGAAAGGAGCAAGTCAGGACGCTGGATTCCAACAAGAGCATCAAGACCAGGCTGTTTCTGTGTGTGAGGAACTTTTCTTGGGAGATAAAATTAGACCTAGAGCTTGCTGACAGGGAGTCTGAAGCGTGGGACATGGACCGCTCACTGGGATGGCAAGGCAGTTCTGTCCCTGAGGACAGAACTGAAGCTGGGGTAAGGCGCTGCTCTGGGAGATGGGTGGACCCGCCCTGTGTTCCCCCTGCATTGTCTGGGATTGGGGCTCAAAGTCAGAAAATGATTTGGTCACTGGCGGAGGCGGGGGCAGGGAAGGACAGACAGGAGGTGAGGCCCCTCGTGTCCTAACTCCTTGTCTAGAGCCCCTGTGGGCCCCTCCGTGCTAATGAGCAGCCCCCTGGCATGGAGAGTGGCACTGGGTTCCTGGTGACTCTACCTGAATATTGCAAGGGCTGGGGATCTCCATCAGTGCCTTCCTTTCTCCCTTCCTTGCAGCCCCGCTGCTCAGTGCCCCTGGGGAAACCAGGCGGAGTGCAGTCCTCTCTCTCCCACCCTCAGCCTGACCCCCAGACCGACTGCTGCGTCACTGTGGGGTTGTGCAGAGGGGCAGGATTTCCCCGAATTCCCCAGACTCTTCAGCTGCCACCCCCAGCCCCATCCCTTCTCTGTTGCCATATAATTAATCGTCCAAGCTGGGACACTTTGCAGAGTGAAAAGGGGCAGTTATGCCAGAACAACAAACATAAACTGGGATGTATGGTCACCCCACCGGCCCCCACAAATACTGTGGGTAAGAAAAAGCCTGTTGGGTCAGGCTTGCCTCAGGACTGTCTCTTCTGGCCACTTGGCCCCTACCTGCTGTTTCCAGTTTCCGTCTAAAAGGCCCCTTTTCCTGTCTAGGCAAGCCCTGGAGACTACGGCTATAAGCAGGTATGGGGACTTGAGAGGCGACAGCCTGCAAGTAGCTCCTAGGGGACTTTCCCCTCTAGCCTCCCCCTCTAGTCCCTTCCCTCTGCATAAACCCGGCAGCGTGACTGCATCCCTCAGTTCTTCCCTTTGTAAAACAGGGGCCTGCAGGAAGACCGCGGCTATGTTATCTCCCCTCACCCTGGCTGGGACTCCTCAGTGGTCTGGGGTAGCCCCCACTGGCTTGGCTGATTCCCAGAGGGTGAGTCAGCCTGTGAAGCCAGCCCTTGTCCGTTGTCTGGGGGAGGCACGTGGGTTTTGTGAGGCCGAGCTGAGCCCAGCACCGCCAGGCACTCCGCAAAGGGGGCTGGCCCCAAAGGAGAGAGAGGAAGCTTTAGGGTCTGGAGCTGAGGGTCAGAGTAGTGGGGGGGGCAGTGACCTGCCTTCCCAGCTGGAGATGGAGTGGAGCAGGTCTCCACAGAGGAGCCAGCCCCTCGCTGCCTACCACCCGTGCGGTTCACAGTTGAGACCAGGCCCCCTCCCGCACTGCAGGCCAAAGCCTATCTCTGGGCACAGGGGGCAAGGGGCAGCTGCGGGTGCTTCCCCCTATACATCCCTCGCAGTTGGGGGCTGTCAGAAGTGTCCTGCCGTCCTCCCTCACCTGGTCCCTCCCAGCTCCCCTTCACCCACACTCAGCATCCACTGGCAGGTTTCCCCTTTGCTCCTGGGGCCCAGGCTCAGGTTCTGTGTGGCTCAGTGTCTGGAATAAGGGGGGTCAGGTCAGCTGTACTGAGTTCTGGGCAGTGAGTCCTGGGGAGTGAGCACCTCCAGTAGAGTCTGCACCTCAGTCCCAGAGCTCAGCGCCTGCAGTGACAGGAGGCGAAGAGACCCCTGCTGACTCTTGATTTGCCTGGGGCTGGGAGCTCCCTTCTCCCCTCCCTCGCTCCTTCCTGCCCCTACCCCATTCTGGCTGTCTGCACTCTCCTTGAGTCCTGAGCCACAGTCTCCTCTCGGCTCTGATGCCTCTGTCTGCTCCCGCTCATTCAGCCTGACTTCCTGGCCTTTGGGGCAGTCCCCGGTCCTGGCTTGGAAGGGCAGCCTCAACAAGCACCCTGCTGAGAGGGACCATTGGGGCTGGAGCTACTCAGTTCCCAAACTGGAGCAGTTTGCAAGGGCTCTGGGGGCTGCCCAGGGCTGCTGCTGGACCCCAGGGCCTTTCCTGACGTCCTGGACCCTTGCACCAGGGAGGCATGTGAGCAGTTGCGGGAGGGATGGTGAGCGCTTCCTCTGGCTTGGCCGCCTGTGCAGTTTCTTTCCCTTGTAACCATAAGTGCTTTCCTTTCTCCCTCTCGCCTTCTCCTGTCTTCCTCCTTCATTCTGCCCTTCCTGCCACCTGCCCGCCTACCGCCCCCACCCCGAACCCTCAGATCAAGCGCTTTCTGGAGGACGCGGATGATGCAGAACTGAACAAGTTCGTGAAGGATTTCCCAGGAAGCGAGACCTACCACCAACCAGAGGCCAAGACCTGGGTGTCCAGGCCCCAAATCCTGGAGCCGAGGCCCCAGGCTTCGGACCTCTGCCAGGATGACCTGGAGTTCAGACCCCCTTCGTGGCCCCAGCCCTCTGACAGCCAGCAGTACATCTCTGCCTCAGCCCCTCTCAGCCCCTCAGCCCGGCCCCGCAGCCCGTGGGGCAAGCTCGATCCCTATGACTCCTCTGAGGTAGAGCCTCCAGCCCTGCCTTTGCCTTTCAGTGGGCTGGTGCAGGAGGACCCAGGGAGGGAGGAGAGGGAGCCCGAGTGTGTGTGTACGTGCACGTGTGTGTGTGTGCGTGCGCACGCATGTGCGTGCTGAGCTGGAGCCCCTCTCTGTCCTGTGTTGGCCCCAACTCTGTGGTGTCACCCCCCAGGTATGTTGGAAACTGACAATACCAGCAGGGACGGGAGCCCAGCTGGTAGCCCCAGGTGGGGCCTCAAAGGAGGCTGGCTCTGCTCTTTAAGGCTGGCGTTGGGTCCTGGGGTTCTTCTGCCTATACCCTGATGCACTCTGCCTTCTCGTCCACTAGGATGACAAGGAGTATGTGGGCTTTGCGACCCTTCCCAATCAAGTCCACCGAAAGTCCGTGAAGAAAGGCTTTGACTTTACCCTCATGGTGGCAGGTAGAGCAGGGGTGGGGCAGGGCAGGGCTGGGCAAGAGGTGTCTCAAGTGGGGATGGTCTATATGTGGGGAGTGGGCATGGGTAGGGCAGGGGAAAGCCAGGGGCTGTGCCTTTTTGCAAAATAGCTGGGAGACGTGGGTGGCCAAAAGTATGTATATGTTGCAGGAGAGGGGGTGGTGACAAGGTACAAAGAATATTTAACCCTCAGCTTTCTAGTAGTTGCCTTTCTCTGTGTGACCTTGGGCAATCTCTTATCCTCTCTGGGCCTCATCCAAATGAGAAGGCTGGACGAGCTCTTCCAGCTCTGCTGTAGTTTAGTCTCTTCCCAATTAGATGAGAGAGCGGCTGCCCCCGCAACCCCGCCACCTTGGTCCGGCGGGGTTGCCTCTTGGTTACAGATCTGATTTGGTGCCTCTGTCCTCTCTCCCCTGTCAGGAGAGTCTGGTCTGGGGAAATCCACTCTCGTCAATAGCCTCTTCCTCACTGATCTGTACCGGGACCGGAAACTCCTCAGTGCTGAAGGTGAGGAAAGGAGAGGAGCATGGAGACAGGCAGGCAGAGCTGACTTGGGAAATCGAACTGACTGCAGGCTCTGAGGGATGGGACCTTCCCCAGCACGCAGGAAGCCATGGCTTCCTAGAGAGACTGCTGGCATCTCTCTGTAGGCCTATTTGGCCTGGAAGCCCACCAGCCAGCTCCCTAAAGATTTGGGTGCCGAAGCCGGGCAGGGACCAGAGTCCTGCTCTTGGAGTGAGTCTCTGACCCCCAAAGGATTCCAGGAATCCGAGAAAAGAGCCGGGAGCAGAGAAGAGGCTGGGGCCAGAGCCAACAGCCACCGGCATTTCCTGTGTTGGGAAATGTGCTCCTTGCTGGTTCCCAGAGAACAGGCCCCCAGGCAGCCCCCGGGGGCGGGAAGTGGGGCAGTGTGGGTGAGGCAGTCTGGGCAGCACTGGCTGGGGTGGGTGGTGTGTCCTGACTGGGCAGGTCCTTGCCCTTGCCCTGGCCTCAGTTTCCCCCTTCTCCAGAGCGGATCATGCAAACAGTGGAGATCACTAAACATGCAGTGGACATAGAAGAGAAGGGTGTGAAGCTGCGGCTCACCATTGTGGACACACCGGGTTTTGGGGATGCGGTCAACAACACAGAGTGGTATGTCTGACCAAGCACAGCCCCTGCCCCGACCCCCACCAACTCCGTACACACACACAGGGGCGCACATAGGCTCAGACACACCCACAATTGTCAAGAAGAAGGGGTTTGTGCCCTCGAGCGTGCCACTGCCCTTTACCGGACAGCTGTCTCCTCTGTAAAGTGAGAGGGAAGGCCTTGGAACAGATAATCTCTAATGTTCCGTTGATTTGACCCACAATTCTAGAATGGGGTTGAGGACACAGATAGGAAAGAAGAGCCTCAAGAAAGCAAACACATGTGAAAACGTGTAGCACAGTGCCTGACACATAGTAGGTGGTCAGTAGTTGTCACCCTCCCTCCTTCCATTCCTTTCACCAGCAACATTTTAGGTGTTACAAGCAAGTTATTAAAGACGTGAGAGTGCGTGGAGGGAGGGGTGAGGGGAGAAATAAGAGGCAAAGGGAGAGCATGGGTGGAACTTTGTTTAAACTCCCGGGACCCTCTAGGCCACCTGCCAAAATAAAAGGTGGCTTACCAGCCCCACCGCAATCATCCCTGACATTTTTTTCAGGAACTAGAAGGATGCTTAGATAATGGTCAGTCAGACAGACCTGAATAGATGAGGAGGAGAATGGGTGATAAGGACAGGAGAAATGGTGATGCCTTTGATGAGGGAGTTAGGCAGGGTGGTGCTGAGACACCTAGACTGAGAGTTTAGGTCTTGATGCAGCATTTAGGAACTGCGTGATCTTGAGCAAATGACCACATTCCCATTTCTTCAACTGAAAAATGCTGGCCTTACCACCTCACCCAGTTGATCTGAAAATCAACCCAGAAAGATGCATGTGAATATGCATTAAAAACATACAGTTTTGGGATTCCCTGGTGGCGCAGCGGTTGAGAGTCCGCCTGCCGATGCAGGGGACACGGGTTCGCGCCCCGGTCCGGGAAGATTCCCACATGCCGCGGAGCGGCTGGGCCCGTGAGCCACGGCCGCTGAGCCTGCGCGTCCGGAGCCTGTGCTCCGCAACGGGAGAGGCCACAGCAGTGAGAGGCCCGCGTACCGCAAAAACAACCACCTAAAAAAAGCATACAGTTTTTACAGGGCTGTGTACCTTATACTCATGAATATTAAGATGATAATTTCAGGATCAGTGAAACATAAAAGTGTGGGGTCCCCTGTTCAAAATGATTAAGAATTTCAGCATGGCCACAGCAGAGGATAAACCAAACGTGGGCCTCTCTGAGCGCAGGGCCCCGGTATGACTGCACGGGTCACACGCCCAGGAAGCTGACCCTGGATAATTGCCTCACAGACTGACCAGACCCTTACGGACCTTTCTGTGCTCTGAACCACCACTATCCCCTCCATTTGTGTTTGATCATCACAACATGTGACTTTCGGCTCAGGACATTGGTTCATCTTCAACGTCATGACCTAAGCCTTGAGGGGAGGGCCGCTTCTTATACTCTTGCCACACGCTGTGCTGGTACATGGTGCATGGTCTCTGTAAATAGTCCTGCTGGATTGAGGCGGTCTCCAGTCATCACCACCCTTCCGGATCGGGGACTACGTCTCAGCAAACTGGGCTCGCCCTGAAACTCGAGCCCCAACCAGCACCTGCCTCCTACTTTAGCAAGTATCATTCCCTCCTTCAATCAGTCAGTCTACTTACCTCCTCCTGCCTTCCATAATAATAATAATTTCACCTGCCTGGCACCTCACAGTTTGCAGGGCACCACCACGTGTTCTCATTTAGTGAAGCAGCAGATGAGGTGTCCAGCCTGTGCTGGACATTTTAAGGGATGCAGAACAAGTGTAAATAATTCTTGTCACTGGGAGGCTTACAGTCTAGTGGCGATGGGAGTTGGGGAGTGGGGGGCGCAGCAGGTCTCTAACGTGTGTCAGTCAGGTAAAAACTTAGCTTAGTAAGTGGGTTGGGCATTGTGGTGGCAAACACACTGAACTAGGAGTCAGAAGGCCAGGAGCCTGAGTGGGTAGAGAATTTGCTAGCTAAAGTGATCTGGATTAAGTCTCTTCGCAGCTCTGGATTTAGCTTCTTCACGTATAAAATGCGAATAATGATGTTCATAATGCCCACCCATCAGGGCGCCTATCAGTGAGGATGAAACTCAATAACAGAAGAGCAAGAGACTTGAAAATTGAGGTGGTTGAATATATATATATATATATATATATATATATATATATGAAACCTCTGTGTGTGGTGACGGGAAGGGGGGAGCAGTGTGCACTGCTATAGTCACAGGACCCTTCATGGGAGAGATGGTTCTTGGATATGGCTTTGAAGGATGGAGTGGGCTTGGAGAGGTGGAGGAGAGGATGGAACCACACGAACAAAGGCTCTGAGGCTGAACTGTGAACCTGACTTAGGGCTGCCCTGGCCTCCAGTTGGTTTTCACCTGCCGGCACCTTGCTAGTCTTACTGCTTTGTTTGGTCACCTGGGCTCTTTTCCTTTCATCAAGCTAGTATTTATTGACCTCTGTCTGTGTGCTTAGTCTGATTTTCTGTCAGGATGTTTGAGATGCACCCCTGACCCACCCAGGTACCTCCCTGATGATGTAATAAAGCAAGTCGGGGAATAGCAAAGTCTTGAAAAGACTGCTCGGGGCGTGGGCTCCTTGCAGGCCCAGAGCTCACTAGGCAGCCCTCACTTCCAGTTTCTCTGCTTGTCTGTCCCTGCCCCAGCTGGAAGCCTGTGGCAGAATACATCGACCAGCAGTTTGAGCAGTATTTCCGAGATGAGAGTGGCCTGAACCGCAAGAACATCCAAGACAACAGGGTGCACTGCTGCCTGTACTTCATCTCGCCCTTCGGCCACGGGTATGGTCTGAGCCTGAGGCTCCTGACACCACCGGGTGTTGCCAAGGGAACAGGCCAAGAGCACCAGGGGCAGGGCTGCCACTAGCAGGTGGTCACAGTTTCCTGTTCCCCAGGCTCCGGCCATTGGATGTTGAATTTATGAAGGCCCTGCATCGGCGGGTCAACATCGTGCCTATCTTGGCAAAGGCGGACACACTGACACCTCCAGAAGTGGAGCGCAAGAAACGCAAAGTGAGGGAAGCTGGTGGGGGAGGGGAGAAGGTGGGCTTCTGGAAAGGATGGGGTCCCCAGAACTATGGGCCCCTCATGTGTTTGCCAGATCCGGGAGGAGATTGAGCACTTTGGAATCAAGGTCTACCAGTTCCCAGACTGTGACTCTGACGAGGATGAGGACTTCAAATTACAGGACCAAGCCCTAAAGGTGGGGCCACCCCAGGGCATCCCTTTCCCATCTTGTTTCTTCTGGGCAGAAAAGAGAAGTAGAATTCTATACAAGGGTGGGCTATTGGGGTGGAAGAGGACCCTGGTTTCCTAGCATGAACCAGAGAAGATGAAGATAAAGGTGGAAAGGAACAGGTGAGAATGGCGGTGTTGACAGACACCCCTAACTTCTTCCAGGAAAGCATCCCATTTGCTGTAATTGGCAGCAACACTGTGGTAGAGGCCAGAGGGCGGCGAGTTCGGGGCCGGCTTTACCCCTGGGGCATTGTGGAAGGTAAAGCACTGAGCTTGTGACCAGGGTATCTCCTTGCCCTCAATGGTTCTCCTCTACCCATGCGCCTGGCTGACCCCTAGTCTTGCTGTGCAGTGGAAAACCCAGGGCACTGCGACTTTGTGAAGCTGCGGACAATGCTGGTGCGTACTCACATGCAGGACCTGAAGGACGTGACCCGGGAGACACATTATGAGAACTACCGGGCACAGTGCATCCAGAGCATGACCCGCCTGGTGGTGAAAGAACGGAATCGCAAGTATGGCCAAAGGCCAGGACAGAGCTGGCAGGGGTGGGGTTTGGGACACAGCCTTGGGTGAGACAAAGCCCTTCCTTTGTTCTATAGGCTCTGGGCTCAATCCAAGCGGGTGCTGGGGTCTCCCTAGCCTTACCAACCCCCCTTTCCCCTCCCCCTCAGCAAACTGACTCGAGAGAGTGGTACCGACTTCCCCATTCCTGCTGTCCCACCAGTGACAGATCCAGAAACCGAGAGGCTGATCCGAGAGAAAGATGAGGAGGTGAGAGTTGGGTGGGGCAGTAGGGGTTGCCGGCCTGAGAGGACCCCTGCTTAATCACAACCCTCAGTATCTCTTGGTTTGGGAATAGGAATATCCCTGGCCCTGGTACATATCTGGATCCTGGATTGGTGGCTTAGTGGTTCCACCCAGAGACTCCATCACACCTCAGGGCTACCAAGGCCCTGGCTGAAGGGATTAGAGGTTGGGGGCACTTCTCTAAATCTATAGGACTCTCTGAAAGGCCCCACTTTGATTCATGTGCCTGTTCCAGCTGCGACGGATGCAGGAGATGCTGCACAAAATCCAAAGGCAGATGAAGGAGACCCATTAGCTGGCTTTCAGCCTTGAATATTTAAATGCCGCCTCTTCGTCCTGCCTATGCCGGCCCCTCACAGCACCAGCTCTGCTCAGGCCCCTGCAGCTACTGCCACTTCGCCTTACATCCCTGCTGCCTCCCCAGAGACTCACAGGAAATAAAGTTTAACAAATCTGTAGGTGGCTTCTGGTGTCACTGTCTGTATCTTTATAAATTTATTTATTTTATTTATTTTTGGCTGCGTTGGGTCTTCGTTGCTGTGCGCGGGCTTTCTCTAGTTGTGGCGAGTGGGGGCTACCCTTCGTTGCGGTGCACGGGCTTCTCATTGCAGTGGCTTCTCTTGTTGTGGAGCACAGGGTCTAGGCACGCGGGCTTCAGTAGTTGTGGCATGGGGGCTCAGTAGTTGTGGCTCGTGGGCTCTAAAGCGCAGGCTCAGTAGTTGTGGCGCACTGGCCTGGTTGCTTCACGGCATGTGGGATCTTCCCGGACCAGGACTCGAACCCGTGTCCCCTGCATTGGCAGGCAGATTCTTAACCACTGTGCCACCAGCGAAGCCCACTGTCTGTATCTTTACCATCTCAGGGAAACCAAGGAGATCCTAGGACCCCGTTTTGAAAGGTTGCTGGAGGAGGGTGCTGGCTTCTGACTTTTAGTAGGGAAGGGAGAGTGGGGAAAACTTTCCCCTCTCATGACAGGGTTCAGTCCGTGCCCAGAATCCAGCCTGGCCTGTCCATCCTCCTGACTGTATCTCTCCTGCCCCTGTTATATGGAGCCCCTCTCATCTTTACCACATACGGTACTGACAACCCCATAGAAGTTTACGTTTTAATATCTCCCCCGAGAAAACATCGTATTAATTGCATGCAGCCTTCGTATTTCCCCTGATTTGGGAAAAGGGATATGTAGTACGAATTAAGCTCTGTACTCTAGGAAGCCTGTGATAGAGCACTGAACAAATGCTGAAACCCCTGTAATCACCAAACACTATAGTAAGTGCTGGGAATGGATAGAGTACAATCATCGTCCTGGAAGAATTCATTTAACAAATATTTATTAAGCATCTGCTAGTTTGCAGACACTGTTTTATTTCTTTTTTAATTTTTATATTATTTAATTATTTAATTTTATTTTTGGCTGCGTTGGGTCTTCGTTGCTGCATGCGGGCTTTCTCTAGTAGAAGCAAGAGGGGGCTGCTCTTCATTGCGCTGCGTGGGCTTCTCATTGCAGTGGCTTCTCTTGTTGCGGAGCACAGGCTCTAGGCGCGCGGGCTTCAGTAGTTGTGGCACGGGGGCTCAGTGGTTGTGGCTTGCAGGCTCTAGAGCGCAGGCCCAGTAGTTGTGGTGCACAGGCTGGGCTGCTCTGCGGCATGTGGGATCTTCCCAGACCAGGGCTCGAACCGTGTCCCCTGCATTGGCAGGCAGATTCTTAACCACTGCACCACCGGGGACGTCCCAACAAACACTGTTTTAAGCCTTGGAGTTAAAGCACTGAACACAGGTAAGGTTCCAGTTTTCCTGGAATTTACTAAATGTAGTAAAAGTCCCAGTGTCCTAGAAGAAAGAGACATGTGAGGACATAATGGCCCTGGGGCCTGCTATTAAAGCATTCAGGCCCACTCCTGAACTGAAGCTATCGGTTGAGAATCTGAATCAACTGTTCTCCATTTCTGTCGGGTTGGTGGTATCTCGGGGCTACGGCGACCTCCAGCGGCCACCCACCGCCCTGCTGCCTGCTCTGGCTCCCCGTGGGAGAGAGGAAGGGAGGAGCGAAGAGCTAGATCGTCGGGAGAGTCCTGTTCCCCACACCCTTTACAGACCAGAAGGTCGCAGCTAGCTCGTGGCAGTCTCAGTCCTATTTCTCAGGTGAGAGGTCTTCTCAAAACTGAAGGCACCGTTCATTCAGGTCACGGAGAGCAGGGTCGGTTCGCGGATGAAAAGTGAAGGTTGGAGGAACACGTCAAGGTGCGGAAGAAGGGAAACCCTCCCCCACCCCGCGCCAGTCGAAGACCCAGACGGAGCCTCAGGCCCAGCCCTCCCTCCTCTCTTAGCGTTCGGGGTCTTTCTCTCCCTTCCAGCTTTGGGACGGATGACCGCGGCGAAACCAAAACGGAAAATGAATAAACTAAGGTGCCACCGGAGATCTACTTGAGAAGTAACCCGGGGGCGGGGTGGTCACCGGAAGTGGCTGTAAGGCCTCTGTCCCTACAAGGCCCCGCCTTCAATTGCGCTACCAGTAGGCGACAGACCGCCCCCACTTCCGGCCCCTGGCGCCTTAGCCAGCGGCCCCCCTTTTACTGTTCTCCCATTGGCTACCGCAGGGACGCGCTGTGATTTCCCATTGGTCGCGTCTCCTCTCCCGCGCCGCGCCTCCTCCCTCCAGGTACAGTCTCGTCTTCCGGCACCCGATAGGCTAAAGGCTGGGAGGGCGTCTGCCCAACTTGACCAATGAGCGGCGTGAAGAGTGAGGGCGGCGGCTGCGTGGTGGGGGGGCAGGGCGGGACTTGGTGTGGCTATTGGCCAGGGTGGGCACAGGCCAGAGATAGGATTGGCTGGGGAGAGGGGCACCGTGGTGGGGTCGAAGCTGCGCGGCCTCCGCAGCTGCGGGAGACGGAAGTAGTGAGAGCGCGGCCTCGGAGGGTCGGGCGGACGCCACCTGGGTGAGTCACCGTGCCCCGTGCACTGCCAGTTTGGGAGCCACAAAGACCGCGTCTTGCCCGGCCCCGCCCCGGCCCCACCGGCTTTCGTGAGCCCCGCCTTCTGTCATTCGGGGCTCCGCCTCCGAGTCTTTAGGCTCCGCCCCTAGAACCTGGGTACCTGGGCTCCCCTGTCAGCCTGACCCGCCCCCCCCCCCACCCCCCACCCCGCCGTGGCCAGATCACCTAGGTCCGGGAACCCTGGGCCTCCCAGGCCTGTGCTCGTCTCTCCCTCTCTCCGTTTCCCTGAGGCTGCTTGCCAGTGGGCGGTGAGGCAGCACCTCTGGCTTGCAGCTTGCTGGCTCCCCCATGGGGAGGGTGGGCTGTGATTACGGAGGCAGGTAGGGCCACAGATGGAGACTTTTATCCCCACAGCCTTCTGCGGGGCACTGCTGGACTGCCCCTGAGCTCGGATAGCAGGCATAAAGAAAAATGTCAGTGAAACCTGGGCCTGGTTCCCTAAGTGGTTCCCTAAGTGGGCCAAGGAGGCCCATCCTGACATTTCTGTTGCTTGGGCCCATTTGACAGGTACTGACTCTGAGGCCTGCACTGGCCTGATTCTGTCCCCGTTGTGTGGCCTCCTCCCACTAACCTGCACCCCACTGGGTGTCAAGTACATTCAGCAAGGCATGTCCAGCCCTGCTGCCGTCTGATCATAGGTTGTGGTCCCCTCCCTCTTGTCCTCTAATCTGGACTCTGCCCCAGCAAACAGGTCGGGTGGGTGCTACTCCCAGACTCAGAGGCTGGCAGACGCTCTTGTGGATTCACGTTCCCACCAGGGCCAGAAGTGAGCCCTGGTTGGGCAGCCTCTCTCTCTTCAGAGTTGGCAATTCTTTTGCTCTCCCACAAAGAACAGGGTTTGGAGTGTTTTACTTCTCTTTCTGGGACTGGGAATCAGGACTCTTGAGTCCTGCTCCAGGACTTGATGGCTGCCTTCATGCCCTGCAGAGTCGCTTGTTGCCTTCTCCTCACGTAGCTCCCATTGCCTCTGTCTAGCATGGTGACTTGTGGAGAGGCTGGATCCTCTGCGAGGAAGGCAAATAAGAGTTGTGGGGAAGTTCAGGAGTAGATGTGTGGCATTTGTTGATTCTATGGTGATGTTAATGTTGCTCTTTATGCTTATGTTTCTCGGGCTCTACAGTGAGAAGCAGGTAGCCAGGACCCTCACCACGGTAGAATGGTGAGTACGCTTTCCTCAGACCACTGTGTTTTCTGTAATCCTTGTGTCTTTCTCCATGAAGCTGCCCGCCCCTCCTGGACCTTGAGCTCCAGGCTACTCTGTTCAGCAACTAAGCAGGTTCATCTGCCCTGGAGATAAATTAGGGCTTCCTTAGGTTACAAAACATCAGCCGATATACAGCACAGGCACGGGAAGCCTCTAGACATCTTTTTCTGTATGTGCTATGCCATGCTTTCCCCACACTACCACTGGCTCCCTTAGCTCTTCATAATGGCCCTTCTCTTGCCTCTCCTGGTCCCTGGGTGAAGCTCTCTGTTCTGGTCTGAAAAGCAAGGGCTCCTTTATATCAAGATCCTTGTACTTCCTACTGGGTCTCTTGAATATTGTGGGTGCTGTATCAGGAGCGACTCCACTAAAACTGTGGGGCTTCTCTACCTCCAAGGTCCTGCTGTCTGTTAAACTACTTTAGGCAACAGCTGACTGAATATATAGCGGGAGAGCACCCTCAAGTTGCCCAGAATATCACTGGGGGCAGTGTGTGTGTGTATGTGTATGTGTATGTGTGTGTGTGTGTGCGTGTGTGTGTGTGTGTGTGTGTGTGTGTTATAATGATCCCGTAAAATTTCCACTAACTGTAACTGCCCTTCTTTCACCCCAAGTTCAGGGAACCCCTTAACCCCTGAGAGCTGGGAGGAAGCAGTGAGATGAGAAGGGAGTGGGGAGCTACAAGCCTGGGTCCAGACCAGGTCCTTGCTCTGGCTGTATCTCTTTATTTCTTTCACGTGTCCCCTGTGCTTAGGGACAGGTCAAGGCATTCAGTTGGTGAGAGGACTCGCTCTTTTCCTCCACAGACACATGGGTGTGTGGGGTGTGCAGTATTGTTCTGGTCTCTTCTCAGAAAGCCTGCTGGTCCTGACCCCCACCAACTGATAGCCCCTTTCCTTTTTCTCTTCTGTGATACACTGAAAAGTCAGCCTGGTCTAATTTTGAATTCTAGCACCACCACTTAAGTACTTTAGGTGAATTGCATACTTTCTCTGTAAGCCTGAAGTCTAATTTCTTTGGGAGTTGAATGGTTTTAGTGAGATAATGTTTGAAACATGTCCGGCTCATAGTAGGCGCTTAATAAAATGTCAGGTTTTTCTCCTGTTCCTCCCTTCCCCCAAGACCAAAACCGAAACAAAAGCCCTGGTTTCTGAAAGTTACCAGGGACAGGGAGAGTGGGGTTCCAAACGGTTCCTTCTGTGACTCTTGGTGACATTTTGAGCCTCTTATCACTGCCCCTTATTCTCTGGCCCTCTACCCAACTCCCTCCCTCCTCCATGAGTTTTGTTTTTGCATAGCTTCTGCGATCCATAGTTCCCGCACTTCTCTTTCCCAGCCTAAGAAATTCTTTCTCCAAGAAGGACTTTCTTACCCAGAAGACACAGGATGTGAAACAAGGGGAGAGGAGGAGCTGAAGAAGTAGGGCTGGGCAGGGACCTTGGAATAAAAAACCCAGAGAATTTCCCTCTCAGGAGTGTGTAATGACCAAACTGGCACTAGACCAGTGTCCATTCTAAGGGGCAAAAAGGGAGTGGGATTAGTGAGGTCAGGGGACTGGAGGACACTGATGGACTGGGGAATGGTGAGTGGTGGTTTTGGAGGGAAAGGAGGAAGCCTAGAAACTAGAAAGGGCCTCTGGTGGAGGGAGGTGAGCCTCATCCTGGGAATCCGAGCAGGCACTGGGGGGACTCAAAGAGGAGGGGAGGGCGTGGGGACAGACGTCTGAAACAGTGGTGTGGGGTGGCTCACGTGGGAAGATGGGAAATGAGAAGATGTAGGCGGTCCTGCCGCCCCCTCCCACGCCGTGGGGGGGGGGGGCGGGTCAGTCCCGCAGCCCAGACTCCTGGGAGCCCCTAGGAGCCCGCCGAGGACGCTCTCCCACGCCGCGGAGGGGTGGTGGGGAGGGAGGAGTAGGGGGCTGTGGGCGGGGCCCGGGGACCCGCCCCGCCCCCGCCTTCCCGGCGCGGCAAGGTCGGGGAGCTCCCCTCGCCTGGGCGGAGCTGGGCTCGCTCCATTGTGGAGAGGAGGGGAGAGGCGCGCGCCGAGCATCGCCGCCCGCGCTCGCCTCCTGGCCGCAGCGGCTGCACCTGGCCGGCCCCGCAGCCGGGATGCGGCGGACGCCCGAGACTGGCGGGCAGCGCAGCGGCTCCGGGGACATGTGCGCTGGCCCAGACCGCCCGCGACCATGAGCCTGACCGCCCGCGTCTCCTGCTCCATGCTCAGCTGCTTCGTAAGTGCCGGCCCCGCCTGCGGCGGGCCGGGGACCCCGACGCTGGCTGCACCCGCCGCCTTTCCCAGGGCCGGCCCTTGAGATCCCGAATTTCAGCCCATCCCCCTTACCAAGGGCCCCGGCAGGGGAAGGGACATAGTCCCTTTTCTTTCTTGGACTTGCTTTAATCTTCGGGTGCCGGGGATTGTCGAAGGCCGAGGATTGGAATTCTGTGACCCATCATTTTAGCCCTGAAGCCGCTGCCCTTGACTGCAGATCTTCAGGCCCCGCCCTGCAGGGGTACATCCCTTTACCTCCGCCTCTCCATCTTGGGCCCACCCGCTGCATCCTTGCTTGGGGATGTGGGATGTGGCTAGTAGGCCGTCTGGGATGTTAGGGGGCTGGTCGGGGAGCACAGGATGTCTGAGCTGTCTCCCTGGCTCCAGTCCCCTCCCCCTTCCACCACTCCATTCCTCACCTGACAGCCTGTCTTTTCTCCTTGACTGTCCCCCAGCCAGCCTCTCTTCTCCATCTTCCCTGCCTTTCTGCCTCTGCAGGCCTCCGTACCTCTGCATCATTCCCAGGCCACCCCCCCTCCCCCTCTGGTTTAATGCTCCTTCCCAGCTTCCCCCATCTGTCCTCTCAGATATCCCTATCTATCCCCTTCCCGCCCCCCCCCACCCCCAATATCTGCCAGACCTCCTCTCTCTCTCTCCCCTGGCTGTCCTGGGTCCCCTGGTTCTTCCCAGGCACGTGGATCCCCTCTTCTCCCCTCCCTCCCTGGTGGCTGGGAAAGGAGTTACTTCTGCTTGCTATGGGTATTCCTCAGGAGTTCCCCTCAGATCAGCAGTCAGGGCAGGTTGCTTGGCAGGTGGCAGGATCTTGTTAGCAGCGCGGGCCTAACTGGAAGAGAAGCTCAGCTCCAAAGCACATCCTCTTTTTGAAAGCATCCGTGAAGGCCCTCTAGAGGCTTGGGACTGAATCCCATGACCCACTCCTCTTTGTCTCCTTCACCCACCAGATTGAAGCCTCAGTGGAGTGGCCTCAGGGACCTGCGTCCCCTCCCGTCTCTGTGACCAACCGCACACCTGGTTCCTGTTTCTCAGGGCAGCACTTCCCATTCCCACTTCTGTCTTACCCTTACATTCGCCTTTCTCTTCCTTCATTTTCTCTCCTTCATTTGGGAAATTTGGCTCTACAGGAGATTCCCTCTTTGAGGAGCGCAGATTCCCAGTTACTCTGTGGACCTTACTCTTCTCTTAGGCTTAAGAGGATTGAGTTCCCCCTCCACTTCACCCCTCCCACCAAACCAGGTCTCTCTTCCATTCTCTGGTGACCAGAACGTTTATAAGTGTGTATGGGGTGTATGTGGGTTTATTGAGGGGAGGGGAGCAGAATGAGACCTAATGGGCCAGGCGGAGCCTGGTGACTTAGGGCTGAGGCCTTCCCCACAGGGTGAGGAGGGGCCCCCCAGCCTGGAGTACATCCAAGCCAAGGATCTGTTCCCCCCCAAGGAACTAGTGAAAGAGGAGGAGAATCTGCAGGTAAGGAAGAGTTGGGGGCCCAGGGTGGGTAGAGCTCCCTGCCTGGTTAAAAAACACCCTCCCTTCCCTCCCGCAACCCAAATATCTCCAAGGGGATCTAGTGTGGGAGCTCTGGCTTCCTGCTCCTTGGTCTCTGGAGGGAGGGGAGCCTGTCTGTATGTGCATTATGGAGACTTTGGCCCCAGGGAAGGAAAGGCAGCTTTCCTGTATAGCTGTTGTCTGGTGCTCTTACCATAGAGAGAACTTTTGTCCTGCCTTGGCCCAGCTTTTCCAGAGGAGATCCTACAGATCAGGGGTTGGAGAGGGGACAGAGAGGTGACTGACTTCTGGACTGAGGGCCCCTCTGCCCCTCGGCAGGTGCCCTTCACAGTGCTGCAGGGTGAGGGAGTGGAGTTCCTGGGCCGCGCAGCCGATGCCCTCATTGCCATCTCCAACTACCGGCTGCATATCAAGTTCAAGGATTCTGTTATCAACGTGAGTTTCTGTCTTGTTCTCCCACACCCAAGCCAGAATCCCTGTGAAATTCAAGGTGGGATTGCTCCAATGCTCTACTTGATCATGTTTCCAAAGAGTTGGGGTTCCCTTCTTTTTCTTATTGTCCTTCCTCTAACGGCAGGTCTATCTTTCTGTCTCTCTCACTTAATTTTCCCTTCCCCTCTCTGTCTTTCCCTCACTCTGTTGCTGGCCCTTCTAGGGGCACAGTGGCTTTGTTGGAAGAGTGCCACTTACCAACTGTGTGACCTTGATCAATCACCCAGCTGAGGTGCAATTTCCTCCTTAATAATATGGTGTGAAAACACCTGCCTTGTGGTTTCTTGTGATTATTAATTGGGGTCACATATGTAGAGGACCCAGCACCGTTACCAGGCACCTAGGAGGCCCACAGTAAATGTTGATTTCCTTCCTTCTATTGATACATCAGCATCTGGGTGGGGGCGGGGATGAGGAGTGATGTGGAGTGGGGGGATATGAGCGCCAGTCTGCATTTCCCCTCCAGGTCCCCCTCCGGATGATTGACAGCGTGGAGAGCCGTGATATGTTCCAGTTGCACATCGCCTGCAAGGACTCCAAAGTGGTGAGGTGAGAACGACGGAGCCTCGCTCAGGTCCTCTGGCCCTAGTCTTGTCTGGACCTCTCTGCTGCAGGGTTTCTCTGGAGCAAGAAAGGAAAAATACTGCCTCCCTTTCCCCATTTGGAAGGAACAGTGAAAACCTTGTCTGGGTTGGGGGGTCAATTTTCTGATCCACAGTGTCTTGACCTAAAGAAATGGGGATAATGCTCACGGAGTTTTCATAAGGATTAAATGAGAAGATGCATCTGAGAGCACATAGGGTGATGTCTGGTGCAGAGCACTCACGTTGTTGTTGGTTCATTTATTTATTCATTTAACATGTATTTATCGAGCACTCTACTCTATGCCAGACTGTTCTAAGCACTGGGGATACAGCAGGGAACAAACACACAATTTTCTGCCCTCATGGAGCTTATATTCCAGTGGGGAGATAGGAGTGGTAAATAGTAAGTAAAATATGTTAAATCATGGTAATGTAAAGTTAAAAAATAAAGCAGGGAAAGGGGATACGGAGTGCTATGGGGGTGAAGGTTGTAGGTTTAAACAAAGTGATCAGAGAAGCCTGCACTGAAAAGGTGACATTTGAGTCAAGACTTGAAGAAAGTGACCATGTGGGTATTTGGGGGAAGAGTGTGGCAGACAGGGGACAGTGCATGCAAAGGCCCTGAGGTGGGTATGAGCCTGGCACAATGGAAGAATGGCAAGGAGGCTAGTGTGGCTGGAGTGGAGGGCAAGTGGGTCAGGATAGTGGGATACAAGATCTGAGAGGTAAGAGGGGTATCAGGCTGTCATAATGACTGGCTTTTACTTTGAGGGAAGTGAGAAAACCACTGGAGGGTTTTGAGCAAAGGAGTGACATGGTCTGTTATAGAATCACTCTGGCTGCTGTATTGAGAAAAGATGGAAGAAGGTTGGGGACAAAAGCTAGGGCAGAAACTGGAGACTAATTAAGAAGCTATTACAGTTACCCAGGTGAGAAATCATGGTGGCTGGTCCAGGTTGGTAGCAATCAAAATGGTGAGAAGTGGTCAGATATTTGAAGGTAGAGATGATAGGATTTGCTGACAGACTGGATATGAGAGAAAGAGGAATCACTCCAAGGATTATTAAAAGGATGCCCAGACTAATAAGAACCTACTGTATAGCAGGGAACTCTACTCAATATTCTGTAATGACCTATATGGGAATAGAATCTAAAAAAGAAGTGGATATATGTATATGTATAACTGATTCACTTTTCTGTACACCTGAAACTAACACAATGTTGTAAATCAACTATATGCCAATACAAATTAATTTAAAAAAAAAAGATGCCCAGTTTAGAGCCTGCCATGTACTCGGGTCTGTAGGCATTAAGAACAGGAATCTGCATTGCCCTCCCCTTCAAGGAGATTAAAGTCTAGTTGCTAAAGGAAGACTTAACCTGTGGCAATATGCTCTGGGAAAACTTACTGTTTAATACTCCCAGCATACTAACCATAACGGAAGAAGGGGTCTGTGGAGTGGGTTAGGCTCGGAAGGCCTCAAGGAAGAGGTGGGACTGCAACTTTCTTCAGAGTATCAGTAGGACATGGCTAGGCTGAGAAGAGACATTATTAAGCAGAAGTGAAAAACCAAGGAGACAGGAATGACATGGGTAGGACTTCCTCCCTGAAACAGAAGGTTTGTGCTGGAGAGTCATGGGAGAAGACACAAGGGGTAGCAGACATTCAGGGCCAGATTTGATAGCATTCAGATTTGATATAAGAAATGGTCGGGCCCCATTAGAGGGGATCCTTACGTCTCAAGGACAAGAGTTCTTGGGAAGAGAATTGTCACAGCAAGACAATGTCCCTTGGGTGTTGCCCAGTCTCCCTGGTCCTCCCCAGGGTCCCCATGCCTTACCTCCTGCTTTGCAGTCTCCCCTCCCCACAGCCTTTTTGTGGCTGGGTCTTTGACCCTTACGTCCCCAGAGTTCACTCACCTCTTGCCTCACTTCGTGGCTTCTTGCCTGGCAGGTGCCACTTCTCCACTTTCAAGCAGTGCCAAGAGTGGCTCTCGCGGCTAAGTCGGGCCACGGCGAGACCTGCGAAGCCTGAGGACCTGTTTGCCTTTGCCTACCATGCCTGGTGCCTGGGGCTGACTGAGGAGGACCAGCACACCCACCTGTGTCAGCCAGGTGAGGCCAGGCTGCTCTCTTTAGGAGACTTCTTTTTGTCTCTTGCTTCTCACCCCTCCTGGACCCTGGACCCCGTGCTCTTGGATGCTGACAGGCTCGGGGTCTGTGTTGCAGGAGAGCACATACGATGTCGGCAGGAGGCCGAGCTTGCGAGGATGGGCTTTGACCTGCAGAACGTCTGGAGAGTCTCGCATATCAACAGCAACTACAAGTGAGAGGGTCTTGGGTGGGGAACCAGAACACCTGTGCAGACCCAGACTTCCTCCCCGTGTGGATAAAGCACGGTGGGCACAGCTCCTGGCTCTGTGAGGGGAGGGGGGCTCCTGGTCCCTCTGCCCACAGGGCCATCCCTGGGGATCTTGTGATCACAGGTCTTTAATCAAGCTCCATGACCCCATCTGGTCTCTTCTCAGATTGTGCCCCAGTTACCCCCAGAAGCTGCTGGTTCCCGTGTGGATCACAGATAAAGAGCTGCAGAATGTGGCTTCCTTCCGCTCCTGGAAGCGGGTCCCTGTGGTTGTGTATAGGTGAGGCGGTGGGGGCCGGGGAAGTGGGGGGATGCTTTTCGTGCAGTGAGGAGAGTCAGAAGTGGAGGTCTGCGGCAGTGTGGTTGACTGGGAATTGACACTCTTCCGGGAAGTGGCTATGAAATAATTTTAAAAAGAAAAACTGCTTCAGTTTTCTTTCTCCTGAGGACGAGGCTTTTGGGGAGTTTACACATTTTTCTTTCTTCCTTTCTTCCTTCCTCCCTCCCTCCCTCCCTTCCTTCCTTTCTTTCTCTCTCTCTCTCTCTCTCTCTCTTTTCTTTCTTTCTTTTTAGGACCTGCGTGTGTGTGTGTGTGTGTGTGTGTGTGTGTGTGTGTGTGTGTGTGTGTGTGTGTGAAACATTGCTTTAGAACAGGGGTTGGCAAACCATGGCCTGTGAACCAAATCCGGCCTGTATCCTGTTCTGTGTATAGCCTGTGAGCTGTGAATGGTTTTTACATTTTTTAAAAAAATTATTTATTTTTGGCTGCATTGGGTCTTCGTTGCTGCACACAGGCTTTCTCTAGTTGTGGCGAGCGGGGGCTGCTCTTCGTTGCGGTGCACGGGCTTCTCATTGTCGTGGCTTCTCTTGTTGCAGAGCATGGGCTCTAGGTGCGCGGGCTTCAGTAGTTGTGGCTCGTGGGCTCTAGAGCGCAGGCTCAGTAGTTGTGGCGCACGGGCTTAGTTGCTCTGTGGCATGTGGGATCTTCCCAGACCAGGGCTCGAACCTGTGTCCCCTGCATTGACAGGCGGATTCTTAACCACTGCGCCACCAGGGAAGTCCCGGTTTTTACATTTTTAAAAGGTTATTTAAAAAAAGAAAACACAGAGAGAAGAATGTGCGACAGAGACTGGCTGTGACTCCCAAAGATGAAAATTTATTGCCTGGTTCTTTACAAAAAAACATTTGTGAGGCAGGTAGTAGCCATGAGGTTTGGAGTTGTTCATGCTCTGGGCCCAGGCTTGTTCTCCTGCTGGGTGTCTGTACCTGGAGCAGGTGCTGTGCAGATTTGATGAGTCAAGGTCACCTTGGGAATACACAGCCCATTTGAGAAATATGTGTGACAGTGCTTTGTAAACTGTAAAGCCGTCTCGAGATGTTAAGGGCTTTTGGTTGCTATTACCATAGCCTGGATGATCTGGTGGCCCCTGTTGGCTCTGGAGATCTTGGTCTGGCCCGCTGGGGTCTCAGCAGTAGGCCTCTGGGGGCTGTGAATGCCAAGGGCCTGATGGTTTCTTCTGTTTTGTCAGACACCTACGCAACGGGGCTGCCATCGCCCGCTGCAGCCAGCCCGAGATCAGCTGGTGGGGCTGGCGCAATGCCGATGATGAGTACTTAGTCACATCCATTGCTAAAGCCTGTGCCCTGGACCCAGGGACAAGGACCACTGGGGGCTCTGTCAGCACCGGGAATAGTGATGCCGGCGAGGCATGTGACGCTGACTTCGGTAAGGTGTGGGTGGTGTCGGCCCCCTGGGGACTAGGCTCCCACCTTGGCCTCCTGGGCTCCAAGTGAGAGGGTGGGAAGAAGACGACAACACACAAGGTGTCTGGGTCCCTGTCTTTTGGTGGGGACGAGAAGGTGATGGGGTGTGAGGGGTCTCATCAAAGGGAGTGCCCCAGGGCGGGGTGCGCCTGGGCAGATGGCCGACCCAGGGTCCTCTCCCTGCTGTGTGTGTGTTTAGATTCCTCCCTGACTGCATGCTCTGGAGTGGAGAGCACAGCTGCCCCCCAGAAGCTGCTGATTCTGGACGCCCGATCCTACACGGCGGCGGTGGCCAACCGGGCCAAGGGCGGAGGTTGTGAATGTGAAGGTATTGCTGTTACCTCAGCGACTGCAGCCAGCCTGTGCTCTGGTGGCTTTGGGGACAGCTTGTGTGGTGGAAAGAGCCAAACAAACCTGGCCTGGGAGCAGGACTCTGCCACTCAGTGGCTGGGACTATGCTTAAATTGCTTCATCTGTCTGAGTTTGACTTTCTCATCTGTAAAGTGGGGCTGAAACATGCCTTGCAAAGTTGTCGGACGATAGAGAGGTTACATATATAAAGTTACTGGCACAGAGCAGCTACTGTTTGTTGAGGATTTACTATATATCGTCATTACTAGTAGTCCTCGAGCAGCATTGTCATTGATGTTATCGTCATCACTATTAGCATATGGCCCTTGAGCAACCGGAGGTAAAAGGGTATTGAGATTTCCAGAGTGTATTGAGTCCCCGTCCTGGAGTGCTCTGCCCTGCAGGGAAGCTTTGCCCACTGGACTGCTCTCGTCCTGGATGCCTGTTTCCAGAACACGCTCTTATGCTCCACTCTCCTCTTATGTGTGCAGAGTACTACCCCAACTGTGAGGTCGTGTTCATGGGAATGGCCAACATCCATGCCATCCGGAACAGCTTCCAGTACCTCCGCGCTGTGTGTAGCCAGATGCCCGATCCCAGCAAGTAGGTGTTCCCTGTTCTGATTCCATCCACCCTCCAGTTTCATCCCTTACCCAGTACTTCTCGTGCTTGGAAGGTCTGGTGGGGAGTTGGGGAGTGTGAGACGCAGGAAACCCGAGGGCCTAGGTGCAATGGGCTAGTTCCAAGAACACTTCTTCCACTTCTCAGCCAACGCTTTGGAACGGCCACAGGACACTGGGTTCCTTTTGTTTTGATGAGTTGTCCTCAAGGACGCAGAGAACTGAGGAGAGAGAGTGGCTTCTGATGTGCGTGTGATGCTCCCAAGTTCCTCTGTTGATCCAAAGAGTGTCTTGTCCACCCCAGGTCCCATTTTCCCTACCTCCCTACACCTCTTGGCAGAAAGGCCATGGGCTGGGCCTCTTAGCTTCAGCTCTCACTGGGGACTTTGTTAAGGTGTGGCTGGCCGTGGATGGCGGAGAGACTGTTGTAGCCTCGGCGCCCTTAGTGACAGATGTGACCTCTGCTCTCTTGTAGCTGGTTGTCGGCTCTGGAGAGCACCAAATGGCTGCAGCACCTGTCGGTGATGCTGAAGGCAGCTGTGCTCGTGGCCAATACAGTAGACCGGGAGGGCCGGCCTGTGCTGGTGCACTGCTCGGATGGCTGGGATCGGACGCCACAGATTGTAGCCCTGGCCAAGATACTACTGGACCCGTATTACAGGACGTTGGAGGTATTTGGAGGGGTTGGGTGGGAAAGAGCAGAGGGAAAGGGGGCGTTTGGGGAAGGTACTAGGCCCTCTGGATCCATTTGGGGGATCTTTCCATAGAGGACACTGGTGGCTTTAAGTCCTCTTCTAGGTTTGGGCGTGTTCTTCTCTGAAGCTGCCAGCCCCCTGCTTCGGGCATCCCTGGAAGGAGCACAGTAGCCCTCCCAGAGAGGCCCTACACTTGAACCTCCTCTTTGTTGCAGGGTTTCCAAGTGTTAGTAGAATCTGACTGGCTGGATTTTGGGCACAAGTTTGGAGACCGCTGCGGCCACCAGGAGAACGCAGAGGACCAGAACGAGCAGTGCCCTGTGTTCCTCCAGTGGCTCGATTCTGTTCACCAGTTGCTCAAGCAGTTTCCCTGCCTGTTTGAGTTTAATGAAGCATTCCTGGTAAGTCCGTGAGCCTGGTAAGTCCGTGAGCCTGAGGCCAGGGTGGGGGCTGGCAGCCCAGGTCCGGTGCAAGCTGTCTTGGCCGTCTAGGTAAAGCTGGTGCAGCACACGTACTCCTGTCTCTACGGCACGTTCCTGGCCAACAACCCCTGTGAGCGAGAGAAGCGCAACATCTACAAGCGGACCTGCTCTGTGTGGGCCCTTTTGCGAGCTGGCAACAAGAACTTCCACAACTTCCTCTACACATCAGGCTCAGAAATGGTAAGTCCGCACCCTTATCCCGTAGGTGCGTCTTGGGGACCTACAGGGAGAAAAGGCCGAGTCAGCGGGAAGGACTCGGGCCCAGAGGCTTAGGAGGGAAAGGGGCCCCGAAACATCTCACAGAACCCACGTACGGGGCTGCTTCCCTAGGTCCTGCACCCCGTGTGTCACGTCCGGGCGCTGCACCTCTGGACAGCTGTTTACTTGCCAGCGTCATCTCCATGCACACTCGGGGAGGAGAGCATGGACCTCTACCTTTCCCCGGTGGCTCAGAGCCAGGAGTTCTCTGGCCGCTCTCTGGACAGGTAAGAAGAGCCCTTTTTGCTCTCTCCTCTCTCCCCTAGGGAGGCAGCAACTGCTTTGTGTCTTGCCTAAATGCTGTTCTTTTCCTTTTATGAGATATTTTAAAGCAACCTCTTGAGCCAGTTGAAGGCCAAACTTGGCCCAAGACTCGTAGTTAGCTTGGAGGGTACTCTGTATGTTCCCAAGGTCCTTCCTTAAGATAAGAGTGGTTACCTTTTTTCCAAGCTGCTATTACCCTTTGTGACAGACCCAGGGGAGAGGAGAACAGAACAGAAAGGACTATTTCAGGAAGACTTGTGGGAATGGTCTTGATTGATGTTCACTGGCGTGGGAACCTTGCTATCTTAGTAATAACCTTTGCTATGTCCAGCATTAGCTTCCAGAGAAATGGGTTCCCAGAAGGAGAACAGCCTTCACATTACTCCCTCAGAATTTAAAGGGAGACGTAAAAATTAAAGTTATATTCTGGCTGAATATTTGGGGGGAAGTAGCATGGAGATTGGTTAAGTTATAAGAGTAATATCTGTTCTTTGTTATTAAAAAGAGCCCAGCAATATAACAGTAGAGAATGGCAGTCCTGCCTCCCTGTTCCCTGTTCCCACAGGTGTCCACAGCTGGCGCTTTGGTGCGTGCACTTCCAGATGTTGATCTCTACACTGATACAGCCACTCTCACAATCTCGTGTAGAAACATTTTTTAAATCCAAAACCAATCATATTTTGCGTACCGTTCTGCAAATTGTTTTCCCCGCTGTGTGTCAGGATGCCGCCCATGACAGCGCACAGAAAGCTGCTGTGTTGTTTTTAGCGGCTGCATAGTAGTCCAAACTTAGAGTGCATCAGAATTTATAAAACCAGTTTTCAATTGGTCATTCAGGTTTATCCCATTTTTTAATCGTTATAAGGGGTGTTTTAGTTGACATCCTTATATGTATATCTTAAAAATTTTTTTTTGTAAAATACATACAATATTTACCATCAAAACCATTTTTTAAAAAAAATTGTCTTGATTTTTGGCTGTGTTGGGTCTTCATTGCTGCATGCGGGCTTCCTCTAGTTGCGGCGAGCGGGGGCTACTCTTCGTTGCGGTGTGAGGGCTTCTCATTGCGGTGGCTTCTTTTGTTGTGGAGCATGGGGCTCTAGGTGTGCAGGCTTCAGTAGTTGTGGCGCGTGGGCTCAGTAGTTGTGTCACATGGGCTCAGTTGCTCTGCAGCATGTGGGATCTTCCTGGACCAGGGATCGAACCCGTGTCCCCTGCATTGGCAGGTGAATTCTTAACCACTGCGCCACCAGGGAAGTCCCCTAAACCATTTTTAAGTATACAGTTCAGTAGTGTTACCGTATATGTATACCTTTGCTTTTGTGCTAGTGTTTCTGCTAGATAAATTCTTAGAAATGAAAATGCTGGGTTCAAAGCATATGTGCATTTCTAACTTTGATCTTTGTTTACTGGTGGAAGGCTTTTAAAATTAAAATATAACTTACATAATTGGTTGAATATTATAAAGGAAAACAAAAACCCCCAATCCCCAAGTTACTAGTTTTAGGGTCTTTGGAGCTGTGTCCATTGTCAGGGGCCTATGGATAGGCTTCAGGAATTCTGTGATTTTTCTCTTTCCACAAACTATGCAGAATTTGGGTATAGGTTCATAAGTTTGCTTTTCTAGGGAGAGGGGCCATAACTTTTAATCAGATTCTTAATAAGTTCTGTGACCCATTTAACAACCATGGCCTTAAATCAATATCTAACTTTTCAAACCAATAAATGTCTCTTAAATACCTACAAGTTGCCTAGTACTGTACTAGGTTTTATGGGCTGTACCAAAGACATAGAAGATATTGATCCTATAAGATACCTTTAAAAAGCTGTAAGATCAGGCATAGGACAATTAGAGAACAATTCTAAGTTAGCATCTAAGCGAATAAGAATGTGTCTTGTTCAAAGCTACTAGAGAAATGAGAAGTAAGAAAGGGGTCATAGGGTGACTGTTTACTCAGAGACGTTTTCGTGGAAGACCAGGCAGGAACCATGGCTTTTTAGTGTCCCTAGTGCCTGGCTCAGGGCCTGGCACATAACAGGTGATTTAGTAAATGCTTAAATGAACAAACAAATGAATGGAATAATGGGAGTTATGAGCTTGGTAACAAGGTTAGTGGAGAGGGGTCCAAAAGAATTAGAAGCATGAGAGAGTTTCTAGTTTTTTTAAAAAGAAGAACCACCTCTCTGGAGGTGGCAGGGTTTGGGAAGAGGTATTTTGAGGAATAGAAAGAAATAAACAGGATAGTTCATTGAGGGCTTTTATACTGAGGAGTTAATTTTGTTTTTTTTATAAATTTATTTTATTGATTTATTTATTTTCGGCTTCATTGGGTCTTTGTCACTGTGCATGGGCTTTCTCTAGTTGTGGTGAGCGGGGGCTATTCTTTGTTGTGGTGCGCGGGCTTCTCATTGCGGTGGCTTCTCTTGTTGAGGAGCACGGGCTCTAGGCACGTGGGTTTCAGTAGTTGTGGCGTACGGGCTCAGTAGTTGTGGCTCGTGGGCTCTAGAGCGCAGGCTTAGTAGTTGTGGCATACGGGCTTAGTTTCTCCGTGGCATGTGGGATCTTCCTGGACCAGGGCTTGAAGCTGTGTCCCGTGCATTAGCAGGCGGATTCTTAACCACGGCGCCACCAGAGAAGCCCCTGAGGAGTTTATTTTGATTCAGTTGTCAATAGTAAGTCATTGTGACCTGGTAACAATGGGATTTTTCAAGAATTAATCAGTGAGCAATGTAGTTGGAGGCACAGAGACCAGCCAGCACTGTTGTAATTCAGATATGAAAGGAAGAGTCCTTGGAAAAGAGAAAGGATTAAATTCAGACGTTGTTGAGAAGTCATTAGCACTCTGTGGAGTTGCCTGAACATTGAAGGGTGGAAGTGAAGAGTAAAGAGGCCAGTCAAAGACAGGTCCCAGGGCTTCCCCGGTGGCGCAGTGGTTGAGAGTCCGCCTGCCGATGCAGGGGACACGGGTTCGTGCCCCGGTCTGGGAAGATCCCACGTGCCGCGGAGCGGCAGGGCCCGTGAGCCATGGCTGCTGAGCCTGCGCGTCCCGAGCCTGTGCTCCGCAACGGGAGAGGCCACAACAGTGAGAGGCCCGCGTACCGCAAAAAAAAAAAAAAAAGGTCCCAAGTCTCTGAGCTTAGAAACTAGGAGGAGGATATTAGTACCACCTATAGACACTGAAAAGTTGAGAAGATGTGTCAGTTCAGGGAGAAGGAGGAGATACCGGCAGGTTGGGACTGAAATATTTTGACAGCACACAGGAGGTATGCTGCAGGCAGTTCGAGATAGGATTGGATTTAGAGGAGTAGTTGTACAAGGGTTTTAAAGGAAATGGTTTCTCTAACAGCTGACCTGACTCACCTTCGGTTCTACCTTTCCCTAGATCAGAAATGTCCTGCTCTCTTTCCTCTTCTTCCATTAAAGTGCAACAACCCATTCTTCTCTCCCCAGCTCAGATCCTCCCCTGTCTGTGTAGCCTTCCCTGACCACATTAGCTGGATGAGCTCTCTCATGGCTCCAAACTCCTCAGGCATTATTGTCTCTACCAGCATTATTAATTAGACCTTCGGTCCACATAGGAGTCAGCTGTGGGGGACTGCAGGCTGTTGCTATTGGTGAATCTGGATAAAGAGTACATTGGATTTCTTTACACTCTTCTACTTCCTTTGTATGTTTGAAAGTTTCCAAAATAAAAAGTAAAAAAAAACAATAAAAAAATTAACAAGTTGCCAAGCTGTGAGATTCAAGCTCTGGCTGTGGGACTCCAGAGACTGTAATTGTAACTGTTGTCATTGCCTTCCTGGAATTTGTTACCACACAAACACACATTGATCACGAAAGTAAAATCAAACACAAGAATACTTTTAAAGAAGTATTAGTAAGTTTCAAAAACCAAACACTTAAAAAAAATCAGCTAGCTCTGTTGTAACTGCACCTTTGAGGGATTTTTCAGTGTGGGCTGGGCTGACTGAGGCATCTGAAAATAGGAGTCCAGCGAAGTCTCCACTGTTTCCTGGCAAATTTCCCTCAAGTTTTGTTGCTCCAAGGACTTTAGAACTTTAAAAATTAGGGCGGTCATTCTTGAAAATGTCTGTTACCCCTTTGGTGTGCAGAGTTTGGTGTACAGAACTTTGCGTGCCGTACACTAGGGGAAGTTTCCGTGCTGACTTGGGACTCATAGGAGCACGCTGCCACTGGAGTGGTTGTAAAAAGCTGTGCTGGTTACTCCTGTGATGGAGGGATAATTTATAATAAGGAAAGCTGTAAAAATGAGGAGTCGTGAGTGTAGCCTTTATGTATTTATTTATTTATTTTGGCCGCACCCTGCGGCATGTGGGTGGGATCTTAGTTCCCCAACCAGAGATCGAACTTGGGCCCCCTGCAACGGAAGCGCGGAGTCTTAACCACTGGGCCACTGGGGAAGTCCTGTGAGGGTAGTCTTAATTAGTTTGCGGTTGGTTGCCTATATTTTGAATCCTCGTAGCATCTCTGCAAGGTAATTTATTGTCATTTTATGGAGGAGAGAAACCAAGTATCTGAGAGGTTAAATAGCTTACTTGTAGTCACATAGCTAATCAGTGTCAGAGCCAGCATCGTCAAGCTCCAGAACCCACCTTCTTTCTGTCTTGCCATGTGTGATAGAGGTGGTTGGACTTAGGTGTGAGGCCGAGATGTAGTCCTGGCCTGAAGGGTAGATTGGGAAGGCATCAGCTTAGAAGGCAGTTGAAGCCACGGGAGTGGTTGAGATTGCCAGGGAGACTGTGTGGGGTGAGACTGATGAAAGCTGAGGACAGAGCCTGGGTTCCGGAGTTCATGTCCTCCACTCTTTGCAGAGCGGACTTTTTGCAGTGAACATTGGTCATCTGTAATCTTAAATGTTGTTATTTCTTGTGAACTCTGGCTTTGATTGCTTTGATGACCCAATTCCTGTATATGGGAGGTAGCTCAGTTCCTGACCTGGAGGTGGTGTGTTGTCATTCCAGATTACCTAAAACGAGATCTATGGATGATCTTCTTTCTGCCTGTGACACAAGCAGCCCCCTGACGCGCACATCCAGTGACCCCAACCTGAATAACCGCTGTCAGGAGGCCAGAGCAGGCCTAGAGCCCTGGCATGGCAATCCTGAGGGATCAGAGGCAACCTTCGTGGAATCTGGGCTAGGAGGTCTTCAGCAGACTGTAGGAGAAATGGCTCTTCCTCCGTCTCTGCCCAGCAGCCAGAAAGACTACTTGAGCAATAAACCTTTCAAGAGTCACAGAAGCTCTTCTCCAAGTTACAGGCTGCTTAATGCTGCAGTGCCCCAGGAAACGAAGAGCAGCACCTCTGATCCCGAGTTCAAAGTCCTAGAAGAGACTAAGGCACCAGCTCCAGACCCTCCTGCCCAGGATGAGCTGGGTAGGACTTTAGATGGCACAGAGGAGCCACCTGAACATTGTCCTGAAAAAGCAGCTGTCCGAGCACTCTCTAAAGTTGTTTCCAACAAGCGTGATGGAATTTGTGATTTTCCTGAGTCTTCCCAGGACTCCCTCACAGGTGCCCCCGAGCAGGCCCAGCTAGACTCTGTGCTAGGTGTGCCCTCCAGAGGTGCTGCAACTCACGGTCTGGGCACCCTTTGCAACCCACTGAGTGCTACCTGCCAAATTCCTCCAGACCCAAGCACCGACTTTCTCAACCAAGACCCTCCAGGGTCTGTGGCAAGTGTCTCCCACCAGGAACAGCCCGGTTCTGTGCCAGATCTGATTCAGGGGGAAGAAGATGTGGGCAAAAGAGGGAATAATAGGAATGGGCAGTTATTGGAAAACCCTCGCTTTGGAAAGGTGCCATTGGAATTGGCCCGAAAGCCAATTTCTCAGAGCCAGATCAGTGAGTTCTCTTTCTTAGGGTCCAACTGGGACAGCTTCCAAGGGATGGTGACTTCCTTCCCGAGTGGGGAGACCAGCCCTCGGCGGCTGCTCTCCTATGGCTGTTGTAGCAAGAGGTCGAGCAGTAAGCAGATGCGGGCAACAGGGTCTTGCTTCGGGGGACAGTGGGCTCAGAGAGAAGGGGTGAGGTCACCGGTCTGTTCTACTCATTCCAATGGACACTGTACTGGTCCAGGTGGAAAAAACAACCAGATGTGGTTGTCTGGTCACCCAAAGCAGGTCTCCAGCACGAAGCCTGTTCCCCTAAGCTGCCCTTCTCCAGTGCCTCCTCTCTACCTGGATGACGATGGACTCCCCTTTCCCACGGATGTGATCCAGCATAGATTACGGCAGATTGAAGCGGGGTACAAGCAAGAGGTGGAACAGCTACGTCGACAGGTGCGTGAGCTTCAGATGAGGCTGGATATCCGCCACTGCTGTGCCCCTCCAGCAGAGCCCCCCATGGACTACGAGGATGATTTTGTAAGTACTCGCCTACTGCCACGCAGCCACTCATTCTGTCCATCCGTCCAGCCTTTCACGCATTCCATATCCATTCATTGGGTACTTGCTGTGTGCCAGAGTTAGGGGGTTGGGCTGTAGGATGAAAGACATAGTCCCTGCTCGCAAGGAGCTCACAGTCTATTGGGAGAGACAAGTAGACAGTTAGAATGCTGTTCTTAAGTGTTGAGGGAAGCATCAGGTGTTGGGGGCCTGGGTGGAGTCAAATTTCGGGGAAGTCTCTCCTGAGAAGCTAACGCTTGAGCCGAGTGCTGAAGAATGTCGCTTTTAGCCATGTAGAGAGTGAAAAAGAAATACCATTTGCAGAAGCATGGAGGCAATAGGTACTCCAGCGGTATGGCTTGAATAAAGGGGTGTGTGTGTGTTCGCACACGCGTGTGTGCATGCGCGCACACTTGTGCTGGGACTGTGAGGGGGAGGGAGTTGGTACTGTGGTGGGAGGTGACCTTGGGAAGTGGAAAGGGATTAGAAAGGTCAGCCTGAGTGCCTGTGTTGTGTGGATTCTACCCTCAAGGCAATAAAAGTTTTGGCTAGTGAGTCACATGATCAGATTTGCATTTAAGAGTACTACCCTAGAGGGACTTCGACTGGCACGGCCAAAAAAAAAACAATTGAGTACTAAAGAGAGTGCCACTACCCTAGCAACAGCACGTCAAGCAGATGAAACCCAGGTGGGGAGGCTGGTTAGGATGTTTTGGAATAAGCCAGGTGAGATGATGAGGACTATCTAGGCTTCACTGGGTTCTGGCACAGCAGTCCTCGGGGAGCTTCTAGAAGCCAGCTCTAGGACATTCCCCCTTGCCTGCTGCCCACTCCTCTGCTGGTGGGATGGTTAGGGCTAACAACTTCTTACTATTCAGGGTGATGGTTTAGAACAGGAGTCAGCAAATTTGTTTGGTAAAGAGCCAGACAGTAAATACTTCAGGCTTTGTGGGACATATAGTCTCTTTTGCAGCTGCTAGGCTCTTCTGTCTTACACAGAAGCAGCCATAATGACCATGTGTAAATGAATTGAGCGTGGCTGTCTTCCAACTTGACTTACAAAAACAGGCAGTGGGCCAAATTGGCCTGTGGGCTGTAGTTTGCGAACTCCTGATTTAGAATGTAACAGGAGAAATACTCTTTCCATACTGTGATGGAGCATATTGGTTAAGAGCATGGGTCTGGGGGCTTCCCGGGTGGCGCAGTGGTTGAGCAGGGCACGGGTTCGTGCCCCGGTCCGGGAAGATCCCACATGCCGCGGAGCGGCTGGGCCCGTGGGCCATGGCTGCTGAGCCTGCGCATCCGGAGACTGTGCTCCGCAACGGGAGAGGCCACAACAGTGAGAGGCCCACGTACCGCAAAAAAAAAAAAAAAAAAAAAAAAAGAGCATGGGTCTGAAGCCAGACACTAGGTCCAAATCCCATGTTTACTACCTATTAGCTCTTAACTCTCTCTATGGCTTCGTTTCCTTATTTGTAAAATGAGGAAAATAATAGCATACATCATAAGCTTGTTGTGAGGAGTTAAATAAGTTCACGCATGTGATGCACTTAGAAACAGTGCCTGATGCACAGTAAACAATGAATGTTAGTGGTGGTGAAGATGATGGTGGTGATGCCTTTGCTTTTCCTTTAGACGTGTTTGAAGGAGTCAGATGGCAGTGATACAGAAGATTTTGGTTCTGATCACAGTGAAGACTGCCTTTCAGAAGCAAGCTGGGAACCTGTTGATAAGAAAGAGACTGAGGTATGTCCAGGCAAATATATGGCAGGTCCTTTTGCAAGCCAGTGAGTTCTCATACTTCTCAGAGATGACTGACCTGTTCTTCCCCAGGTGAGTCTCTCTGTAGGGCAGTAGTAGCTGCCTAGGCCTTGTCATTTTCTTCTGGGATGCTTTCCTTGTTGCAGTGTTGCTTTTCCACTCTGTTGACAAGGACCTGGGATTTTTCCTTTTGCCTTCTGTTAGGTGACTCGCTGGGTTCCAGACCATATGGCATCACATTGCTATAATTGTGACTGTGAATTCTGGTTGGCCAAACGCAGACACCATTGCAGGTAAGATGTTGCCTATGATTCAGTATGGCTCGTAAAGCCTACTGAGGGACATAGTTGTGAACTAAACTGAATTAACCTGAAAATGGAGATATCTTAATAGGAACTATTTTTGTTTTCTCCCAACTTTTTCTTTACTCATGTAAGGCCTTTTAGAGTATCATTCGTTCCCAGTATATCGGCATTTCTGATGAACTCTCCCCTCTTTGTGCTTTGGCAGAAATTGTGGGAATGTATTTTGTGCTGGCTGCTGCCACCTGAAGTTGCCCATTCCTGATCAACAACTCTATGATCCAGTTCTCGTCTGTAACTCATGTTACGAACATATCCAAGTATCTCGGGCCAGGGAACTCATGAGCCAACATCTGAAGAAACCCATTGCTACAGCTTCCAGTTGAATGCCAGAGGAGAAGACCTGTCCAGTTTTAGCAGGTTTGAAGGGAGGATCTGCTTCAGGTGTAGTTTTGAAGGTTCCTTGGTGTGGCTCATGAAATCACAGAGCTCAAAGATACAGTCTTGAGAAATCCTCCTTGGTACCATGAGACTGGAGCAGAGGAATTCCAATTTGGCAGGAGGTCCTCTACTGGTGAGACCCTTACCTTGGGGTAATGGTCCTGATCCAGACCCAGAGTCTGGAAGCTTAACGTTGAGTTGGTGGCTCCAGTTTCTTTCTCCTGGGGTCACAAGATGATGATTTCATAGATACTGCCTGGTGATGTGTGCCCCAAACAGCAATAGAAAGGCATATGTATAACCAAACTCCAAATGATAACCAGATCCATCTCTCCTCCACCTTGAAAAAGGCAGATTATAGTGTATAAGATAGGAATTCCTATCCTATTTGAAATGAACTATACCCTGTACCTCTGTGCTCTGTGTCTGTGCATGAAGGCTCAGTCCTTAGAGGCACTCCCTCTAGTTGCATTAGCTCTGTCTTTCTGTGGAGTTTGGTTTAAAGACTGGTTCAGCAAGTGGAGGTTTTGCTGTATTTTTCACTTGGCTCATCAGCCAGCATCAGTGAATATTCAGTTTAGGGGGACAGTTTTAGGGAGTGAGACCTTTTTGGGAGCAGAGGAAAACTCTGCTGATGTTCAGTCCTGGCAGAAATCAGTTACTTTGAGCTGTGAAGGCAGGAGTCTTTGTTACTCAGTGGCAGCTCTCGAGGTGTGCACTGTGAAGAATGAGAAGGGAAACGCAGAAATTATCCTTGTGAAATATTTGCTGATTGTGCCCTACCCTTTGCGCCTGACTTTTCCTAGTTGTCCTGGTGCTAACACAGGAGCTACACCTTGATCCTCTCCTGGCATGAAAATAAAACACTGTTTATTTTGGTTGTTGTTCCATTGCCCTCTTCCCACATGTCCTCTTTCCCTTGGCTGCTGCCTCCTCTGGGTCACACTGCTTCTTATCCTGAACACTTGACACCTTAAGGGTAGAATCTAGTGTTTGGTTTTTACCTCCTAGAATACGCTGTTTGGTATGTGAGGGTTTCAGTACAAATGCTGCTGTCTATTTCTGTGCACTTAACAATGGAACCCAAACAGAAGAGAATAAAGCCTCGATACCAAAATTGGGAGAGAAAATGCGTCCATTTGGACCAAAGGGTTTTTTTTTTGTTTTTGTTTTTGTTTTTCCATCTTAATATGTACCAGTGGCACTTAACCAAAAGATACAGTGATATAGCCATGTACTGTGGTTGGGACAGATACAGTCTCCTTGACCTATAATGAAACCACTAGGATTTCCTTATATATTTTACTTAATTCGTTGGTGTATGGAAGGTAAATTACCCTTAGGCTTAGCCTGTTTTAAAATTATGGTAGCCGTCAAACTGCTACTTGTTCATGCTTCTTCCTAGAAAAAAAATTTTCATTCGAAAATAACTAGGATCTGCATTTAGAACAAGAACTGTTATTTGTCCTGACCTTTTCTTCAGCCCTACTGAGAAGCATCTGTGCTTTTATACTTGCCATGGATGTAACCTAAAAAGTTTTGGCGTATCTAGGTCAGTCTAGCGGAACTTTTTTCGTTTAAATGGAGTTGAATAATGGAGATTTTGTGTCTGGGAAATTCCTGAGATCATTGAAAAAATAACAAACTATTCCTTGTCTTGATGCATAAAATTCTTCTAAGCATTTTCTCAGTCATTAAAATTTACTGCCAGTTGTGAGTGGCTTTTTAATTAACTTGACTTTCACTGCACTTCGATTGGCAACGTTTGAGGAGACTGTATCTGTCTACTTTGTGTGGCTGTTTTGAGGGGCTGTCCCATCAGTGAACATACTGCATGGCCTTGGAGAGAGACTCTGGGCTCTCAGCTCAGATGTATTCATCAAATACTCCTTTCAGAGCTCTTGTGGGTGTAAGTGACATGATGTGGCCAAAAATCCGAACTGTGCAGTTGCGTTGTGACAAACATGCAATGTGCTGTAAAAACTCGATACAATTTAAATAAAATCTCTATATTAGTGCTGCTTTGTTGGGTCTTTTTCTTCATTTTCAGTTTCTAAGAAAACTTAATACTCATTTTTTCTTTGACCATGAGAAAGGACTGAAACATTATACCCCTTCCTCCCAACCATTTCCATTTTTTAAATGGCCCTCTCTTTGTATCAGCACAAGCTTAGTTATTGATCAGATAGGGGAGTTATGCTTATGGATCCTACAGTCTCATGTGAGGTTTATTTCTCTTTAATATCTAAAATTTCACCAGCTGGTTGATCAGGCACACGGGATTGTACCTGTCGCCCTGCTTCCTGCTTCCCTCCTCACAGGCTTCTTCCGTTTTCTTTCCACTTTGGGTAAACGGTCTTGGGAAAAATATTGGCTGAAAAGAGTATATTTCATAACATGTAAAATGCTACTCTCTAAAAGGTGAATTTGTGTACTCAGGATACTATACCACCATCACCATTTTTAGTTGGAGAGACAAGCAATTCAACTGTTAGGACTAAGGTTATAGAGTTGTGCCCTTTTCTGTCGAGAAACGTCCAATTTTGTACTGCCCCACTGCTCACTTACTTAATTCTAAAGTCCCACAGCTCCGCCGGCCTCAGGGAAATATGGGCCTCAGCATTCCACGGGGGTTAACCGGGCCGATCTCTTTGCAGGACGTAACACTACCTGGCGGGCGGCGGTTCCCAGCCCTTCCGGCGGGTTTAGGACGCCGAGAAAGCGTGACTTCCCGCCACTGCACGTGGCCAGGCCGCTGGGGCGCACGGGGTGGATCGATCGCGGTGCGTCCGGCCGCGCAGCGGGAACTCGAGGCCCCATTGGCTGTGCCAGCGGGCGCCGCGGGGGCTCGCGCACCAACGGTCCCCGGGTTGGCGGCGGCGGCCTGGCGCTGGCAGGAGGGGGCAGGGAGAAGCGAAGGCCCGGGTTGGGGGGGATCGAGAACGGGGTGTGAGAGCCAGGCTCGGCGGGGCGAGGCCCAGGTCCCGGGCGGGGCGATGGAGGAGGCGCTGCTCTCCACCCCCATCAACCCCAACAACTTCCCCGCCAAACTGTGGCGGCTGGTGAACAGCCCCCGGTACCGCTCGATCCGCTGGGACGGCCGCGGCGAGGGGCTGCTCATCGACCAGCCGCTCTTCGAGGCCGAGCTGCTCAGCCCGCCCGTGGCGGGGGCCGGCGGCTGCAGCGGCGGCGTCCGGGGCGCCAGAGCCGAGCCCGAGCTCTTCAAAACCACCAACTTCACCAGCTTCATCCGCCAGCTCAACCTCTACGGCTTCCGCAAGGTGGTGCTGGGCGCGCCGGGCGCGGCGGGGCCCGAGCCGGGGCCTGGGGCCGGCGGGCCGGCGGGCGACGGGCCCCTCCACCACTTTCACAGTCCACACTTCCGCCGCGACCAGCCGCACCTGCTCGTGCACCTCAAGAGGCTCACCAGCGCCAACAAGGCCAAACTGGCGGCCGGCCTGGAGGTGCCCTGCCGGCCGCCTAACCGCTTCCAGAGGCTCCTCATCACGTCGGCCTCGGCCTCCGCCTCGGCCTCGGCCTCCGCCTCAGCCTCCGCCTCGGCCTCGGCCTCGGCCTCCACCTCCCCGCTGCCACATCAGGAGCCGCCGCCGCCACCCGCGGGGTCCCAGCCCGAGTCGCACGGTGAGTCTCGCCCCGCGCCGGGCGCACTGCTGTCAGGGGGCAACCGCCACTTCCGAGGGCATTTCCGCATCCTCTCCTTTGCTGTGTCGGGAATGCCCCCGGGAGCCGCTTCCCGCGGTGCTTGCCCGGAATTGGCCGCGGCACCTGCACCGCCCTCACCCGTGCCGGCGCCCCTCCCCGCCGGCACCGCCTCTGCGCTGAGTCCTCCGTGAACATTGAGGCCCTTCTGTGTCCACTAGCGACCACAGGAACCTCTGCGTTAGGCTTGCTTTCTAGTCCTCCTGGAACCCTTTGGGCTCCAAACCTGTATAGCCAATTACCTTCTCGAGACGCCGTCTCTCCAAGGCGAACACCTCAAATAAGTAGGCCTTTGTTGGAGCCCTGGTTCTGGAAGAAACACAGAAGGGGCTCCTCTGTTCTGATGGGAAGCAGAACAGAGTTCCTATACAGGGTGAGGATATGGCAAAGGTCAAGGTGGGAGGGAACAGTCACAGCCAAGAGAACTTAGAACATTTATGCCAACCAAGGGAAAGTGAACAAGGTGCCTCGAGTGGAAGTTTGTTCTTGAAGATACATGCCATCTTCCACCCAATGACATATCTAAGAAATCTTGGGAGACGTGTTCTGACAACAATCATATTGTAGGTTCTGGAGTAAGGTGTAGAACAATAGGTGTTTATATATCTTACAAGCAAAAATATAATAATATATTTTGTTGTTTACCAGATACTGTTCCTGTGTAGAATGAATTGGCTGAACAGTTCTTTCATTATAGCTGATTAGACCTGATGCTTATTTAGGTGTTATGGTTAGACAAATGTAAGGCACAAATGGTTTTCTTTACAGCTGTCAAGTTCTAGTTAAACAGGATTTTAGAAAGCTCACATTTGCAGCCTTTGAATTTTTCACTGTTGCCTTCAGTCTTTCAGTTTTGAAAAAAATTTCTATGTATAAGTTTGTATTTACTCAAAGTTCAAAAACTCTCTGATAGAAATTTATTTTATAAACTTGGTTTCTGATGCCCTTCCCCCTCTTCCAGGAAGGTGAGGGTGGCAGTATTCCCTTTCACTGTTTATAAAGAGTCCGTGATATGAAGCAGCATACCAAGAAAGCAACAGAATATAATAACGAGAATTCATTCTTTACCTTCAACTAAAAGAGTAATAGAGACATTTTCATCATGTTAACATGGATTTAACATAAGAGTTGTTGTGGTCCGAGCGCGGGTTGGAAAAGAATTTGCAGACACAAGGTAGAGTGTTAAGGAAGGTAGAGTTTATTAAAGAGAAGGGTCGCTGCAAGAACAGTGGGCCGACTTCCTGGTAGCCAGGGAGAGTCGACGATGAGCATGGGTTGCTTGTCTGTTTTTATAGCCAGGGAACCGGCAAGTCATCTGCTGACTGGGCAGAGTACCTATGCTTTCAGTGTGCTGAGCGAGAGAAAAATGGGGCTAATGTCTTTCCTTAAATGGGATGGGAAAGGGACAGGGCGTGCTGCTTGGGAGGGCTCTGGGACATCGCAGTGGTCACATTGTGACAGAGTGATAGGAGTCCTATAACTCTTTGTTGAGGCAGTATTGACCCTTTGAGTTTATCTTGTTCTTTGTCCTTGGAGCACACCACAGAAGTGTCTGGGTTACTTCTCAGTTATGGAAAAACTTTAGATATACGAATAAAAGTAACACTATGTTCAGTGTAACCTAGGCCCAGGGTTATGAATGAAGCAATGTTCATTTGGAATTTAGAAGATAAGGGATTAGGTTGTGTATCTGTGGAGTTTAGTAGATAAGAGATTAGGTTAGAGTTCTAGTAACCAGTTGGAAAAACAGCAGTGGCGTAGGAATGTTCTAAAGGAATATTAAGCCGCTTACTTCCATATAATGGTCATTGAGTTTGGTGGGGAATTGAATGGGAAAAGGCAGTGGAGACAATACCTTGGCATTCATTTGGTAGAATCTCTGACATGGATATTTGTTTTTCAGATTGTGTGTCTGGTGGGCATAAGGAGAAAAGACTGAAAATGTGTCCCTGGGAAAAATAGGATAACCACTTCAAAGGAAGAAGGAAAGAAACATATATACATACAAGCCAACTCCTCTCTGATTTTCTTTTTCTCTCCCCTATCTTAAACCCAGTTGTATTCTAAGGATAGAGTTTAGTTGAAGAAATACAGGGACTACATAGGATCTGATTTTCTTCACTTACAGTTCAGTTGGTCAGCATTTTAAAGATTATTTGTTGACAAACATAAATTTAATTCATACTTTTTCAGTATAGATAATACATCAATCCATATATACCTAAATTATTGTAGTTTTCATGCATTTCCTGTTTTTTTACCATTCTCCCTGTTGGTGTGTGCAGAAGCTGTGTCAGGTGTGGATTGTCTACACCACAGGCTTGGTTCACTAGGGAACTGCGTTACTGGTTTGGGTGGAATGTAATTTTAAGTTCAAGAATACCGGCCCTGGGCTTCCCTGGTGGCGCAGTGGTTGAGAGTCCGCCTGCCGATGCAGGGGACGCGGGTTCGTGCCCCGGTCCGGGAAGATCCCACATGCCGCAGAGTGGCTCAGCCTGTGAGCCATGGCCGCTGAGCCTGTGCGTCTGGAGCCTGTGCTCCGCAACGGGAGAGGCCACAGCAGTGAGAGGCCCGCATACCGCAAAAAAAAAAAAGAATACCGGCCCGACTTTGTTTTGCTTTAATTTCGTGTTCTAAGTCCTTGGCTCTTCTCTTTTGCCTCACCTAATTTTTATTCTGCTTGATTCTTGCCTTGGTTATATGCCTGACTACACTGCTCCTTCCCAGTTTCCTTTCTGTTTTCTGTGTTCCACTGCAGCTTCTGGTTTAAATACTTCTCTTTTACAGTAGAGTCCTCTGTTTTCGGACCTAGTTGTCTTACCTAGATCCACTGAGCCGGCTGTCCTGTTCACCTTTTGAGAATGTACTTGATAAGAAATGTGAGGATCACCTGTTTTTCCCTGTTTTGTTTGCCCACTATTGTTATTTTGTTTTTAGTGGCAGTTTATTTTACACTACTTGTTAAAGTTTTCTGAGCTAAGCAGCAAGTCTGAGCACTAGATAATCTGTTTTTGCCTGGGGATAACAAGCTCTCAAGAGGCAAGTGTTGGGAAGGAGGCAAATTCTTTCCTGGGGATTGATTAGCTCAGATTCACTTTTATAGACGCACTAGAAAATTTAAGAACAGAAATTCAGCCTGCCTTACAGTTCCAGGATTCTGGATTTAATCTTTACCAAATATGTCTTAGATGTTCTGAAGACATGTAGGTGATGTTCTATAAAGTTGGTCAGAATAGAACCCTTAACAGAAGAATAAATAAAGGCTGAGCATGTTTTAGTTCTTTATTTTTAAAAAACAAATTGAAAGGAATGTCCTTCTAATCCTAACCGTGTCCTTATGTTAGCAGCATCTAAAGGATATAAATATTTGGCCATCACTCAGAATTTATTGTAGTAGAAGTAGAATTATATTTTAATTCAGATCTAAACCAGAATTATATTTTAATTCAGATCTAAACCAGAATTTGAGAAATCAAGGTAGAGCATTCGTTAATTATCTGCTTAAGTTATTGACAGTCTGAAAATTCATCAACAACTTAACCCTAAAGAGAGTAAAGAAGGGCACACTGTAGCAACATGAAGTTTTAGCATCCAAGAAAAAATCAAGTGGTGGGTAGTTTGGGACCTCAGAAACACCTGTTTGTGAAGAGCAAAAAAATGTTTCTTTAGGTCTTAGAACAAAGAATTCTCAGTGGTAGTTCAAAGTGTGTATACATGTGGAATTGCTAGTCAAGTAGCATAAAAACTACTTTTGCATTTTAAAGGAAAAAAGGAAAAGTAGTTTTTAAGAGGTGTATCATTTAAATACATTTAATCTTCTGAGTTAAGATTTTTTTTATTCCACATTAGATTTAGAGCTCTTGATTTCAGGTTCCAGAATTGTTTACATATATGTATGCATATATTTGTTTATTTTTGGCATTAATGCTTTATTCTTTTTAAATTTTATCTTAAGAGTTTATTTGAGCCAAAATCAATTTGAATCAGGCGGCGGCAAACCAGAAGTGGTTAAGAGCGCTCCCTAATGCTTTATTCTTTAGAGGAAATTAAACACTATAGAAATACTAGAACAAAGGAAGTGTAACATGTAGAGTGGTTTTACAGTTTAAATATTTGGGAAAGTAGGTACCTGAGTGCCATCTTTAGCAGATGAGTAGCACATAAATTAGATTTCCTTCTGTTTTATGGATTAGTTTAATAAAACAAATTGAGAAAACCTTGTGAACTAAATAATTTAGTGCGTAAAGCCCTTCCTAAGAGTAAATTAGGCTAGCTATATGTTCAAGAACCACAGTCTTTAAAATAAGTTCAGCTTGCAACATTTATATTTTCCTTTTCCGCATTACATAGTATTGGCCTTTCTCTCTCTTCCTCATCTCCACTTTTTAATTCCTTTCTACTTTGCTAGGTAAGAAAAAGCAAATACTGGAATCTCTTGGCCTGAGTGTGTGGATTTTTAACAAATTCTCCAGGTGATTCAAATGTAAATCAGTGTTTGAGAGCCATTGTTATCTAGGAAGGGGCTCCACTAGAGATACTCTGAAGAAAAAAAGACCATGGAAAATTATTGATTGAGTTAAGGAGTGAACAAGCCAGAGTTTTCAAGCTTGACTTTTCTGCAAAGATTTGTATTAAAATTTGAAAAAATTGAAAGGGAGCAAAGAACATTAAATTACTTTTTGGTGTGTGTTATAATTTTTATTTCTTCCACACTTATATCTTTTATGTATATGGTTGAGGGCTTACTTTTGTGCCCATTATTAAGGTTCCTAAATGATTTGAAAGACTGGAATTTCTAAAACTTCTAGGAAGTAGTTTACAGATTGGAAAAATCTGGGTCAGTCAGTTGAGGTGAAAGGTAAGATGACATTTAACATTTGATTTAATGTTAGAGTTTGGCTACTTTGTCTCTTATGACAGTCATATTGAGAACCAGACAAAAGTTATTTGATTATTTTTTCAGCATTATATGTGTAATCTCATATTCTGGATTCTGAACAACTTGTTTTTACCAATAAATTTCTGTTGTGTTAAAAGTGGCTGAGACCTCAACATAGCCACAAGTGAAGAGAAGCGCATATTTTGTGACTTTTGGTTTACTACGTCTGGTGGTGTAATGTAAGATTAGTAAATGTGCTCCTCCTCTTTTATGCAGGACCAGTGGCTGTAGGACAATTCCACCGGTCGTTTCGGCGAGATAGTTTGTCTCCTTACTCCTACGTATCAGCTTCATCCCACAACCACGGTCCTTTCCCTCTGAAAGGTTTAGATCGGACCCCGATTCCTCCTAGAACATGGCAGAACTCTCTTGGAATGCACCCAGGACAAGTGGAAACGTCTCTCACTTTTTCAGATAAAGGGGTTCCATTTCCTGTACTACAGAGGTTTCCAACTGAGGTTACATATACCCTGCAGCCCAGTGCCACATCCGTACATGTTCAACAAGGTCCTCAAACAATGATCAGCTCCTCCCAGAAATATAGTAACTACACACCGTCAGCGCAGTACTCCCAAGCCTACTATCCAACAGGTATGAGAAATTCAAGTTCAGTGGCTTCTCTTAAGGTACTTTTAATGAGAATTTTTATTTTTTTAATGTGTTTCTATATGCCTAAACAAAAATAGGAATATGCACTTAAGAAATGTCAAAGATTTCTCATGAGTACACATTATTTAGCAATAATGTAAAATTTCATTGATTCTTAAAAGTTGTGAAAATTCTGTTCGTGCGTAAAGATGTAGGTTTTAATGAAACTGTTGTATCCTCAAAATATGTCCTAGTAATAAAATTAAGACTTAGTACATCAGACCTTGGTATAACTCCTGCTCCTGGTGTAGTAGTTTTTTGTTTTTTGTGGGTTTCTTTTTTTTTTTAGAAAACCTGCTTATATACATGTTACATTGTTTATTTTTTAGTTATGTAGGTGAGACTACCTCATAACGAAATCACGTTAGTATCTCAGTAACGAAGTTTAATAGAAGAGCAACTCTCCATCTCTTAAGACTAAATTATATTCTTGTAGTAAAAATGTGATGGTGTGGTTTGGCAGTGCAGTCCCTGCAGTGTTAATCCCAGCCAGTGAAGAACTGGGAGTAGCAGAGAGAAGAGCCTGACAATGACAACTGACCCAGAGCCCAGCCAAGGGCATGGAAGGCCTGCTAGTAGATCTCAAGCCACTCATTGGGAATCCTTAAGATAGTGACCCTCTATTTAGCTTCTTGGGGCTAGGGAGTGTCTTTTTTTGGGGGGGGGGTATATTTTTGCAAAATGATAGCATTACCATTTAATTCAGAACAATTTCATTGTTTTGCAGAAGCACCATAGAGGTGATGTGTGTTTTCATGTAGTGTTTACCCAGAGTGATGAAATGGGGCAATAGAAACAAGTCAAGGGTCAAGGCTTTCAGAAAAGACTGGGAAGAGAAGAAAGGGGGCAATCCTTTGCCCTATGAATTAAGGTTCTAGGCTTATTAATTAAGTACATCTGGAAGCAATTTCTAGAGGTATTTTGTTAGACCAGTTTTCCCAGGCAGGATGAAATCAAAAGCTAAAATAAGTGGAAGGCATGTGAATTAGATAAGGGAGTAAATAATCTGTTGCCTTTTAAAAGTTGTAAATTTGGGAACTGTTCCATTTGTAATAATACTCACTATTTTCTAGCTGGTAGCATCCAACATATTGTTTTATTATTGGCTCATTGTGGTTTACCTAAATATGGCCAGTAAAAGGGATTGCTTTATTTTCTCAAAGCACTTAAGTTTAATAATATTAAAATAATAAAACCAGAGTTTAAATTAGATTGGGTTGTATAGATTTTTGGAGCTGCTACTGTTTTGGAGGATGGAGTTGAGAAGGAAAAGGGGAAGGAATTATATGGAGTAAGATGATATAGCACTTCTAATCATTTACCTATTAGAGATTTAAAAAAATTTTTTTACCTTATTATATAAAAAGAAGTTGAGGCCTAGTTCTTTTTCCCAGATTTTCAGCTACTTCTTTGAAGAACAAAAATATCTGGGTGATCTTTAAAAACAGAAGATGACTAATTTCATGTTATAAGTTATATATCTTATGTATAGCAACAAATAGTATCAGATTTTTATTGAGGAGTTTAATCCAATATTTTAACAAACAAATTAGGCATTTCTATCTAAATTATAATTTTGGCTGCCTTCCATATATGCATAGAATATATATATATATACATATATATATACACACACACATATATATACACACATACACACAGAGGGCCAGTCCGTGCCTTTCTTACACTTGCTTTATGTTCTACAGCCTGTCAACTGGACAATACCCCTACTTCCCCTCCTTTTACCAATAAATGTTTCTCTTTCTTTTCCGAACTTCCCTCCAAACCCCCCTCCTCACACTACTAAAGACTAAAGACTCAAAAAGTTTCTGGGGAGTTGAAATTTAGAAGGACTGCAACAGAGAGATGTAGAAATGTTCTTGGCCTTCTAATTTGGAATTTTGGAGAAATTTTCCTATGGACATATTAGACATAGTGGTTAGGTTCTATATTACTGTTGGTCCTTCTGTTAAGGTATAGATGGTTATAGTCTGGCTTAGGAGCCAGACTAGCCTATATGATGATGTTTCTACGGGAAAATGTATTCCAAGTTCCAAACAATCCTCTTGGAAACTCCTAGTTCTAAATTTTATGAGAACTAGTTATATAGTATTTACTAGAAAACACTACAGATAGTTAATATTATTCCTCATTATGGAAATACTGTTTGTTAAATTATTGTGATTTAAGGACATATGTTATTTTAAAATATTTTATGTTAGCTTGGATTTAAATTTATAAATAAATTTATTAATTTGATAATTACACTGGAAATCGTCTCCAAGAGTCCAAGGTAAGGACTAGGGAAGAGACACATTAAAAGAACAACTAAGTGCTGCTGATGTTTTGATAATGTAGAGTGAATATGAAATAGAATCTGGGGTTATGTGAATTTTTTGTTTTGTCTTCTTTGATATGGATAATTGAAATGACTGTGAAGGTTCTGAGGTTACGAGAAAAAGAAATCTAATGATTTCATGATGACTTCAAATATATAGAGTAGTTCTATGATACAATGTAGGCAGAATCGCTTTGAACATTCTAAAGTACTATATAAATAAAAAAATAAAAAGTTGTATTGTTAAATACAAAAGACCTGCTATGGAAAAGGAAGTGCTAAAGAAATACTGTACAAGTACTTAATTCCTCCAAATTTTAGGTGAAGGAAGCAAAAAGTAGTGAGCAATTTAACCAATATTTAGTGAGTACCTGTTTATGAAGGGTTTTACAAATGACTTTCCCAGAGTTAAGTAAAATACTATTCTCAGAGGCAGGATGATAATCACTCCCAAATCCAGCTCTCCAAATCCTAATAAAGTAACTAATTTTGGAATAATGGTCATACTTGTATCATTTCAAAGTGAACTATATGACTTGAGGTTTGGATCAAATTTTAGTAAAAAACAATACTCAACTTCATTTAAAACTTAGTTATAGGGCTTCCCTGGTGGCGCAGTGGTTAGGAGTCCGCCTGCCGATGCAGGGGACGCGGGTTCGTGCCCCGGTCCGGGAGGATCCCACATGCCGCGGAGCGGCTGGGCCCGTGCGTCCGGGGCCCGTGCTCCACAACGGGAGAGGCCGCAACAGTGAGAGGCCCGCGTACCGCAAAAAAACCCCCAAAGAAACAAAAAAAAACACCTTAGTTATATTGAAAATAAACTTGGATCTGGTCTTCAAATGGTATAACCAGTAAATTTTGAATTTTGTAATATTTCATAAATTATTAATTTCTCTAGTAAAGCAAAACATTGAGACTAAAAAACTGCTATCAGACTGACTCCTAAATTGACCCACCTGAATTATTTCTTACATTTGTCATTCCTCTCTTGAAGCATCTGTTTTCTTTTTTATTTATTTATTTAATATTTTGGGGCTGCGTAGGGTCTTAGTTGTGGCACGCGGGGTCTTCATTGCGGTGCGGGCTCTTCATTTTGGTGCACGGGCTTCTCTCTAGTTGTGGCGTACAGGTTTTCTCTCTCTAGTTGTGGCACGCAGGCTTAATTGCTCCCCGGTATGGAAGGCAGATTCTTTACCACTGGACCACCAAGGAAGCCCTGAAGCATCTGTTTTCTTTGCCTAGATCGTTTATATTTTTTCAAGTCTTATCACTTCTTCAAAGACAAAATGTTGTAGATCCAGTGCTATTTGACTCTTTTTAGTCTTACCCTATCTTGAATTCAGTTTTTTTCCTCTAATGCTATTTTCACAGTGTGCTGCTATAATTTAATGTCCCTTTTTTATGAAAAACTTCATTTTAGACCTTTTTACTTTACTCATTCTCTATATATTTGAACATACATAAGAATATTAATATATTCATATTTATATATAGAGTCCTGTATTGAGGAATTGTCCTTTGACTCATGTTGTAATGCTGAATTGACTCAAAATCAACTTTTTTTTTCTGCGTTAAGTTTTAAGCTCACATCAGTGATCAGCAATTTGTAGCTGCCTTTTATCTCATATTTTAATTAACAAATACTTGTATAACAATCACTGTGACTGGGTACTATTCTGAGCACTTTCCAAATATTAATTAATTTAATCCTCACAACAACCTTATAAGATAGGGAATGTAGTTATCCTCATTTTATAGATTAGAAACTGAAGCACAGCCAGGCACAAGCAGGGCTAGGGAACAAATCTGGGCAAACTGACTCGAGGGTTCATTATTTTGGCCACTGCTCTGCTGCCTGCCTGCCTGTCATACAAAGAGGGACTTTTGTTTTGATTTTCTTTTGCGAGAGACTCTTTCCTGATATATCTCTTCCCCAGAGTTAGTTACTTCCAGATAGGGTAGATGACAGAGTTTGGTGGGGGGACCTCCCCTTCTGTGCTGCTGGTGACAGTGGGACTGGCCCTGGGCTATTGACTCACCCTGCTCAAGCAGAGAGAACATACTCCAGCTGCTGGAGTCAGGGGTCCAGTTTGGGGGCCTCTGAGGAGTGGGGCTGTGTCTAATTCATTTTTGTATCCCCCTGCACCTACCATAGTGCTTGGCCATAATGGGCCCTTAGTAAATAATTTATTGAATGAATGAAATAATTCTAGTCTCAGCTTTGCAGTTAATCATCTGATGGACATTGTGACATTCTGTGGATTATTTCATGTCACTCAGCCTCAGTTTCCCTTTCTATAAAGTGGCAATAATATTTTGGGTCAGGGATTAAATGAATTAATGTATGTGAATAGACTATAAAACTTAAAACACTATTTACATACAAAGGATAACATTTTAAAAACTGTATTTAAAATGAGCCTAGATATTAATACTTTAAAGGCTAACTAAAGTGACTTGTAAGAACATAGCCTTCCCCTGAAGGTACATATGTTTATTGAAAAACATATTTTGTATCATTACTAAAAATTTTTTCTGAATTGACTCTTGGGCAAAGAAGGTTGCTTATTATTGTTTTAAAGTACATTAAATTTTAAAGATTTGATCTTTAGGCTTCTAATCCTACATAATGTACATAAACAAGTATGGAATCTCAAGTTATAGGAGCTTTCTGATGCTCGGGTAGCCTGTATTGTCAGTTTCTCCGAAAAGGGCTGATTTTGTTCTTATGGAAAGAGGGACTTGGCATAGATACACCAGGAGGTTTTCTTTAGCTGCCAGAAGAAACTAAGCAAAAGCGCAATTATATTTTCCTTTCTCTTTATTGAGGTAAAATATATGTAACATAGAATTTACCATTTTAACCATTTTTAAGTGTACAGCTCTGTGGCATTAAATACATTCACATTATTGTACTAGCATCACCACCATCCATTTCCAGAACTTCTTCGTCTTCCCCCAGCTGAAATCTGTATCCATTAAACACTAACTTCACATTCCCCTCTCGCCATCTTTTGGCAACCACCATTCTACTTTCTGTCTTGAAGAATTTGATAACTCTAGGGACTTCGTATAAGAGCAGACATGTATTTGTCCTTTTGTGATTGGCTTATTTCACTTATTTCAAGAGTCATTGATACTGTGGCATGAGTCAACATTTCCTTCCTTTTTATTTTTTTTATTTTTTTATTTTTTTTTTTTCTTTTTGGGGTATGCGGACCTCTCACTGCTGTGGCCTCTCCCGTTGCAGAGCACAGGCACCGGACTCACAGGCTCAGTGGCCATGGCTCACAGGCCCAGCTGCTCTGCAGCATGTAGGATCTTCCTGGACCGGGGCACAAACCCATGTCCCCTGCATCGGCAGGTGGACTCTCAACCACTGCGCCACCAGGGAAGCCCCCTTTTTATTTTTTATAAATTTATTTATTTTTGGCTACATTGGTTCTTTTTTTTTAACATCTTTATTGGAGTATAATTGCTTTACAATGGTGTGTTAGTTTCTGCTTTATAACAAAATTAATCAGTTATACATATACATATGTCCCCGTATCTCTTCCCTCTTGTATCTCCCTCCCTGCTGCATTGGTTCTTCGTTGCTGTGTGTGGGCTTTCTCTGGTTGCGGTGAGTGGGGGCTACTCTTCGTTGCGGAGCACAGGCTCCAGGCACGCGGGCTTCAGTAGTTGTGGCACACGGGCTTGGTAGTTGTGGCTCGCGGGCTCTAGAGTGCAGGCTCAGTAGTTATGGCTCACGGGCTTAGTTGCTGTGTGGCATGTGGGATCTTCCTGGACCAGGGCTCGAACCCCTGTCCCCTGCATTGGCAGGTGGATTCTTAACCACTGTGACAACAGGGAAGTCCCTCCTTCCTTTTTAATGCTGAATAATTTTCTAGAAATTTCCATATGTATGGACCACATTTTGTTTATCCGTTCACCTGTTGATAGACACTGGGTTGCTTCCACCTTTGGCTACTGTGAATAATGCTGCTATGAACTTGGTTGTACAATAATCTGTTCTGCTTTCACTTCTTTTGGGTATAGGCTGGAACACCATTTCTTTTCAAATTAACTTAAATTAATTTATTTATTTGGCTGCGGTGCGCGGGTTTTCTCTAGTTGTGGCGAGCGGGGGCTACTCTTCGTTGCAGTGCGCGGGCATCTCATTGCGGTGGCTTCTCTTGTTGTGGAGCACAGGGCTCTGGGCGTGTGGGCTTCAGTAGCTGTGTCACGCAGGCTCAGTAGTTGTGGCACACGGGCTTAGTTGCTCCGCGGCATGTGGGATCTTCTTGGACCAGGGCTCGAGCCCGTGTCCCCTGCATTGGCAGGCAGATTCTTAACCACTGTGCCACCAGGGAAGTCCCTAGAAAACCATATCTTTACCTCACTGTAGATGAGGAGATGTTGGGGTTCTAGTTGCTGTAGTGACTTATCTTGAAATTAAATTTACTATTTATTAGGATGTTTTTCCTTTTGAGTATTTATATTGGGTATTTCCTTACTGTTGACACTGTACTATTCGAGAGTAGATTCACGTCCAAAACATTTTAATTATAGATTTGAATTACCTCCATAGGATAAAGTATATGAACCTCTTTTCCTAACCTATAGTGGATGTGAAAATTTTTACCTTTAGATAAATTTTTAGTAATCCTGGCTTTATTTTATTACTAGAATTGTTTTTTTGTTTTTTTTGTGGTACACGGGCATCTCACTGTTGTTGCCTCTCCCGTTGTGGAGCACAGGCTCCGGACGCCCAGGCTCAGCGGCCATGGCTCACGGGCCCAGCCGCTCCGCGGCATCTGGGATCTTCCCAGACCGGGGCGCGAACCTGTGTCCCCTGCATCGGCAGGCGGACTCTCAACCACTGCGCCACCAGGGAAGCCCTAAAATTGTTTTTTTAAGTGTCATCAACTCTGATATTTATATATGGAATAGAAATTGTTCATTATTTCCAGTTTTTTATTCTATATGCAATTTAATGCCTTAAGTGAACACTGCCTTCAGGAAAATACTGGAAGATCTTTATGCAGATGAACGTGTCTTAGGACATAGCGATAAACTCAGTTTTATAAATGTTAGTGCTTTCACAGTGCTTTCATAATACATGCTGAATGAATTTGTCATGTATTAAGCACACAGTTGCAGTTTTATAGCTAGGTTTTCATATTCAGTAAACTTATTAATACTTTGTTTTGTTCTATTTTGTTGATTATACGAAGTAGCACTGCACTGGTAAGGAAATAGCCATTGAGGAATCTTTTTGGATTATCTGTTCAAGTCCTCCCTTTCTTCATGCAGGTACCTTTCTACTTTCCATTTGTAACTGGACACTTTAAAGGATATTCACTATTTTGCTGTTTCCTTAGATTCCAAATCAGCTATCAACTATCTATTAATATATTCTCTGTTATATATGCTATTTCTCCAAGAAATTTATTTTAAAGTACACTTTAACAACTATTCAAAATGTGTAAACAATGGGGTCAGATCATAGCAATATCAGAAAAATAAAGCTAATACCGTTCACTGATTTATTTGTAACAAAACACTTTTATGGTGCCCTGATGGGTGAAAACCTGCAGCCCCTGACCGAGTCCTTTACTGCCACTAGGGGGCTAAGTTTTCCTTAGCTGTTAAAACTAAAGATCCCAGTTTTTTTCAGTTTTGGCGAACCCCGCAGACCCCTCCTTGCTGTTTTGCTTTTTGGATTTAACTTATGTCCCAGGATATTTGTGCCTTTAAATATTATGGGAAACCAAGTTCAAATCCAAAACATTTTAATTGTGTATTTGAATAATCTCCAAGGATATTGGAAATGACAACAGCTTGAATTTTATGTGACCATTCTAGTAATATCTGGCTTTTTTAACCACTGGACTTGTTAAAATTATGTAATTCAGAAAACATCAACCCTTATGTTTGTAATTGAACTAGAATTCTATCCATTATTTTAATTTTTTACTTCTGTGTGCAAAATGTAATGCCTTAAAATGCACATGATAAAATAAAATATTTATTTCTTGTATGCCTTTATGAACTTCTGACGTTTAAAAATTCAGTAGTCAGTAATGGAGAAATAGGGAAGCATTTTAATGAATTTTTACAATCCTTAGGCTAATTCACTTCAAAGTTTACCGAATAAGATTATTTAGTAATATTATTAGCATACTCAAAATATGAAAAACATGGACCAAAAAAGAGAAAGTTGCCACCTTATAAAAAGGATACCTTAAAAATATTCAGCAAGTGGAGTTCTAGTAAAATTAAAATATTACATTTAGGAAGAAGAAAAGATTAGGGAAGTATTATGATATATTAAAGAGCATGTACTTTGGAGTTTGCCTCTGTCATTATCGGCGTTGTGACTTTCGGCACATTTTTTAACATCCCTGAGCTTTAGTTTCCTTATTTTTGTAAAGTAATGTTAATACCTCATTCAATTGTTGTTTGGATTAAATGAGGCCATATATGTAAAGGACCTAGGACCGTGCCTGGAATATGGTAGGTGTTCAACAAATGTCATCCTCTGTATAATCCAAAGATGTGATGTTATAACTGATTCTCAGTCGTTCTGGAGGGCCTCTCCCTGGAAAAGAGGAGACTCAACCTATTATTAAGGCTACATCTGTAGGTATGACTCTACCAGTAGAAAGAGTTCAGTCTTTTCATGGTATCCTAACTATAAAGAGAAAGTTTGGAAAATGTATTTCCTTAGCTAAAATAATAGCATTGTTAGCTATTTACTTATTGATTGCTTACTGTATGCCAGTACTGTTCTTAGTGCTTTGTGCATATTAACTCATTCACTCCTCACAACAAACATGTTAGGTAGGTACTATTGTTATCCCTATTCTAACAGAATGCAGAAACTAAGGCCCAAAGGGATTAACGTTGCTCAAGTTTATACAGCTATTAAAATTTTGGAGCTGGGCTCCAAAGCCAGGCAGTCTGTCTCTAGAATCTGAATTCCTAACCACTTGTCTAAATTGTTAAAACATTTTTTTCATAGATTCCACTGGATGCATTGTATAACAGTAGGAGTGTTTGGAGTGTACTTATAATTATTTTATCCTTAAAAATCTTCCTCCAAATGTTTGTTCCTATTAAAATGATTGAAATAATTATTTTAGAATTCCGAATATGTTCTGATATCTTCAGTAAAAGGAAATGACTACTTTCAGTAAGAATAAATGTTTGGTTAGAAGGGCAACAAAATGTTTAGGTGCTAAAGAAATCATTTATAAAAGTAGACATGACCCTTTTAAACGACTTTTAAAATTGCCTTATTACCATTTGTTTTCAACAAATAAGGGCACCTAATTGGACTAAATATATTTTATTGCACCCACAAAGGAAAACTTTTGGAATTTTTTGTTCCAAGTTGAAAGAGAGGAGTGCCTTGAATGCTGTAGAGGTTTATTTGGGTTGACGGCTTTTCTGTGTTTGGATTTGTTCCAGCTGTGCTGCAGTGCTGCTCTCCTACCCACATGGATGCGCTCAGTAGTTGTGTGACTCCCACTGCCCCTTCCTATGCACACTGCAACTACTTCCAGGTAAGATGCTGGGAACAATGGACATACCCTGCGTCAGGTACAATACGATTGGCCTTGCAGAATTCCAAAGTGTAATTTTATCTTAATGAGTAGCCAGAGGTAAGCTGTAGATTATGGCCTTAGTTTTTCTCAATTCTAAAAAAAAAAGAGTTGACGTAAATGATGTCTGAGGATTCTTCTAGGCCTACACTATCTTCTTGGCCTACTCTTAGGCACTAGCCACATGTAGCTATTTAAATTTAAATGAATTAAAGTTAAATAAAATTTAAAAATCATTCCTCAGTAGGGAGGGTGGGAGGGAGGGAGACGCAAGAGGGAGGAGATATGGGGATATATGTATATGTAGAGCTGATTCACTTTGTTATGAAGCAGAAACTAACACACCATTGTAACCAATTATACTCCAATAAAGATGTTAAAAAAAAAAATCATTCCTCAGTCACCCTAGCCACATTTCAGGTGCTTAATAGTTTCGTTTGGCTAGTGGTTACCAAATTTTATAGTACAGATAGAGAACATTTTCATCATTGCTGACAGTTAGTTGGAACAATGTTGTTCAACTAACTGTCAACAATGGTAAAATTGATTACCATGGTAAAATGAATACCAGATAAACTCTAAAAGTATATAAATCACCAAATGACAGATCCTTCCAAGATGGTACAATTACTTTTTTTTTTAAAGGAGAAAGGAAAATGATGTCAAAAATGAGAAAGCCCCCATGGTGTAAACACTGCACTTAAATGTTTTCTCATATTTGTTAGGAAGCAATTGCTTTGATTTAAATGTTGTAGACTACTACTTCTAGGATAAGATTAAATCCCATGTTTGTATTTTTATGCTATAGTTGCTTAAAGATTGGAATTGTTTTCCTTTGATATCATGTAGTCATGATAGCTTCTGTTCTTTACAGAATACCTTACTATTGACATTCCAGTACTCAAAAGAACATTCCTTTTTTCTTTTTTGTCTTTTCTTTCTTTTCTTTTTTTGAGGAGTATAGAATCAGATCAAGGAGACTTAGCTGGACTTTTTTTTTTTTTTTGCGGTATGCGGGCCTCTCACTGTTGTGGCCTCTCCCGCCGCGGAGCACAGGCTCCAGACGCGCAGGCCCAGCGGCCATGGCTCACGGGTCCAGCCGCTCCGCGGCACGCGGGATCCTCCCGGACCGGGGCACGAACCTGTGTCCCCTGCATCGGCAGGCGGACTCCCAACAACTGTGCCACCAGGGAAGCCCAGCTGGACGTTTTTAATGGCAGCTGTCATCAAGCAAGTTAGTCTAGCCGATTCATCTTCACTGGAAGGACATATCTATCTCACAAATTAGATGCTCTTGTCTGTAGATCCAGGCATTCTCTCCCCTGGATCATACTGGAGATGCTCTGTTGGTGTTATATCTTGATTATATTTATGTTTTAAATAAATCATTTAAAACATCTTTGAAGACCTTTACTTACTACAAAGACAATACATGTTCACTGTAGGAAAATAGAGATAAGTAGACATAAAATTTTTAAATGGAAAAAAGGGAAGTATTTCAGATAACATTCTGGAAATAAATGCAGTTAGTTTTGTTGGCCTGCAGATATGAGTGTGCATGAATGGTCAGTATATTGCAGTGGTTAAGAGCAAGAACTCTGGAGTCAGGCACACCTAGGTTTGAAACCTGACTCTGTCAGTTACTTCTTTGTGACTTTGTATAAATTATGAAGTTTCTCTGAACTTCAGTTCCATCCTTTGGAAATAGAGATGATCACATTTCATAGACCTCTTGTGAGGATTAAATGAAATAATGTATGTAAAGCACTTTGTATGTGCTTGGCACATAGTAAGATCTCAATAAGTGGGGCTATCAGCTATAGTAAAGTAGCTTGATGCTTAAACCATTTGGATTTACATTATTTGGCATTATGGCCTTCAAATCATTGACGCAATCATTGTCAATGTGTTTGGCAATATTGACTTACTACATGTTTTATTTAATAGTAACTCTTCCATATCTTATGTTTATAACCCGAGATATTCAGCAAACATTTATTGAATGCCTGCTCTATGCAAAGTACTGTGTATAAGAGAATACATCTTGAAGATATCAGTTTAAAAGTGACAGCTATTTTAATCTATTGTTTTATTATTAAAATAAATAATCTCAGGACCAAAGGACATTTGATATTCCATACATTTTTTCCCAGATCATTTGGAACAGAATATCAGTACCTCCCCCCTGAATCTATAGAAGCATTGGTGGACTTGTGAGCGTCCTGTGTTTGATATTTCCTTACTACACTCCTAAAACAGTATATTACAGATACAAGTGATGTTTTTGTCTGTCAGCCTTTATGGAAGAGTTTGGTTTATAGACATTTTATCAACAAATAGGTTTTTGGGTATTATGACTTTTTTGATTTTGTGTACTTTAACCCTGAGAATTATTGGTCCATTCCAGTATTAAACTTAATATAGTGGTTGACATATAATAGTTCCTGTGTAAGTGTTAACAATAGAGTTGAAGCTACTACTGCTGGAAAGTTGATTGGCATTCAAGTTTTCTTAGTGAGCTTTAAGTTTAATTTGTTTATATTTAGCGTTCATCAGCCTAAATGTTGTTGCTTTCCTCCTTAATCTTATATTTGGTTTTCTATCCAAACAGTCCTATTTTCTCTTTTCCCAGAATCCTCCAGTGCAATCCTCCTATCCAGTTGAATTTCTGCCTTCTGATTGGCCTTGCAGTGCTACTGATGAAAATAAAAAGTCAGAATTAAACCTAGAGGCTGTTTTTCAGATAGTAGATGAGTTGCATTCCTCCCCTAAATTGGAGATGGTAAAGGTGGAGCCTGTTGAGAATCAGTGCTCAACATCTCAGTCTAACAGAGGCCAACATATCCTAGCTAATTCAAACAAGAGCAATCCATCTTCCACAAGTCAGGCTAGCCAGCTGGAGCCACTTACTGCTGTAGGCTCAGATATTACGTCTTTTGTGGCTGGAACAGAACAAGCAATTACCTGCTCTCTACCACAGTCACCTGAGTACAACTATACCATCCACACAGCTCAGGCTGTTGAAAACACAACAATGCAGGAGTCTGCAGCCAGCCAGCAAGCTCATGTCAAACCGAAGGAGCAGCTAAGTCATAATCCATCTCCGTCTTCAGTAGTATTTGTGCAGGAAGGGCTACCGTTCAGCACACATGAGGTAAGAGGCAAAGAAAAAATCCTAATAGAGCTCAGAGGTACCTAGTGCTTCTTGCTGAAGACTGTTCTAGTGGAGACTTTGTCCAGCTTTTATTTGGGTTTAATACCAGTTCATTATGCTCTTCAGAAGGATCGTGTCCCAGTGGTTCTGCACAAAAGATTCAGAAAGAAGTAACCTTAACCCTCAGGCATCCTCTCACTACATTGTGGTCTGAAGTCAGCCTCTAGAGAGGCAGTCTGAATGAGCATTGTGGTATGACTGATTTGCATGTTAAAAGCATCCCTTGAGTTTTGCTTCCTAACTTAGTTTGGATGGACTAGGTGTGCCTGGCTGATTAAATTCCACTCCTCAGAAGGGATGGTTTATCTCATAGATAACATCAGGACTTTCCTGGCCATTTGTAGCATGGAGGTAAGGAGGTGTTTGGAGGTGTTTTCATACTCTCTTACAGCATCATTGAATTCCAAATTTTTTTAAAAGATTTATTTATCTGCTCAATTTATTTTTGGTTGTGTCGGGTCTTAGTTGCAGCAGGTGGGATCTTCGTTGAGGCATGGGGGATCTTTCGTTGTGGCGTGCAGGTTTTCTCTCTCTAGTTGTGGTGTGCAGGCTCCAAGGCGTGTGGGCTTTGTAGTTTGTGGCACGCCGGCTCTCTCGTTGAGGCGTGCGGGCTCAGTAGTTGTGGCATGAGGGTTTAGTTGCCCTATGGCATGTGGGATCTTAGTTCCCTGACCAGGGATTGAACTCGCATCCCCTGCATTGTAAGGTGGATTCTTTACCACTGGACCACCAGGAAAGTCCCTATAGAATTCTAATTTGACTTGACAGCATACTGTGTTTGAATTTCCCTACTAATATTCTTATTCCTAAAGCAGAATTCTGACTCTAGTTTGAGAGATATATTCTGAAGGTAGAGACTAATTCCTTTATTGCTGCTAGCTTATGACCAGGAAATGAATAAACTTTGATTCTAAAAAATAAAAGTACATCCAAATTAAAGTCACTTTTGTGATTATTTTTTTCCTACTTAATTTTTTTTCTTGATCTTAGCCTGATACATATGTATTTCATTTTGGATTTTTTTTCTTTAATGGAACTGAAAATGTCTTCATTGTTAGAGATTCCCAAGATAACTTTTTGGCAGTTTGCGTGTGTGTGGGGGGGGGGTGGGTTGTGGCCGCACCGCACGGTTTGTGGGATTTTAGTTTCCTGACCGGGGGTTGAACCCAGGCCCTCGGCAGTGAGAGTGCAGAGTCCTAACCAATGGACCACCAGGGAATTTCTGGCAGTTTTTAAAATGTATTCTTTTCTAGCTCTAACTTTAGATCCAAATGTCTTATGGGGTTTTGGGGTTTATTTATTTAATTTATTTTTGGCTGTGTTGGGTCTTCGTTGCTGCGCATGGGCTTTCTCTGGTTGCGGCAAGTGAGGGATACCCTTCGTTGTGGTGCGTGGGCTTCTCATTGCAGTGGCTTCTCTTGTTGTGGAGCACCGGCTCTAGGTGCGCGGGCTTCAGTAGTTGTGGCTCGCGGGCTCTAGAGCGCAGGCTCAGTAGCTGTGGTACACGGGCTTAGTTGCTCCGCGGCATGTGGGATCTTCCTGGACCAGGGCTCGAACCTGGTCCTCTGCATTGGCAGGCGGATTCTTAACCACTGCACCACCAGGGAAGCCCTATCTTATGGTTTTTATCAACTCATTGTCCTTCTTGAGCCCAGCTGTTGAGACCCGGTATACTATGTATTAATACTATAAATTCAGTAGACCAAAGATAGTCCCAGTATGTCTCAAACACGCCTGTGCAGAGAACACGAAATTTGCCTTTATTCCTTCGTAGTCACATCCGAAATACTAGATTTCGTACTTTAAAATTGCATTCCCACAGTTATTTTTTTTTTAATTTGGATATCACAGCTTTTGAAAGCTATGTTTTGAGCTCCTAGCTCTACTTCATTATATTGTTTTATTTTAAAATAAATTCATAAACAAATAGAGTATTTGAGAAGTTGGTCGGCTTGACAAAGGGATTTGCTATTCCAAAGAAAACATAGGAACTCCAAGAGAGAAATTCATATGTCATAAGCAGAGCAGATCTAGATTTTATAGGGAGTGAAGCTTATACAAATTTGAGGTCCTCATTAAGCCAAAGAATACAAAATTAATAGAAGAAAGTGTTTATAACCCCTCTGACATCATCCAACAGGATCACGCCTACGGCCATTCCAGTATCACCAAGAGGGGCAGCCAATCTGATGGAATGGATGTTAGAGTGGGAAAAGATAGTGGTATTAACCAATTGTGAATTTGTGTGATGTGAATTTTACCAAAAAAGAGAAAAGAAACTTCATGGTGAATCTTCCTCTGATCATAAGTAAATATTTGAGCTCCATAGACATTTCAGTAGTTTGTGTATGGGGAAATATACATCTTACTACCGAATATTCAGATTAGCTTAACAAAATCGGGTGGTATCATTCTTTTTTCTTTTTTTGGCGGTAAGAAAATGGCGGGCCTCTCACTGCTGTGGAGCACAGGCTCCGGACGCACAGGCTCAGCGGCCATGGCTCACGGGCCCAGCCGCTCCGCGGCATGTGGGATCCTCCCGGACCGGGGCACGAAGCCGCGTGCCCTGTATCGGCAGGCAGACTCTCAACCACTGCGCCACCAGGGAAGCCTGGGTGGTATCATTCTTAAGGATGAAAAGCCTTACAGTCTTATTTGTTGGATCATGTTTCTATAGTAGAACTCCTCTGATAAAATATCTTAGCTTTTAGTAGATATTTGGGGAAAATTTGGAATAATGAGTGGGTTTAATATTTTAGGTGGATGCCAGTATAAAATGCCAGATGAAAACACCTGAGAATATCTTGCCTTCAGAACAGATGGGATTCCTTATTTCAGAAATGGGGCCTGCTAGCAAGCCTAGTGAAGACACAGGTTTATCCACTCCAGCCGGATACAGAGAGCGAAGCAACTCACAGCAAGGAAAGTCCCCTGGTAAGGATTATTGTGCTCTAGAATGTTAGCAGTAGAATCATAGTGTAGAATTAATATATGAGTGATAGTTTTTCTGGTCTTCATTTATTATTCGTAATTGTAATATACTAATCACATTGCTGTTTCATACAACTGCAATTTTAACTCTTTATTTTTTCTTAATCATCCTTTTAAAGTACGTAAAAGTTATATTCCAGTATTGCATGTAAGAATATGAGCTTTTGAAAAGAGAACATGGTAAGTAAAAGCAAAGGAATTTGGATTATTTAACTTGGAGAATGCAAGGATGAAGGGTGATTCAATAACTGCTTCAGATGCCAAAGACTTTGTAATTACGGAAGTACTTGTTCTCTTATTAGCAGAGTATAGTACAAGAGGGAATATGCTTAAACTGTGGCAGGAAAAAAGTGGATGGACATTAAAGACGTTATTCTGAGCATATTATAAAGATACTCTAAAGTATGACTCTGTATCAATGGGATTTTTCTTGTGGTTTGTAGGAGCCCGAGTGATTGTTTTAGTACAGTTGCTGCTACTCTTTCTAGGGAAACTGGAAAGAATCATTTTTTTAAGAAAATGGTGACATCCAATAAAACATGTTTCTTGTATGATCCAAAACCAAGTCATCAAAGTCTTCAGTGGACAACTTGAATATTCTCAAATTATATGCATGTCAGAGGCATGCAATTCAGTGAATTAATGAATCAGGTTAAGCAATCATTTTAGCCTATAAAAATTGGAAAAATCTTGGGAGCTTCTGTGAGAATTTCTCCAAAAAGTAAACTAATAGTAATATGATCGCGATGTTGTTTAGACTCATTGGGTTCTTTCTGCAAAATGCCTTTTAGACTAAAAGCTATCTTGATCACTCATTTTATGTGTTAAACTTAGCTTGCACAGTTGCTTTTAGTTGAGTATATGATCCAATCTACGATCAAAGATTAAGATTTCTTACCACTGAAGATGTTCAAAGCAATGGCATAGACTTTGAAGGCAATTTAGAAAAGGACAGTGACAAATATTTACTACACACTCACTTTTATGACATACAGCAAACTTGATGAAACTGGTATTATCGTCTTAAAGATCAGGAAACTTAATCTTGGAGAGGATAAGTAACTTGTTCAAGATCACATTAATTTAGCTAATATTCTACTCACAGTCCTTCTGTTGACTGTGTCCTTTGATGCACAAAAGTTTTCAGTTTTATGTAGTCCCATTTGTCTACTTTTCCTTTTGTTGCCTGTGCTTTTGGTATTGTATCCAAGAAAGCATTGCCAAGTCCAGTGTCATGAAGTTTTTCCACTATGTTTTCTTTCAGGAGTCTTATAGTTTTAGGTCTTTAGTCCATTTTGAGTTAATATTTGTAGACAGTGTAAGATAAGGGTCCAACTTTATTCTTTTGCATGTGGACATCCAGTTTTCCTAGCACCATTTGTTGAAGAGACCTTTCCCCACTGAGTGGCCTTGGCATCCTTGTTGAAAGTCATCTGACCATATATGTGAGGGTTTATTTCTGGTTTCTTTATTCCAGTCCACTGGTCTATTTTTCTGTCGTTATGCCAGTACCATATAATCTCTGTTTAACCAATCAATTCTGCCATTGTAGCACAAAAGCAGTCATAGATAATACATAAATGAATGTTTGTGGCTATGCTTCAGTAAAACTATTTACAAAAACAGTTGCTGGGCCCAATTTGACCCAAAGGTCATAATTTACCAACCCCTGAGTTAGACTAACAGTTTATTTCTGAAAAGCAACAGTGGAAGCCAGAAAGGAGTAGAATCATATTTTTAATATATTAAAAGAAATCTGCAGTCCTGGAAATCTCTACCCAGCCAAAAGATCCTTCAATAATGATGGCAAAAATGAAGACATTCTCAGATAAACACAAAATAGAGAGCATGTGCCACAGAAGATAAACAGTAAAGGAAATTCTACAGGGTGGTCTTCAGGCAGCAGGAAACAAGGAGACATACTGTAGCTTCTAGGGTAATCACCAAAATCGGTATAGAAATAATCCAAAAAAAACCGCAGGAAAGGAGGAAGCAAGGAATTAAAAATAAGGAAGACAGAGAAAACAAATAATAAAATGGTTGACCCAAATTTAGCCAATACAACTATTATATGTAAATGGTCTTAAAATCTCAAAGACAGAGATTGCTAGAGTAGATAAAAGGGCAAACTCCTACCATAGGCTGGCTACAGGAGACACGTAGGTTGAAAGTAAGTGCATAGAAAAAGATACAACATGCAAACAGGAAGAATGAGAAGGCTGGTATGGTTATTTTTAAATATCAGAAATAATAGACTTTAAGACAAAGAGTGTTATAAAGAGGGCCACTTCATAATGATGAACAATTCATCAGGGAGGTGTATCAACTGTAAATGTGTTTTTTGTAGTAATAGAGTTTCAAAATACATGAAGCAAAAATTGACAAAAATTAAAGGGGGAAACACAATTCCTCAATGTACTAGGATATTTTAATACTTCTGTCTAAGCAATTGATAGAACAACTAGACAAAATATCAGTAAAGACATAGAAGATCTGAACAACATAAACACCTTGATCTAATTGGCATTTATAGTACACTGAGCATCCAACAACTGCAGAATATACATTGTTCTCAAGTGCATGTAGTACATTTACCAGGATAGGTCATTCATTGGGCCATAAAACAAGTCTCAATACATTTAAAAGAACTGAAGTCATACAAAGTGTACTCTCTGAATATAACAGGATTAAGTTAGAAATCAGTAACAGAGTAATTAGGAGAACCTCAAATATCTGGAAATAAAGTGACATACTTCTAAATAATTTGTGAATCAAAGACAAAATCACGAGGAAAATTAGAAAATATTTTGACAATGAAAATACAACATCACAGTTTGTGGGATGCAGCTAAAGCAGTGTTAGAATGAAATGTGTAGCTTTAAATGCTAATATTAGAAAAGAAGTAAGATCTAAAATCAATGACCTGAGGTTTTACCATACGAAACTAGAAAAAGAAGAGGAAAGTAAACCCAAAGTAAATACTAAAAATAAAAATAGAAATCAATGATACAGAAAACAGACAATTGAGAAGACTAACAAATAGTCTTTTTGAAAAGATCAACAAAATTGACAAACTCCTAACTACACTGATCAGGAAAAAGAGAACACAAATCATAACTACCAAGAATGAAAAGAGATTAACACCTCAGAATCTGTGAATAGTAAAAGGATACTAAGAGAATACTATGAACAGTCTTATGTTAATGAACACAACCACATAAATGGAATAGCCAGTTCTTAAAAAATACACCTTGTCAAAATTCACACAAGAAGAACCAATGAATAGCCCTATATAGATTAAAGAAGTTGGTTATCAAACATTTTCCTCAAAAGAAGAAAGAAAACTACAGACTAATAATCCTCATGAATGTAGATGCAAAAATAATAAACAAAATATAAGTTAATTGAATGCAACAATATGTAAAAAGGCTGATAGACAAAATAGAGTTTGTCTCAAGAATGCAAGGCTTGATTGAATTTCAAATGCTAATATTATTCACCATATTCACAGAGTAAAGGAGAAAAAACTCTATGATGATTTCAATAGATTCAAGGAGAGCACTTGACAGACTTCAGCACTCATGCGTAATAAAAAGTCTCAGCAAAGTAGGAATAGTAGAACATTTCTCAAACTGATAAAGAATATCTATAAAATATGTATAGTGAGGATCATGATTAATAGTGAAAGACTAAACTGTTTACTCCAGAGATTGGGAACAAGGCAAGGATGCCCACTTTACCACTTGTATTCAGTATTGTACTGGTGGACCTAGCCATTGCAATAGGCAAGAAAAAGAAGTAAAAGGCCTAAAGATTGGAAAGCACACAATTGGAAAATGAAATTTAAAAAAAATCAAACATTTATGGGAGGCCCAAAATCATAAGATACCTAGGAATAAGTCGAACAAAATATGTCTAAGGCCTCTACGCTGAAAACTACAAATTTTGCTGAAAGAAATTAAAGAAGACAAATAAACGGAAAGATGTGCCATGTTCATGGATAAGAATACCCAATATTGTTAAAGTGACTGTTCTCCCCAAGTTGATCTATAAATTCAATGCAATCCTAATCAAAATTCTAGTAGACGTTTTTTTCTTTAATGACAAGCTGATTCTAAAATTTAAAAGAAAATGCAAAGGACAGAGATTAACCAAAGCAATTTTTAAAAATAAAAAATTGGCGGAGACTTTACCAGATTTCAAGACTTACCATAAAGCTAAAATAATCAAAATCGTTTGATATTGGTGAAAAGGGACCTATAGATGAATGAAACAAAATAGAGAGTCCAGAAATAGATCCGCACATATGTGGTCAATTGATTTTCAACAAAGGTGCTAAGGCAGTGCAATGGAGAAAGGAAAGTGTTTTCAACAAAAATTAGCATTGACCCATACCTCAGCCCGAAGGAGCAAGATGGCAGAGTAGAAGGACGTGCGCTCACTCCTTCTTGCAAGAGCAGCGGAATCACAACTAACTGCTGAACAGTCATCGACAGGAAGACGTTGGAACTCACCAAAACAGATACCCCACATCCAAAGACAAAGGAGAAGCCACAGTGAGACGGTAGGAGGGGCGCAATCACAGTAAAATCAAATCCCATAACTTCTGGGTGGGTGACTCACAGACTGGAGAACACTTATACCACAGAAGTCCACCCACTGGAGTGAAGGTTCTGACCCCACGTCAGGCTTCCCAACCTGGGGGTCTGGCAATGGGAGGAGGAATTCCTATAGAATCAGACTTGGAAGGCTAGCGGGATTTGATTGCAGGACTTCGACAGAACTGGGGGAAACAGAGACTCCATTCTTGGAGGGCACACACAAGGTAGTATGTGCATCAGGACCCAGGGGAAGGAGCAGTGACCCCCATAGGAGACTGAACCAGACCTACATGCTAGTGTTGGAGGGTCTCCTGCAGATGCCGGGGGTGGCTGTGGCGCAATGTGAGGACAAGGACACTGGCAGCAGAAGTTCTGGGAAGTACTCCTTGGCATGAGCCCTACCAGAGTCTGCCATTAGCCCCACCAAAGAGCCAGGTAGGCTCCAGTGTTGGGTCGCCTCAGGCCAGACGACCAACAGGGAGGGAACCCAGCCCCACCTATCAGCAGACAAGCGGATTAAAGTTTTACTGAGCTCTGCCCACCACCAGTCCCTCCCATCAGGAAACTTGCACAGGCCTCTTAGATAGCCTTATCCATCAGAGGGCAGACAGCAGAAGCAAGAAGAATTACAATCCTGCAGCCTGTGGAACAAAAACCACATTCACAGAAAGATAGACAAGATGAAAAGACAGAGGGCTATGTGCCAGATGAAGGAACAAGATAAAACCCCAGAAAAACAACTACATGAAGTGGAGATAGGCAACCTTCCAGAAAAACAATTCAGAATAATGATAGTGAAGATGATCCAGGACCTCGGAAGAATGGAGGCAAAGATCGAGAAGATGCAAGAAATGTTTAACAAAGACCTAGAAGAATGAAAGAACAAACAAACGGAGACGAACAATACAATAACTGAAATGAAAAGTACAATAGAAGGAATCAATAGCAGAATAACTGAGGCAGAAGAACAGATAAGTGACCTGGGAGACACAATGTTGGAATTCACTGCCACGGAACAGAATAAAGAAAAAAAATGAATGAAAAGAAATGATGATCTTTTGACAAAATTCAACACCCATTTATGATAACAACTCTCTAGAAAGTGGGCACAGAGGGAACCCACCTCAACATAATAAAGGCCATATATGACAAACCCACAGCAAACATCATTCTCAATGGTGAAAATCTGAAAGCATTTCCTCTAAGATCAGGAAGAAGACGAGGATGTCCACTCTTGCCCCTGTTATTCAACATAGTTTTGGAAGTCCTAGCCATGGCAATCAGAAGAAAAAAATAAAAGGAATACAAATTGGAAAAGAAGAAGTAAAACTGTCACTGTTTGCAGATGACATAATACTATACATAGAGAATCCTAACGATGCCACCAGAAAACTACTAGAGCTAATCAATGAATTTCGTAAAGTTGCAGGATACAAAATTAATGCACAGAAATCTCTTGTATTCCTATACACTAATGATGAAAAATCTGAAAGAGAAATTAAGGAAACACTCCCATTTACCATTGCAACAAAATGAATAAAGTACCTAGGAGTAAACCTACCTAGGGAGATAAAAGACCTGTATGCAGAAAACTATAAGACACTGATGAAAGCAATTAAGAATGATACAAACAGATGGAGAGATATACCATGTTCTTGGATTGGAAGAATCAATATTGTGAAAATGACTATATCACCCAAGGCAATCTACAGATTCAATGCAATCCCTATCAAACTACCAATGGCATTTTTCACAGAACTAGAACAAAAAATTTCACAATTTGTATGGAGACACAAAAGACCCCAAATAGCCAAAGCAACCTTGAGGGAAAAACACGGAGCTGGAGGAATCAGATTCCCTGACTTCAGACTATACTACAAAGCTACAGTAATCAAGACAATATGGTACTGGCACAAAAACAAAAATATAGATCAATGGAACAGGATAGAAAGCCCAAAGATAAACCCACGCATCTATGGACAACTAATCTATGACAAAGGAGTCAAGGATATACAATGGAGAAAAGACAGTCTCTTCAATAAGTGGTGCTGGGAAAACTGGATGGCTACATGTAAAAGAATGAAATTAGAACATTCCCTAACACCATACACAAAACTAAACTCAAAATGGATTAGAGACCTAAAGGTAAGACCGGACACTATAAAACTCTTAGAGGAAAACATAGGAAGAACACTCTCTGACATAAATCACAGCAAGATCTTTTTTTGATCCACTTCCTAGAGTAATGGAAATAAAAACAAAAATAAACAAATGGGACCTAATGAAACTTAAAATCTTTTGCAAAACAAAGGAAACTACAAACAAGACGAAAAGACAGCCCTCAGAATGGGAGAAAATATTTACAAATGAATCAGTGGACAAAGGATTAATCTCCAGAATATATAAACAGCTCATGCAGCTCGATATTAAAAAAACAAACAACCCAATCAGAAAATGGGCAGAAGACCTAAATAGACATTTCTCCAAAGAAGACATACAGATGGCCAAGAAGCACATGAAAAGCTGCTCAACATCACTAATTATTGGAGAAATGCAAATCAAAACTACAGTGAGGTATCACCTCACAGCAGTTAGAATGGGTATCATCAGAAAATCTACAAACAACAAATGCTGGAGAGGGTGTGGAGAAAAGGGAACCCTCTTGCACTGTTGGTGGGAATGTAAATTGATACAGCCACTATGGAGAACAGTATGGAGGTTCCTTAAAAAACTAAAAATAGAATTACCGTATAACCCAGCAATCCCACTACTGGGCATATACCCAGAGAACACCATAATTCAAAAAGACACATGCACCCCAATGTTCATTGCAGCACTATTTACAATAGCCAGGTCATGGAAGCAACCTAAATGCCCATTGACAGACGAATGGATAAAGAAGATGTGGTAAATATATACAGTGGAATATTACTCAACCATAAAAAAGAAGGAAATTGGGTCATTTGCAGAGACGTGGATGGATCTAGAGACTGTCATACAGAGTGAAGTAAATCAGAAAGAGAAAAACAAATATCGTATATTAACACGTATATGTGGAACCTAGAAAAATGGTACATATGAACTGGTTTGCAGGGCAGAAATAGAGACACAGATGTAGAGAAGAAACGTATGGACACCAAGGCGGGGCGAGGGGTGGGGGATGAACTGGGCGATTGGGATTGACATTTATACACTGATACGTATAAAATGGATAACTAATAAGAACCTGCTGTATAAAAAAATAAATGAAATTCTAAAATTAAAAAATGGACCCATATCTCGTACCATACATAAAAATTAACTAAAAAAGGGATTAAAAAAAGGAAAAAAAATTAACTGAAAATGAATCACAGACCTAAATATAAAACCTAAAACTATAAAACTTTTTGAAAAAAAAATAAGAGACAAACTTTGCTACTTCAGGCAAAGATTTCTTAGACCACAAAAAGTATGATCAATAAAGAAAAAAATGATAAATTGGATTTCATCAAAATTTAAAACTTCTGCTCTTCGATAGATATCATTCAGAAAATGAAAAGGCAAACCAAAGCGTAGGAAAAAATATTGACAGCAATATTAAAATCAAAATATCAAAACAAAGACATATCTAGAATATAAAAACTCTTACAGTGCAGTTCAAAAATGGGGTACAATATGAACAGACATTTCACGAAAGATACACAAATGGCCAGTAAGCACATGAATAGATGTTTAATCATCAGAGAAGTCAGGTTAAAACTGCAATGAGATATCACTACACACCGATTAGAATGGCTAAAATTTTTAAAAAAGGAAAAAAAACCATGACCATACCAGGTGTTGATAGGGCCCTGGAACTCTCCTACACTGCTAGTGGGAACTTAAAATAGTATAACCACTTCTGGAAACAGTTTGGCAGTTTCTTAAAAATTAGGTTAAATATATAAAATCAAGTTAAACTTTGTCCATCCTCTTCTCTCAACCTAATGGCACCTATATTGAGATCATCTGAAAAAGAGGGTTTGATTGGGAAGATAACACCCTTAATCTCACCTTTGCTATAGTCTATCGGAGATACTTGAGAAAAGCTTGAGGCCCTCATTAGAGGTACCTCTTACTACTGTTTCAAGTTGGGATAGTAAAGTACTTCGATGCACACCCCAAATTACTGAACGCTAGTCAGTTGGTTTTCAACCACAGACAGAGGAATATTCCCTTCCGTCTCTGCTTGCACACTGGCTACCTCTAGCCTGAGTTCATCTCTTATTTTAGGGCTTTGCTGAATTGTCAAGAAAACAGCCAACACATTGTGAATTTTGTCAGCCTTTCCCCGTATGGTTACATGCTTGCTTGGCACGTGGTCTGCTTTCCAGGGTATCACAGGCAATGATTTTACCAAATGTTTTGAAATAGATTTCAAAGGTCACCAACGTTCTAGCCTGATGTGTCTTAACCACCTGCTGTCTGACTGCTAAGCCAGTACCACATATTTTAATTTGAATCACAGCAGCACCTCACTTATAGATTCCAAATTCCATATTAGTCCACGTATAAGTTAGGCGACTGTAAAAAACAAAACATAAAAACCAGTGTCTTAAACAATTTAGAAGTTTATTTTTTCCTCACGATAACGGTCCAGAGCTGATGCGGCAGCTTTGCTTTTCTCTGCTAGCCCTCAGGTGTTACGTGGTGAAAGATGGCCCACCACTCTACCCTCATGTCAGCCAGCAGGGTGCTATAAATATCCCTTCCTTTTATGAGCATAATCACTGCTTATGCTCACATCAGTTTGACTAGAACTTAGTCACACTAACAGGCTGCAGGGGAGCTTGGAAATGTGGTCTGTAGCTGTGTCCATTTGCCTGTGTAAACAATACCATGATTTAAAAGAAGAATAAATATTAGGAGACAACTAGCAGTCTCTGTTACATGGACTAAGAGAAAATATTTACAACACAAAATATAAAGCATTGTATTCATAATACATAAAAGCTTCTACAAATCATTAAGAGATAAAGCAATCCAATAAAAAGAAATAAAATAATATTAATGTGTAGTTCAGTTGAAGAAATACACATGACCAATAAGCGTATAGAAAGGTGTTGAACCACTCAGATAAATCAGTAATCAGAGAAATGCAAGTTATAAATCAACCAAAAAAAATTTTTTTTGCCAATCTGACAAAACTTAAATTATTGATAATATCCAGGTTGATAAAGGCGTAGGGAAAAAGGAACCTCCTATACACTGTAATTGGAATGTAAATTTGTAGAGCCAATTGGAGGGCAATTTGGCATGATCTGTAAATAACTAAAATGCTTATATGCTTTGACTCAGGAATCCCATTCCCAGGAATGTCTCCTACAGAGTTCAGTGTGTTATTTATAATAGCAAGCATTTGGAAAAAAAGCATAAATGCCTGACAGTGGAGTATTAGACAAACTATGATAAGTTCATGTAATGAAACACTGTGCAACCATTTAACAAAATAAAGTAGCTTGATATGTTGTTACTTGGAAAGATAGAAAGTGTCCGTAATATGTTAAGTGAATGAAGCAAGTTGCAGCATACTGTGTCTAGTACAACCCCCTTTCTAGGACAAAAAATATATATATACTGTAAAATTATAGAAAAAAGTCTGGAAGTAAATAAAACTGATACATATAACAGTGGTCACCTCCAGGCAAGTAGAATTGGAGGTGTAGAGAGGTATTTTTTTTTGCTTCTTAATTTGTGTTTGAGTGTACACAACGGTGGGATTATGGGGAAATCTCCCTTTTTGTATTTGTCTAGATTTTTAAAATTGAAAAAAAATTTTAAATAGTTTAAATACTGTAAAGAGTTTCTACAGTATGAATATAAAAGCTTCAAAATAATAAGAATGAGCAATTTAATGTTTTGAAAAAAATTTATATCCCAGATATTAACCTGACTTTTGAGATTTAGATATGATTGACTCAAGCTAACCTTATCCCACACCAAAAATGCTTTTCTAAGATTTCTGAGAATTTCTAGGGCTTACAGTGGCTTTTATTTTTGAGTTTCTGCTTTTGCTTAATTCTAGATTCATCCATTTCTCACCTCCTGTAGGTGTTCTGTCTGCTCCTTGCCAGACCAGATGCAGAGCTCAGCCCCCTTACTTTGATTTCTCCCCTCCCCTGAGCATTTACATTAGGTATTTGTATGTGTAGCACACTTTTCTGAAGATTTGGTGAGGTAGGAAGTGTTTGCATTTAAAATATTGCAAATAATTGAAAATGGAATGTTAGCCATTGTTCTTTTTAAAGGGCCTTCAGTCAGTTTACCGCTTTCTCACCTTTCCTTGTCAGTAGTCAATGTGGCCTCCTGTCATGTTGTCCTCTTTCCTTGTACTAGCACCATACCTTCTCTTCTCTGATATCTTTTTTTTTGTTTTTCATGTTCTTTAATCAGGCCCTGAATTTTGTGTCTTAGGCAGAGAAGGTTAGGAATCTCTTCTGTTTCCTGATGAGGCCTTGAGACCTTATCTTGCCCAACCAAAACAACCTGTCAAGATATATTCCTCAACAGACAGTTACGTCCCCAAGAGGAACTCTGGTGCCTGCTGTTAAAATAATTTCCTCTCTTGGGCTTCCCTGGTGGCGCAGTGGATGAGGGTCCGCCTGCCGATGGAGGGGACACGGGTTCGTGCCCCGGTCCGGGAAGATCCCACATGCCACGGAGCGGCTGGGCCCGTGAGCCATGGCCGCTGAGCCTGCGCGTCCGGAGCCTGTGCTCCGCAACGGGAGAGAGACCACTACAGCTAGAGGCCCACGTACTGCAAAAAAAAAAAAAAAAAAAAAAAAAAATCCTCTCTTATGGTTTTAAGTGTAACTGATAAAGTAGTTAGCACATTAATTATCTTTTTTAACTCTTCCTTTTTTTTTTAATAATTAAGCCTTATCCTTTGGTCAGTGGTGTTGGCAGGTGAGTCTTAATTGACCTTGGCTTCCTGCTGTGAAAGAGCGGAGTTGTGAAATGTTGGCATTATTATGACATCGAATCACATTTTCATTTTATTAGCGGCAGGGAGCAAATAACTTATGCTTAAACTAGAACCTGTTTGCTAAAAAGTTAGCTTTTGTAATGAAAGAGTAAGGAGAAATACAATTCATGAAGTTGCAAATTATTCTTCCTTCATAGAACTTAGCCTAACAAACAGTTGATCTATGAAAACATGGCTACATATAAGGTCCTGTGACATTAAAAGATTTTAACCAAAGTCAGTATAAAATTTATATACTATTAGAGGCTGTACAGCACAGTCAATAGGAAGAAAGCTTCTGGTATTAGAAAAAACTAAATTAAAATCTGGATTCTGCTATTAACTTCACTGAGCCTCGGTTTCTTCATCTGTAAAATGAAGATAATAATAAAACATATGTTTATATAAAACATGTAACTGACTTAGTATGGTGCCTGGCATATAGTAAGTACATGGTAGCAACAGAATTTTAGCAAAATTATTATTTTCATAATACTTACTATTTTGATGTTTATTACTGTCAAATGCTTTTCAAATGACTGGTCTCACTTTAAATTCATGTGGGCTCTTAGTGTTGCCAGCAGTTCTATAATATTTCCCTAGTCAGTACACTCCCCATTTTCCAAAGCCACTTTATCATATCTTCTCTCTGCTCCAACTTCCAACACAACTCCTCTCTTTTCATTCTCAGCTATGACCTTGTTTCTTACTGAGAAAATAGAAGCAGCTAGAAGAGAACTTTCATATCTTTCCACCAACAAATTTATCAGTCTACCACTTGTGTAACTCTACACTCTGCCTTTCTTCCTATTATAATGGAAGAAAGCCAGTCCTCCCATATGTGTACACAGTCCCCTTTTGTGTACTCACAGACTTAGCCCTGAACAGTTATCCCCCCTTACTCTTCAATAATTACATCTTACCTTTTATGTTAGATAACTCCCATCAGCATACAAACATGCCATCATAGGTTCTATGTTAAAAGAAATTCCTCTCATCTTCCCTTCATTCATATTTTCATCCAGCTACTCCTCCGTTTTTCTCTTCCCCTTAGAGAAAAGCTCTTTGAAAGCCTATCCTTATCTCAACCAGGTTTTCCAATCAGGTTTTCATTCCGGCTACTCAGCTGAAACTGTTCATGTCAAGGTTTCCAATTACTGCTCTTGTCAAGGTTTCCAATTACTGCCATGTTGCCAAATCCTGTGGTCCATTCTCAGTCCCACTTGACTGTACCTCAGCAGCATTTGAACCTCAACCTTCCTGAAATACTTTCTTCACTTGGCTTCTGGAACATCACCCTTTCCTGGTTTTCCTTCAACCTCACTGGCCACTCCGTAGTTTCTTTTACTGAATCTTCTTTATCTTCCCTGACTTCTAAATGTTGATGAGTCCCAGAGCACAATTCTTGGACCCCTTTCCTTCTCTATTCATTTCCTAGGTTATATCAACAAGTCTCACTGCTTTTATTGTCTAAATGGTGATGACTCCTAAATTTATATCTAAGCCTCTATCTTCTCTGAACTCCAGGTGTGCATACCTTTTTCCCCTTGCCACTTCTTTGTTTGGATGTCCAGTAGTGTCCCAAATGCATTATAATGCCACCCTTTCCCCAGTTTTACTTATTTCAGGAAATAATACTTCTAGTCACCTCTAGTCAACCAAAAGTCTTGGAATCTTCCTTGACTCTCTTCTCTCTCATCCCACATCCAACCCATCAGTAAATTCTGTCAGTTCTATCTCAGTGTAGATCCAGAATCTGACCATTTCTTATCACCTTTACATGCTGTCACCATGGTCCAAGACACTACATCTCTTGCCTAGATCTTTCTGCTTCCACTCTGTGCCCCTACAGTTTTTTCTCCACACAGCAATCAGAGTGATACTTTAAAATTATTTCCCTGTTTAAATTTTTCCAGTGGTTTTCCATCACATTTAGAATAAAATCTAAAAATCCTTACTATGATTTGGCTCCTGGTAACTGCTCTGACTTTATCTCCTGCCACCTTCTATCTCTCTCATCTATTCCAGCCATAGCAGCCCCTTCACTATTGTTTGAACGCACCAAGCATGGTCCTGCCTTCACACTTGCTGTTCCCTCTGCCCGAAATGTTCTTCACCCAGGTATTCACATGGCTTGCTCCTTCATTTCATTCAGTTCTCTACTCAAATGCCAGCTCATTATAGGAACCTTCCTGATCCTACTGTCTGTAATAGCACCCTATTCTCCATGTCCTGCCCTCCTTCAGTCCCTATTCTTTTTCCTTGGTTTTCTTCTATAATGTTCATCACTACTTGAATTTTTATATTTATTATTTTTCTCCCCCTCTAGAAGGTTAGTTCCATGAGGGCAAGGATTTTGTTTTGTTCATTGCTGTATCTCCAGCACCTGGAGTATTACCTGTGGCACTCAATGTTTATACACTGTTATCTTACTAATATACTTTTTTAAAAAGATCCTTGGAAAAAAGCAATCTTAAAAAAAAATTGTGGTAAAATAACACATAACATAAAGTTTACCATCTTAACCATTTTTAAGTGTATAGTTCAGTGGCACTAAGTACATTCACATTGTTCTGCTACCATCACCACCATCCATCTCCAGAACTCTTTTCATCTTGCAAAACTGAAACTCTGTACTCACTAAACAATTCCTATTCCTCTCCTCCCCCCAGACCCTGGAAAGCCTATTTTACTTTCTGTCTCAATGAACAATCTTTAATTAGCCAATAAAAGATAAGTTTTGAACAGCTGGGGAGTCAAATTCGACCCATAGGTTGCTTTTAATGAGTGCTTATTAACAACTGCTCTGGGGTTGGTACAGTGCTAGGTACACTAGGGATACAAAAGTAGTGTCCTGTCCAGTTTTATTCTGCTGGAACTAAGAATTGCGTATGTCTTACTAAAGAAAACCATCCTATATCTCGTTACTCTGCTCTGACGTTGAAAACTGAGATATATTTGGTTATGAGTTTTATTTTTATGGCCATTTTCTGCTTTCCCCTTCTTTTTGTCCCATCATTTCAAACTGATAGGAAAGTATACATTTTTAGGGGAGATTCACATAACAGAAAATTAACCACTTTGAAGTGAAAAGTTCCATGGGACTCAGGCCATTCACAATGTTGTGCAACCTCTATCTAGTTCCAGAACATTTGCATCACTCCAAAAGAAAACCCCATATTCATGAAGCAGTTGCTCTTCGTTCCGTCCTCTCCCAAGCCCTTGGCAACCACCAGCCTGTGTTCTGTCTCTATGGATTTACCTATTCTGGATATTTTGTATAAATGAAATCATACAATGTGTGACCTTTTTGTGTCTGGTTTATTTCACTTGGCATGATGTTTTCAAAGTTCATCCGCAAGGTAACATGTATATCAGAACTTCATTCCTCCTTATGGCTAAATAGTATTATGTTGTATGTATATATGACAATTTTTTAATCCACTCATCTGCTGATGGGTATTTGGGCTGTTTCTACCTTTTGGCTATTGTGAATAGTGCTGCTATAAACATTGTACATGTATTTGAGTATCTGATATCAGTTCTTTTGGGGATATACCTAGGAGTGGAATTGCTGGATCATTTGGTAATTCTATGTTTAACTGTTGAGGAACTGCCAAGCTATTTTCCATAATGGCTGAACCGTTTTACATTCCCACCAGCAGTGTACAAGAGTCCCCATTTCTCCACATCCTCCCTAGCACTTGTTATTTTCCGCTTTTTATTATCACTATAGTCATGCTAAGTAGGTGTGAAGTGGTATCTATCTTATTGTGGGTTTAATTGCATTTCCCTCATGACTAATGGTTTTAAGCATCTTTTCATGTGCTTGTTGGACATTTGTAGATCTTCTTTGGAGAAAATATAATTTCTTGGACAACTGTATAATAATATTCGATTTGATGAGATATTCTCCTACTTTGGTTAAATTTCTCTTGGTTAAAGCTGTGGTGTGTGCTATTAGAGCAGGAGTTGGTAAACTATGGCCTATGGGCCAAATCTAACTCACTGGTTGTTTTTATATGGCCTGCAAGCTAAGCATGTAGCTAAGCTAAGTAAAATTGTTTACATTTTAAATGGTTGAAGGGGGGGGGATCAAAAGAAGAATATTTCATGACACATGAAAATGATTCAAATTTCAGTATCCATAAATAAAGTTGAATTGGAACACACAACCATACCATACGTTTACATATTATCTGTGGTTTCATACTGCATCAGCAGAGTTGAGTAGTTACAGTAGAGGCCATGTGGCCCATAAAGCCTAAAGTATTTGCTATCTGGCTTCTTACAGAAAAAGTTTGCCTACTCTGTGTCTTACTTCATTCTGCTGCTATGACAAAAATACTATAGACTAGGTGGCTTATAAATAACAGAATTTTTTCTCACGGTTCTGGAGGCTGGGAAATCCAGGATCAAGGTGCCAACAGATTCAGTGTCTGGTGAGAGCCAGTTTCCTGGCTCATAGACTGCCGTCTTCTTGCTGTGTCCTCACATGGCAGAAGGGACAGAGGAGCTCTCTGGGGTCTCTATTATTAGGACACTAATTTCATTCATAAGAGCTCCACCCTCAGGACCTAATCACCTCCCCAGAGTCCCACTTTCTAACACCATCACATTGGGGGTTAGGTTTTAATACATGAATTTTGACGAGATATAAACATGCAGTCTGTTACACCCTGTACTAGAAAGTCCTCAGTCTTAGCTTCTAATTTTTCACAGTCCTGATCATTGATGGCCAGAGAAGCCATTAAGAGTCAGGAGGGGTCCCCGGTTTGTTCCCGGGTTTCAGCACACACACAAAAAAGTCAGTAGATACTTGTGGGAGGACTCAAAATGAACTAGTATTCAGTTTAGTTCTTGTAGATGATGTATACTAAATCCAATTTTAAAGTATTAAAGGTAGGAACTAAATGTAAAATTTCTAAAGTATCACTTAAATTTCAACTGTCGCTATCATTAGCAGTACCTCCCCTCAGTAAAGTTCCAACTCTCCCATTATTTATGGTAAAAATAAGAGAATTTCTTGAAATCACCTCTAAAGACTCCTTTGGCCCCAAATTCTGAAGTACTATGATTCCACCATTAACTGTTGGAATGTCATTATGTTGCTCAGTATCCCATTGAACAGGGGTTTCCTGTATCCCAGAACTTATCAGTGCCCTTCTGTAACTGAATTATTTTGAAAATTTGTCTTCCCTAGGGCATCTTCTTACACTTTAAGCTTTCTTTGAATTTTTTTTCAAGTAGGAGACTTCAAGTTGGTTAGGTATCCAGATTGTACTGATTTCAATAGATGTGCGTTTTGTTAGAAGGAGGTTGTTAATCACAGTCACTGCATGCTGTGTGTAGGCCTTTTGAACACGTGTTGACTTAAGAAAATACCTTTTGGATAAAAAAACATCAAGAGGTGCAGAAAATTAGACTCAATAATGCTGCTCCAATTTCTACAATGATATTACCCTAAACCAAGATAGGGTAATATCAGCCAGATATTAATCACCCTAATAACACCCAGATATCAGTCTTATTGTGCAGGCTACACTCTCTTATGTTCTGATGGGTTACTTTATAGTTAAGGGAAACTGAATGTTTAAGAGCAAAGTTCAGTCCATTCCTGAAGAAAGGACTTCTCATTTTGTAGCTATTGGATTATGGATGAGATTTCGTTAAGGTAATAGCCTCCAAATCCTAGAGAGTGTTCTTAGTAGGAGTTAACATTCCCAGGGAATTTCCTGGCCATCCAGTGCTTAGGTCTCCGTGCTCTCATTGCCAAGGGCCTGGGTTCGATCCCTGGGCGGGGAACTAAAATCCCACAAGCTGTGTGGTGCGGCCAAAAAAAAAACAAATCCCAAATGAGTAGATGCAATGCTCCTGCCCCTGGAGGCCTTTCAGCTCTCAAATCAACTCAGCCACTGTGATTCTCAAACACTTATCTTCTCTGAGGAGTATACAAGTTTCTCTTCTTTTTTTTTTTCCTCTATGTATTTTATTTATTTTTTTATTGGGGTGTAGTTGTTTTACAATGTTGTGTTAGTTTCTACTGTACAACAAAGTGGAGTTCCCTGTGCTATACAGCAGGTTCTTATTAGCTAGCTATTTTATACATATTAGTGTATATATGGCAATCCCAATCTCCCAATTCTTCCACACCCGCCAACTTTCCCCCCTTGGTGTCCATACATTTGTTATCTACATCTGTGTCTCTGTTTCTGACTAGCAAACCGGTTCATCTGTACCATTTTTCTAGACTCCACATATGTGCGTTAATATACAATATTTATTTTTCTCTTTCTGACTTACTTCACTCTGTATGACATCTCTAGATCCATCCACGTCTCTACAAATGACCCAGTTTCGTTCCTTTTTATGGCTGAGTAATATTCCATTGTGTATATGTACCACCTCTGCTTTATCCATTCGTCGGTCGATGGACATTTAGGTTGCTTCCATGACCTGGCTGTTGTAAATAGTGCTGCAGTGAACATTGGGGTGCATGTGTCTTTTTGAATTATGGTGTTCTCTGGGTATATGCCCAGTAGTGGGATTGCTGGCTCATGTGGTAATTCTATGTTATGTTTTTTAAGGAACTGCCATACTGTTCTCCATAGTGGCTGTATCAGTTTACATTTCCACCAACAGTGCAAGAGGGTTCCCTTTTCTCCACACCCTCGCCAGCATTTGTTGTTTGTAGATTTTCTGATGATGCCCATTCTAACTGGTGTGAGGTGATACCTCACTGTAGTTTTGATTTGCATTTCTCTAATAATTAGTGATGTTGAGCAGCTTTTCATGTGCTTCTTGGCCATCTGTATGTCTTCTTTGGAGAAATGTCTATTTAGGTCTTCAGCCCATTTTCTGATTGGGTTGTTTTTTGATATTGAGCTGCATGAGCTGTTTATATATTTTGGAGATTAATCCTTTGTCCGTTGCTTCGTTTGCAAATATTTTCTCCCATTCTGAGACTTTTGTTTTGTTTTGTTTATAGTTTCCCTTGCTGTGCAAAAGATTTTAAGTTTCATTAGGTCCCATTTGTTTATTTTTGTTTTTATTTCCATTACTCTAGGAGGTGGGTCAAAAAAGATCTCGCTGTGATTTATGTCAGAGAGTGTTCTTCCTATGTTTTCTTCTAAGAGTTTTATAGTGTCCGGTCTTACCTTTAGGTCTTTAATCCATTTTGAGTTTATTTTTGGGTATGGTGATAGGGAGTGTTCTAATTTCATTCTTTTACATGTAGCTGTCCAGCTTTCCCAGCACCAGTTATTGAAGAGACTGTCTTTTCTCCATTGTATATCCTTGACTCCTTTGTCAGAGATTGGTTGACCATAGGTGTGTGGGTTTATCTCTGGGCTTTCCATTCTGTTCCATTGATCTATATTTTTGTTTTTGTGCCAGTACCATATTGTCTTGATTACTGTAGCTTTGTAGTATAGTCTGAAGTCAGGGAGTCTGATTCCTCCAGCTCCGTGTTTTTCCCTCAAGGTTGCTTTGGCTATTTGGGGTCTTTTGTGTCTCCATACAAATTGTGAAATTTTTTGTTCTAGTTCTGTGAAAAATGCCATTGGTAGTTTGATAGGAATTGCATTGAATCTGTAGATTGTTTTGGCTAGTATAGTCATTTTCACAATATTGATTCTTCCAATCCAAGAACATGGTATATCTCTCCATCTGTTTGTGTCATCTTTGATTTCTTTCATCAGTGTCTTACAGCTTTCTGAGTACAGGTCTTTTGTCTCCTTAGGTAGGTCTATTCCTAGGTATTTAATTCTTTTTGTTGCAATGGTGAATGGTATTGTTTCCTTAGTTTCTTTTCCTGATCTTTCATTATTAGTGTATAGGAATGCAAGAGATTTCTGTGCATTAATTTTGTATCTTGCAACTTCACCAAATTCATTGATTAGCTCTAGTAGTTTTCTGGCAGCATCTTTAGGATTTTCCATGTGTGGTATCATGTCATCTGCAAACAGTGACAGTTTTACTTCTTCTTTTCCAATTTGTATTCCTTTTATTTCTTTTTCTTCTCTGACTGCCATGGCTAAGACTTCCAAAACTATGTTGAATAATAGTGGCAAGAGTGGACGTCCTTGTCTTGTTCCTAGTCTTAGAGTAAATGCTTTCAGTTTTTCATCATTGAGAATGATGTTTGCTGTGGGTTTCTTGTATATGGCCTTTATTATGTTGAGGGAGGTTCCCTCTATGCCTACTTTCTGGAGAGTTGTTACCATAAATCGGTTTTGAATTTTGTCAAAAGCTCTTTCTGCCTCTGTTGAGATGATCATATGGTTTTTATCCTTCAATTTGTTAATATGGTGTATCACATTGATTGATTTGCATATATTGTAGAATCCTTACGTCCCTGGGATAAATCCCACTTGATCATGGTGTATGATCCTATTAATGTGTTGTTGGATTCTGTTTGCTAGTGTTTTGTTGAGGATTTTTGCATCTATATTCATCAGTGATATTAGTCTGTAATTTTCTTTTTTTGTAGTATCTTTGCCTGGTTTTGGTATCAGGGTGATGGTGGCCTCATAGAATGAGTTTGGGAGTGTTCTTTCCTCTGGAATGTTTTGGAAGAGTTTGAGAAGGATGGTTTTTAGCTCTTCTCTAAATGTTTGGTAGAATTCACCTGTGAAACTATCTGGTCCTGGACTATTGTTTGTTGGAAGATTTTTAATCAGAGTCTCAATTTCAGTGCTTGAAATTGGCCTGTTTACATTTTCTGTTTCTTCCTGGTTCAGTCTTGGAAGGTTTACCTTTCTAAGAATTTGTCCATTTCTTCCAGGTTGTCCATTTCATTGGCATAGAGTTGCTTGTCTCTTAGGATACTCTGTATTTCTGCAGTGTCTGTTGTAACTTCTCCTTTTTCATTTCTAATTTTATTGATTTGAGTCCTCTCCCTCTTTTTCTTGATGAGAGCCTGGCTAATGGTTTATCAATTTTTTTTATCTTCTCAAAGAACTAGCTTTTAGTTTGATTGATCTTTGCTATTGTTTTCTTTGTTTCTATTTCATTTATTTCTGCTCTGATCTTTATGATTTCTTTCCTTCTACTAACTTCGGGTTTTGTTGGTTCTCTCTGTAGTTCCTTTAGGTGTAAGGTTAGATTGTTTGAGATTTTTCTTGTTTCTTGAGGTAGGATTGTATTGCTATAAACTTCCCTCTTAGAACTGCTTTTGCTGCATCCCATATGTTTTGGATCATCGTGTTTTCATTGTCATTTGTCTGTAGGTATTTTTTGATTTCCTCTTTGATTTCTTCAGTGATCTCTTGGTTATTTAGTAGTGTATTGTTTATTAGCCTCCATGTGTTTGTGTTTTTTACGTTTTTTTCCTGTAATTTATTTCTAATCTCATAGCATTGTGGTCAGAAAAGATGCTTGATACAATTTCAATTTTCTTAAATTTGCTGAGGCTTGATTTGTGACCCAAGATGTGATCTGTCCTGGAGAATGTTCCATGTGCATTTGAGAAGAAAGTGTAATCTGCTGTTTTTGGATGGAATGTCCTATAAATATCAATTAAATCTATCTGGTCTATTGTGTCATTTAAAGCTTGTGTTTCCTTATTAATTTTCTGTCTGGATAATCTGTCCATTGTTGTAAGTGAGGTGTTATAGTCCCTCGCTATTATTGTGTTGCTGTCGATTTCCTCTTTTATAGCTGTTAGCATTTGCCTTATGTATTGAGGTGCTCCTATGTTGGGTGCATATATATTTATAATTGTTATATCTTCTTCTTGGATTGATCCCTTGATCATTATGTAGTGTCCTTCCTTGTCTCTTGTAACATTATTTATTTTAAAGTCTGTTTTATCTGATATGAGTATTGCTCCTCCAGCTTTCTTTTGATTTCCATTTTCATGGAATATATTTTTCCATCCCCTCACTTTCAGTCTGTATGTGTCCCTAGGTCTGAAGTGGGTCTCTTGTAGACAGCATATATATGGGTCTTGTTTTTGTATCCATTCAGTGAGCCTGTGTCTTTTGGTTGGAGCATTTAATCCATTCACGTTTAAGGTAATTCTTGATGTGTATGTTCCTATTACCATTTTCTTAATTGTTATGGGTTTGTTTTTGTAGTTGCTTTTCTTCTCTTGTGTTTCTCACTTAGAGACTTTCCTTTAGCATTTGTTGTAGAGCTGGTTTGGTGGTGCTGAATTCTCTTAGCTTTTGCTTGTTTGTAAAGCTTTTGATTTCTCCGTTGAATCTGAATGAGATCCTTGCTGGGTAGCGTATTCTTGGTTGTAGATTCTTCCCTTTCATCACTTTCAATGTATCATGCCACTCCCTTCTGGCTTGCAGAGTTTCTGCTGAGAAATCAACTGTTAACCTTGTGGAGATTACTTTGTATGTTATTTTTCACTTTTCCCTTGTTGCTTTTAATAATTTTTCTTTGTCTTTAATTTTTGTCTGTTTGATTACTGTGTGTCTCGGTGTGTTTCTCCTTGGGTTTATCCTGCCTGGGACTGTCTGTACTTCCTGGACTTGGCAGGCTATTTCCTTTCCCATGTTAGGGAAGTTTTCAACTATAATCTCTTCAACTACTTTCTCGGGTCCTTTCTCTCTCTCTTCTCCTTCTGGGACCCCTATAATGTGAATGTTGGTGCATTTAATGTTGTCCCTGAGGTCTCTTAGGCTGTCTTCGTTTCTTTTCATTCCTTTTTCTTTATTCTGTTCTGCAGCAGTGATTTCCACCATTCTGTCTTCCAGGTCACTTATCTGTTCTTCTGCCTCAGTTATTCTGCTATTGATTCCTTCTAGTGTATTTTTCATTTCAATTATTGTATAATTCATCTCTGTTTGTTCTTTAATTCTTCTAGGTGTTTGCTCTTTAATTCTTCTAGGTCTTTGTTAAACATTTCTTGCATCTTCTCGATCTTTGCTTCCATTCTTTTTCCGAGGTCCTGGATCATCTTCACTATCATTATTCTGAATTCTTTTTCTGGAAGGTTGCCTCTCTCTACTTCACTTAGTTGTTTTTCTGGGATTTTATCTTGTTCCTTCATCCGGGATGTAGTCTTCTGCTTTTTCATTTTGTCTATCTTTCTGTGGTTGTGGCTTTCATTCCGCAGGCTGCAGGATTGTAGTTCTTCTTGCTTCTTCTGTCTGCCCTCTGGTGGATCATGGTTCTCTTCTGAATGAAGTCCTATAAACCTCTAGTAACGTCAGGCTAGTCTCTGTCTTTTTGCATTTTTATTGGTTTCTATACTTTAATTCCTTGATTGGCAGCTTTGTTAATGAAGGAAGCTCACTTTAATAAAATTATTGTGTTTAGATGCTTGTTCTTAGAAGCTGTGTGCCAAATGCTTTTTTTAAAAACATATTTATTTATTTGCCTGCCCTGGTTCTTAGTTGTGGCACACAGGATCTTTGTTGCAGCCTGTGGGATCTAGCTCCCTGACCAGGGATTGAACCCAGGCCCCCTGCATTGGGAGCGCAGAGTCTTAACCACTGGACCACCAGGGAAGTACTGACAAATGCTGTTTTAAAGCGCAATCATTAAGCCTAAGAGGATTTGTTGCTCATACATGACTCACTACATAACTCATTCTGAGACTATTACAGAGCCATACAGACTTGTTTCTTTAAACATGCCTATTTGTGATATGCTGTTGTCCATTATTTGAACCTATCAATACAATAAAGTGTCAATTAAATAAATGACATTTGTTCACTGAAAAAAAGAGGATTTGTTGTTGTTGTTCTTCAGTCTGCCTCCCCGTTAGAGCTCTGCAGGTGCTTTGTAGTCTTTACCTTTGTCATTATCAAGAATTCCTACTCTGCTTTCAAAGCAGGGTTGCAGTTGGGTCTGTTCATTTTCCAAATTCTTATTTTCGTATTTTCTGTCACCATATGGCCTTTCCTTCTTATTCTGATATGGAGTTGAAGTGTTTAGAGAATGATCGTAATTAGGTATTACTCATTCTGTATCCTTTGGTCAGCTTTTAAAAATCCTGATGCCTAGGCTGTACTCTATACCAATTAAATCAGCATGTATGGGGGTAGAAGCCCTGGATCTCAGTATTTTTTTAAAGCTCCCCAGGTGATTCCAATGTGCAGCAAGATTTAGGAACCATTGGCTTTGCTTATTAGCCGTATAGTGTAGAGGTTCCTTCAGTCACCTCTTCACTCCTCAGGATTAATTAGATGACCTTCTAATAATGCATTTTAGTTACTTGAAAAAAAGATGTTATACAAATTAAGATATTACTGTAATCATTGTCACTGTTCTTTAGACTGTAAAGAAGCCATTTTTGTGGTAAAATATACATAACATAAAATTTACCTTTTTAACCTTTTTTTTTTTTTTTTTTTTTTTTTTTGCGGTGCGCGGGCCTCTTACTGCTGTGGCCTCTCCCGTTGCAGAGCACAGGCTCCAGACGCGCAGGCTCAGCGGCCATGGCTCACGGGCCCAGCCGCTCCGCGGCATGTGGGATCTTCCCAGACCAGGGCACGAACCCGTGTCCCCTGCATCGGCAGGCGGACTCTCAACCACTGCGCCACCAGGGAAGCCCTAACCTTTTTTAAGTGTACAATTCGGTGGCATTAAGTACATTCACGTTATGTACTACCACCACCACCTTCCATCTCCAGAACTTTTCTCATCTTCCCAAACTGAAACTCCATATCCATTCCGTCCTTCCCTGCAGCCCCTGGCAACCATCATTCTACTTTCTGTCTCTATGAATTTGACCACCCTAGCTACCTCATATGAGTAGAATCATACAGTATTTATCCTTTTGTGACTAACTTATTTCAATTAGCATGATATCTTCAAGGCTCACTCATGTTGTAGCATTTGTCAGAATTTCCTTCCTTTTTAACGCTAAATAATATTCCCTTGTATGTAGCTACCACATTTTGTTTTTCCATTCATCCATCGATGGACACTTGGATTGCTTTCACTTCTTGGCTATTGTAAATAATGCTGCCACGATCATGGATGCACAAGAAGCCACTTTTAAGTGATAAACTGATGTCTGTTCTCCCTCTACAAGATGCTGATCTGGATAGATGCTTGTTTTTTGTTTGTTTGTTTGTTTTTAATTTTTTTGGCCTCACAGCATGGCATGCAGGATCTTAGTTCCCCAACCAGGGACTGACCCCTTCCCCCTGCAGTGGAAGCTTGGAGCCCTAACCACTGGACTGCCAGGGAATTCTGAAATTGCTTGTTCTTTATGGATAGGTTGTAGTGTTGTTCACCGGATGAGCTAGTACCTTCTCCTAGTGATTGGTCTTCCTTTCACAAAATATGGAAAAAATTAGATACTGTTCCAAATGCCTTCTAGATTTACTCATAGTTGGTGGTAGAATTATTTTATTGTATCAGCTGTCTTGCCCAGGCTGTTGATCAATCCTACAAAGGTTGTGTTCTACAAATATAGTAACAAAAGTCTCTGTATGTCTAGTAGGAAATAAAGGACTCATTCTGTATAATTTAGTTTAACTCCAAAATGCTACTAGGACAAAATTGTAAGCCTAAAAATCAACCTAAAAAAGGCTCCCTGGTCATGTTGCTCTAGAAATTGCAAACGAATTAGACTGAATCTAGAAGCCACATTAGGATTCCTTCCTTTTGGACTATGTTATTCAGACAGGCCATTTCACTCTATTTCTTTTCTTTTTTAAACATCTTTATTGGAGTATAATTGCTTTACAATGGTGTGTCAGTTTCTGCTTTATAACTAAGTGAATCAGTTATACATATACATATATCCCCATATCTCTTCCCTCTTGCGTCTCCCTCCCTCCCACCCTCCCTATCCGACCCCTCTAGGTGGTCACAAAGCACCGAGCTGATCTCCGGGTGCTATGCGGCTGCTTCCCGCTAGCTATCTGTTTTACATTTGGTAGTGTATATATGTCCATGGCACTCTCTCACTTTGTCCCAGCTTATCCTTCCCCCTCCCCGTATCCTCAAGTCCATTCTCTAGTAGGTCTGCGTCTTTATTCCCGTCTTGCCCCTAGGTTCTTCATGACCATTTTTTGTTTTTCTTAAGATTCCATATATATGTGTTAGCATACGGTATTTGTTTTTCTCTTTCTGACTTACTTCACTCTGTATGACAGACTCTAGGTCCATCCACCTCACGGCAAATAACTCAATTTCGTTTCTTTTTATGGCTGAGTAATAGTCCGTTGTATATATGTGCCACATCTTCTTTACCCATTCATCTGTCGATGGACACTTAGGTTGCTAAAAACAGTGATTAGATGCCATGAAGTAGGTGGCAGTGCCTTAACCGTATGCGTGTTGTCAGGCCCGAAGGCCTTTTCCGTCCTTGTCAAGGGGAGTGCTAACCTTCTCTCTCCTTTCATACAACACTTAACTCTATTTCTGTACATGGTCTTAGCTTTTTATGTTAAAGAGCCTAGTGCCTGAACTGAGAGCTCACTTTTTTACTTCTTTCCAGTCTTAAATGACCACTCTTTGTTTCTTGACCTCCTTGAAGGGTATACTTTATTTTTAACAGACAATTCAGGTAGACCTTTTTAAGAGAATCAGCTGTGTTAGTCAATAAGTGGAAATTTTTTGGAGGCAATCAACTTTGGAAAGGTAGTGATTACTTATTTTAACATTGTATTTCTGAAGGCATTACTTTTTCATATTCCCAAAACCCACCTATCTATTTTTATAGCATCGAAGAAATGAATTTTTATTTGTGTGTGTTTATTTCACTTCGATCTTTTTGGCACTTTTCCTTAATTTTTCACTTATAATAAAATTCAGTTGAAAAGAGACTTATCTACATCACTAAAAGGAGAGAAACTTTAAGCTTTGTTAGTCTCTTTGGGTTAACAACTGGGCTGCATCTGTGTGCTTTAGAGGTATGGGAATGCTCCCCAAATTGAGAATCTGATGAGGTAATGTGATTTTAGAGCCCATTCTACAGGTGAAACATAGCAACTTGTTCTTCTTGTCTAAAGACTTGTCTATTGAACTCTCCAGTTCGAGAAGCTAAGAGTGAGTAAACAAATCTTTTTTCTTCCTAGATCTTCATCTGCTGGTGGATGTGGCCTGCAAGCAGGAGCACTTTCCACAGGAGGAAGAATTAAAAGAGTGAGAATGGATGACAAACGTGACATTGTGCACTGGCTGTAGCTGGAGGCAGACTAGCCTTGCACATGACACACTGTTGGGGCTCTTTCAGTTCAAGGAAAAAAAGTATTTTTGTTTTGTTAATTGAGAATTCTGTTAATTGAGAATTGGGAATTTGGTATTTACTACAGCTGTTCAGTTCAGATTGTTTACCTTGACAAACTACCAAACATCTAGCAGTCTTTTTTTTTTTGCTGCCCAGATCCCTTTCAAATGAAAGTTCCTGGTCTTCTGTTACAGTCAAAAAGCATCTAAAAACAGCTGCATCTATGGTACCGGAGAATAATCTGTGTGGGTGTGCTGGTTTGTCGTCTTGCCACTCTCAAAAGTAGTCAGCACAACTCCGGTGGGGAGTTCAGTCTATCTGTTTCAAGTTGCAGTGTGATCCTTTTAGAGAAAATTGTGTGAGAAACAAAGGCCTGTGAGGTAACCAAGATCGCAGGTCTAAATGGGTCAGGAATTACAGGGAGAAACCCTGGGAAAGAGTTAATTTTCTAAGTGATTAACCAGGAAATGCTCTTACTTCCTAACCCAGCATTCTGTTTCAAAAGCAAGGCGTCCGGACTTGGACCATCCATCACACTTAACAGCCTCTGATTCTTTTATATTTACGGGAGCGTTCTTCTATTTTCATATCTTTCTTTAATTTTAATGATACATTATCATAAATGGTAAGAAGCTTTTGTTAATATATCACTTATTTAATATATCTTCTAAAGAAAAGTATTTAGCTTGTTGAATATAATTGTATTTATAAATGCTGGTAGATTTTTAAGTTTTAAGGCTTTATATCTTTATTAATATTGAGGGGTAGAAGGATAAAGGATGCATATATAATATTTTAATTTTGAAACGGGAATGTACAGTGTGTGAACAAAACCATTAAGAGATTTAACACAGTGTTTTCTTATTTTAGATTTTTTTTTTTATTTTAGATTTTTACATTCAGTAAGTATAAATTCTCGTCTATAAAAGATAGTGTGCAGATTTGGGGAGAAGCTGATTAGTAGTCACCTAACAGAAGCTATGCCTCTGATATTTTTAATAGTTTATGTATGGTTTAAGCTTCTGAGAGAAGTTTGGATAGTGGGATAGACTATAACATTTTTATCTTATCCCCTGTTTAGGATCCTAAATTCAAATAGTAGGATTATGGGACTGGTTTTTAGGAGAGGTATCTTGGATGTCTACTTTCTGTGGTTGATCCCTCACTTGCTAATCCAATGACAGCAGAAAATTTCTGATTTAAAGTCTTTTAAATTGACTAGAACTTTCTTATTAGATTCTGCCTCAGTTTTCCTAATAAGCACTGCAGAAACAAAAGGAAAGCCTAGGAATATGAAACTAGTGAAAAAGGAAAGGCCCTTAGTGATATGACATAAGTACTATTCAAGCCACGGTGGACGTAGCAATTCATTTCTTAACTTGCATTGTGCCTTCACAATGATGTACTTCCCCAGAAGTATTACAGAGATAGTAGTTTTTTGGAAAAGGATGAGCCCTATATTGGTCTGCAGTGACTCAGTTTAGATATGAAAATAGGTTCTGAAAAGTGACCTGTTTGGTCCATCTGATTAGACTAGACGATGTCCATGTGATGAACATTTATTCATCTTTATTAGCAAGGTTTAAAAGAAGAACAGATTATCAAGACTCCTACATCTTTTGGTCAGACTGTGTATTTTGGCAGAGTATGTGAAGAGGAGACCCAGTTTCTATATGAAGGAACTTCGCCTTTTCTCTGTCAGGTTGAAAAGCTGATATACTATGTGGGTGATATTCATTCCTTCCCTTAAATATGCCTTTCTTGGCTTTGTATATGTTGAAAGAGATAATATCTTTTGAGGAACATGTGTCAAGCAGGAACCTTGGCATGGATTTGGTTTCAATTGTTTTACCTTTATCAGCTTTCCAAACCTCTTTTTATATATGAATACAACAGACCAAGGAGCTGGATCTACTGCTATACTCACATGCCTGCTACCTGTCAGCTAAAGCTATCATTACTGTCTTGGACAAAGTGGCAAAAGATAAAATAAAATCTTTGTGTGAATTAGTCAGTAGGGTCTGACACATGCTAACAAGGCTCCTGACTAGTGCCTCAGTATTTCAGCACCTTAAGCATGATAAATTTCAGTCAGTCAACAATAAAGTGTTTCAACTAGACTTGTTGTCTTGCTTGTTTTTACTGTTTGGTGATCAATAGAAACCTCAGTCATTATAACTATTAATCATAATAGTAAAGTTCAGAAGAAAATGTGCTCTGTTTTCCAAAGAATCTGACTTAAAAAAAAAAATCCTGAGTTTTTTTCATTTACACTTGAATAGAGATTGAATCCTTAAAATGCCATTAAGGATAAGGACAATTCTTGGACATGTTTATAGAAACCTAGGTTTTTGGAAAAGGATCAAGGTCTTCAGTAACTTTAGTCAATGCAGTTGTGAAAGTAGATCCTGAAGTGTGATCTGTCTCGTGTAAAGTTAGGTAGTAGGTGTCAGTGAGATGGGCGATTCATTACCATAGTGATGGCATCTTTATGACATCTCTATGGTAGTTGTGATCTGTCAGTCTCTGAGGGATAACGCCAAAACTTTGAAGCCAGAGAATAATTTCTCTTGCTTATTAATTCTGGTGACTTTCTTGTCAATACTGTTTAAATAAACACAATATATCAGTGAACTAAGCTATACAGAGCTGTTTGGTTTGATCCTGAGTAGCTCAAGGTACCCAGACTCAAGGTACCTATTATCGTCGTGCTCAGATCTCAGAGTTTCCTCAAGAGAGGGCAACCACATCTATATTCTTTTCCTTTCAACTAAGTATCTGTATTAAGTCTCAGGTTTGTGTGTCTTAATTCCTTTGCAAGTTTCAAGCAGTAATAGGTGAGGCAAAGTCAGTTAGTAGGTTACTTTTGTTTAGTTTAACACTAAAGATATTTTTACATATATCAGATATATAATAATGTGTATTTTACACATTTTATGCTATACTTTTACATGGCATACATAAAATAAAAATGTAAAACCAGGGACTTCCCTGGTGGTCCAGTGGTTAAGAATCCGTCTTGCTGGGACTTCCCTGGTGGTCCAGTGGTAAAGAATCCGCCTTGTAATGCAGGGGACACGGGTTCGATCCCTGGTCAGGGAACTAAGATCTCACATGCCGCGGGGCAACTAAGCCCGTGTGCCACACTACTGAGCTCGCGCACCTCAACTAGAGCCCGCCTGCCGCAAACTACAGAGCCCACGCACTCTGGAACCTGAGCGCCACAACTACAGAGCCCATGTACCCTGGAGCCTGTGTGCCACGACTAGAGAGAAGCCTGTGTGCCACAACTAGAGAGAAGCCTGTGCACCACAATGAAGATCCCACATGCCTCAACAAAGATCCCGCATGCTGCAACTAAGACCTGATGCAGCCAAAAATAAATAAATAAATTAAAAACAAATCTTTAATTAAAAAGAAAAAAAAGAATCCATCTTGCAATGCAGGGGACGCCGGTTCAATCCCTGGTCGGGGAACTAAGATCCCACGTGCGGCCGGGAAACTAAGCCTGTATGTGGCAACTACTGAGCGCTCACCCCACAACTAGAGAGCCCACGCGCTCTGGAGCCCGGGCGCCACAACTAGAGAGAAGCCTGTGCACTGCAAAGAAGAGCCTGCATGCTGTAACGAAAGATCCTGCATGCCACAACTAAGACCCGACGCAGCCAATAAATAAATAAATAAATAAATAAATAATTTTAAATAAATGTAAAACCAGAGCAGACTTTAAAAAAATTCTCTCCAGAAGAATTAGAGCTACTCCTATTCTTTAGGAAAGGAGCTAGGAAAGGTCTATACTTGCATTATGTTCTTAAGGTCCAACCACTAAAGAAAAAGTGCTAAATTAAGAATTTACTTTAGAATTTCTCTCTCTGCTCTAGGTGTTATTAGGCCTAAAATGCCAAAACTGTCCCCATAAACCCTCTTTAAACTTTTTTTAATTACTTTTTTTAAACTGAAGTATAGTTGAATTACAATGTTGTATTAGTTTTAGTGTACAACAAAGTGATTCAGATATACATATACATATATATTTTTTTCAGATTCTTTTCCATTATAGTTCATTACAAGATACTGAATATAGTTCCCTGTGCTATGCAGTAGGTCCTTGTTGTTTATCTATTTTACGTATAGTAGCATGTCTCTGTTAATCCCATACTCCTAATTTATTCCTCTGCCACCCACTTTCCCCTTTGGTAACCATAAATTTGTTTTTGATGTCTGTGAGTCTTTCTGTTTCATGAATAAGTTCATTTGGGTCATATTTTAGATTCCACATATAAGTGATATTATGTGATATTTTTCTATCTCTGACTTAGAATGATAATCTCTAGGTCTATCCATGTTGCTGTAAATTGTATTATTTCATTTTGTAAAAATATTTATTTATTTGGCTGTGCCAGGTCTTAGCTGCAACATGCGGGATCTAGATCCCTGACCAGGGATTGAACCTGGGCCCCTTGCATTGGGAGCGTGAAGTCTTAACCACTGGACCACCAGGGAAGTCCCCCATTCCTTTTTATGGCTGAGTGATATTCAATTATATATATGTACCACATGTTCTTTATCCGTTCATCTGTCGATGGATGTTTAGGTTGCTTTCATGTCTTGGCTATTGTAAATAGTGCTGCTGTGAACATTGGGGTACATGTATCTTTTCAAATTGGACTGTAGACCCTCTTTAGGGATGAAATTCTCAAGGTGACTAGGTCACTCATACTTTTTGCCTTCAGAGGCATTATGTCCTTTAATCTTTACAACAAAGCTACAATGCAATTATTATTCTCCACGTTTTACAAGTGATCAATTTGTACAATTTTTTTGTACAAACTAAAAATTGTTTAAAATTTTCTTATGTGTTTTTTACCACAATTTAAAATGTGATTTTTACCACAATAAGCATGTAACATAAATCTTAACCGTTTTCAAGTGCAATGTTAACCATATTCACATCATTGTTCATTTGTACAATTTGGAAAAACTGTTGGCAGCAGGTCAAAATAAAATGTCTGGGCACAGTCAAATATAATCTGGTCGACTTGAAAATTCAAATTTTAGAAACATATATTAGAAACTTCTGCATTATTTCTAAAGACAGGGCTACTAGAAGGGTTATTGTTCATGAGTGTGGTAATTAACCAAAAATTAGTTTTCTTTTTGCCTATATTCTGATTAAGCATATATATTTTACCCCTTTGTTTGTATTTATGATATAGACTTACTTGCAGTCTCACATTGAAGGCCCAGGTCTGATCCATAGTATTATTTCACCTCCCAGGGATGTGAGAAGAAAATAACAGATTCCAGACCTCTGACATCACCTAATCTAAAAGCTTGGTACAGGCACAGTTTAGAAAAGAGCTACTGAATTTAAATTTGTAAGGGCTGAAGAAAAACTATGCATAAAATGGACAGAGTTCTTGCCAGGGTAGCAGACTTAAGACAGCAATAAATCAGTAAGAACTATAGCACAGGATCACTTTATTCTGGCTTTGTGGCATTTACAGACACTAAAACCTGGAAAGAGCAGAAATGCCTTTGAATTTATATTTGCAAAACCTTGTGTCCATTATTTTATCTTCTGCGTTTCCTTTTTTTTTGGTCTTTATTTCCTATACCACCATCTGTGTCTCTTGGGTGCAGAAGCTGCTTACATGTCTGTTTGTGTGGCCCTGATTTACACGTGGTAGCTTGCTTACCCAGAGAAAGGTATTGAAGATTGAATTGGATGCAGTTTGGCTGTGGCTCAATAGAGGGAGTCGAGGAGCCGAGAGAGGCTCTCTTCTCAGCACAGGAACGTGTCTGGTGAAGTGTGCGCGCACCAGGCCCCAGCCAGCCAGGAGGAGGAGGGGCGGGATGGGGGTGGTTGCCTCTAGCTGCTCCACCCTCACTTTGTGTCAGCAGGTAGAGAGCGTGATTGCAGTCCCAGGGGAGGGAGTCAGAGCTAGAACACCAGTTACAAACCACAGGCTCCCTCCTCTAGGGAGCTGATCCAGAATTGTCTTTCTGGAAGGGAAGCACTCGAATCCTTCCGAACTTTCCAAGTCTATCCATGATGCAGAGACATTGCCCTCTGGGATTTTCTATGTTCCTGGTAGTGAATTGTTGCTGATGTATTTGCTACTTTGCTTCTTTTCTCTTTCAAGATTTGATCATTTTTATATGCTGTTCGGGGAGAAAAAGGACTTTTGTTAGAAAGGAGATTTCAGAAATGGTTTTGGATCCTCTAGAAGTGTTTTTAGAGTTCTTGGGGACAGTAGCTCTAACCTTGGAGTAAGTTTCTGCCTTTGACCTGCATGGATTATTTTTTCGGGCTGCGGAATTTCTCGGCACCTAGCTGCAGTGTGGGGCACTTGGTTTGGTTGCAGAGTAAGAAGGTGGAAGAATGAGCTGTACTTGGTTAAGCAGTTGAAACCTTTTTTTTGAGCAGGATCTTTAAAAGCATAATTGAATTTGTTTCACCCCCGTGGATTCCAGTGGGCCTGACAGCACAACAGGTTTGCAGATTTCTTTCGAAATTCTTTTTTTTTTCTCCCTCTGCCTCAGCAAAAGAAAAGAATCTATATCACAGGTTCATGTTCCATTGCTTGGCTTTTCAGCATTTATTCTGAAGACTTAATAAGATTTTTTAACTTGACCTCTGAACACAGTGGGCTTTGTGGTTGAAGTGCATTTGTATTTACTTAAGGGTGCACATTTTGAAATCTTAGAATAAGACGTTGTTTGTACAAAGACCCAAATTCTCAAGTGTGCCTAGAAATAGCACAGATCTACTCTACTCAGGTTTATTTTTACTTTTTCAGGGTTTTCTACTTAGAGCCTGTAGACTAATCACCTCCTTACTCCCCCTTTTATTCCCCACCCCCTCAAGGAATTTGAAAACGTGTTAGGAATAGTCCTTTGTTTTACTTATGAACCTAGAAAATTACAGATTATAAGATCTGGATAATAAAGTAGTTTCCAAAAGCATCTCATGGGAAATCAAAGTGCTTGGCATTCTCAAGCAGGAGCATAAAAGCTGGGATCCCTAAGAGAGAAGGGAAAATAAAGATAGAAATATGAATGTCAACCGGGAAAAATAGTTGGAAAGCCAACCTTTTCAAATATTCTTCTAATTATGAAAGTTGGAAAAGCTTGTGATGCTCAGGTTTATCCTGTGACTGTGTGAAGACATATAAATTAGCACCTAGTTTACAGGCAAATCTAGGTAGAAAATCTAAAAATCATAGTATATTTAGGTTCATGAAAAGTGTTGTAAGTTCAATGGGCCTGGAACTTTGGCTACAATGAAATACAGTTTAATGTTGAAACTTTTATGAATACATGTTGTAGCATCTTTGGACATCTCTCAAGGTGTGGCCTGAAATAGTGTTTCCTCTCCTTCCCCATTTTTTAAGAAAAAATTCTCCTGTGATCTTTAGTCTTTTACTGTTGACAAATTTTGTGGCTTTAAAGGACCATCTCTTCGTTTTCTGAGCTGGAGTTTTTCACTCTCACCTTTGATGCATGGCCTTAGTCATTTACTTTGCCTTGTTTTGTTCATTAACATTGGGTTTAGTGGCTTGAGAACTTGATGCATATGGAAGACCAGCACCAAGTGATCTGACATAATTAAAATTCAGGATGTGACATTCAACCTCAAGCAAAATTGAAAATTCCAAAGAGAAGCGGCGATATCTTTACTAATCATAGTGAAGATGGGAGAAAATGACATACCTGAAGCAGAAGTAGGCTGAAAATACTTTCTTCCCTGCCAGATCAGGAATACCACCTGTTGTTGGGAATATACTTTAGAGAAAGGAAGGACCAGAACTACGACTCGGCTTTCTGAAGCTGAAACATAAGTTTCTTTTCCTCCGTTTGTCTGGATCTAGGAACCTGTGTTTGGTATTAGCTAGTGGAAGCAGTATGTATGGCCGAAGTGCATTGCTGCAGCTGGTAGCATGAGTGGTGGCCACCAGCTACAGCTGGCTGCCCTCTGGCCCTGGCTGCTGATGGCTACCCTGCAGGCAGGCTTTGGACGCACAGGACTGGTACTGGCAGCAGCAGTGGAGTCTGAAAGATCAGCTGAGCAGAAAGCTATTATCAGAGTGATCCCCTTGAAAATGGACCCCACAGGAAAACTGAATCTCACTTTGGAAGGTGTGTTTGCTGGTGTTGCTGAAATAACTCCAGCAGAAGGAAAATTAATGCAGGTAAGGATGACTTTATTATTTTTCACTTTCCATCTGTTTGAAATATGCCTTTCTTCTTTTGTCTGCCAAACCAAATTCCATACCAGGGCTCTGCTGCTTAGCTTTCTGTGTTTCATCTTGTTAAGTATATTACCTTATTGGCCTTCTAAAGCAAATTCTTATTTTATACTCGAGAGGAAACCTATAAATCCTGTATTTTATAAGATCATCTGCTTATTTTTAACTCTCGTACTACACTGCATTACATAATAAGTCCTTTCTTTGCAAGTGATATATTTTGGACACTATTTTTTTATAGATGAAATATAGGGGCTTGTATTTAATTAACCTGAGGATTGTACTTTACATCATGTTTAGATTTGAAGTGAGCACCGAGGAGGTTGATTTTAATGGTCAGTAGCACCCTGAAATTCTAGAATGTCCTTGGAGCAGATTTGATCAGTGTGTCACTTTTAAAATTCAGTCAAGCTTGAATGCTACGGCTGGCCTTATACCACGTGTGGCACCCTATTGCTAAGCCCAAAATGGAGAGGACTGGATTACAAAATGGACACAAGGTATAAACTTGCCTCCTGATCACTTTGGCCTTGTCTACACATAATTTTATTACTTCCAAAAATTTTAAATTTAACATGTTTTTTATTGACCCACAAAGTTTTTCAGACACAGTTTCTTAGGCTTTCGGGTTGTGAATTTTGCCTATAACTCATTCATAGCCTGCTCTTTATGTGTTTAGTGTATGAACTGACTGAAGCCATAGCGTTTCATAGATGAATTGCTCATTCCCCATGGTGAAGATAGCGCCTTGAGGGCTCTACCTTTTTCATGTGGCATTCTAGTATCTTACTCTATAAAATTATGTTGCTTATTGATTAAAATTCATTTTATAAAAGGACATTTCTTGCTGTAGCTCTTAGTCACAGATGAAAAATGTTAAATATCATTCATCTAAGCTCAGATTTTTATTTTGTAACATGAACAGAACCAAAATATTGTATGAATTTAAATTTTTGTCCACTGAGAGGAAAAAGATGAGAAAATCTAGCAAATTATAGAACTCTCTTTGCCAAACACGGATTTTTACATATATGACTTATTGGCTCTTCATGATCACTTCTTAGGCAATATTTTGGAGCTGGGATAAGTGAAGTGGAAGAAGAATTGGGTGAAAAGGAAGGCTGTGCTATTTAGAAAAATAAACAGGCAAAAAGAATATATCTGGAAAAAATAGTGTAAGAATTTTTGGATAAGAGTCTATTCACTTAATTTGAACTTTAGGATAGAATTAGGAATATTTAAAAGTTGAAACCATAAATCATTTTGAATACAACAATTGGAAAGGAAACTTCCATCCTGACCTTGCCTAGTTAATACCTTGAGGCATGAGGTATGTGCTCCATTGCAATTTTTTGCCCTAAGTAATTTTACTATAGAACCATATTCTGGAGGCTCTGAGGTCTTTGGGAACCATACTAAGTTTTGTGTCTTATTAATGTCCTGTGGCAGCATATTCAATGGGTTAATTATATGCCGCTTAAAATAGTGTCTTTTATTTTAAATGTTTTGCCTTCTATTATCATAAAGCTGCACATAAAGTTTCTGTGTATTTGTAAAGGAAAAGGTATATGAGAGGTACTAGCTGGTATTCTCTGCCATTTATTACCTTGCCAGTCCGTATCCTATCTTCTCTTATTTTGCCCTTTTTCTCACTCTGGTAAGTGTTGCTTAATCCTTTTTTTTTTTTTTTTAACCTATTAACTTTGAATCTATCAGTGTACTTTAAGTACTGATTCTTTACTTTGTGAAGAGAGAATTTCACTGTATCTATTATTTAGCAAGGCCTCTCCAGGCTTTCCAATAGATAGTTTGCATCATTGGCAATTTTCAGTCTGTCTTCACCTTTTCTCTCCATACAAGCTTCTTCTAGGTCATTAATAAATTTGTACACCAGCCTAGTATTAGTCTCTGGAGACTTTCAGTATTGGTCCTGGTTTATTTTCTATTAATCAATTTTTAATCTACAGTAATTACTAAATTTTCTTAATAACCTCTTATGAGAGACTATGTAAAAAAAAACCAAACTTTTGGATGATATGCCTCAGTTCATTTTTATCCACTATTTGATTAACTCTTTCAAAGAAGTCTAGCATGTTAGGGACACATGGTTTACACTTCTAGAATCCATGCTGTTTGTTCCTTATCAGATTACACTGCAACACAGGTTTACTCAACTGTGGTTAACCAAGCCTTCCACTCAACTGAAGTTCTGTTTAAATGTCCTAGAGCTGTGCTTTGCTGCACTTTAGCTTTCTTGATGGATATCTGTTCCCTGGTGTCACAGATCTAAAGGCAATCTTCTCTGTTGGCTTTGCAGAATTTTGGATAATTCTGTGCATCCTTCTACCTATGAATTATTCTAGTTGCCTGTTAAGTTTGATTATCTTCAAAGATGCAGTCAGGTCTTTGTAAAATTGGGCTTGCTATGCATTGGGAGATGTAAAGTTATGAGAACAGTGATTTACAAAAATCATCATGACCTTGTTGTGGTTTCTGGAATTTCCAGAGAGTTTCAGAAAATCTGACATTTCTTTACATTTTGCTCAACTATTTCAGGGTATGTACTTTTTCATAAGGACCAAATTAACTGGACTTTCATTTGTATTACAATTTTAATTTTCCTTAGACAAAGAGAAACATCCCATGACGATGTGCCCCCAATTTGCTTAATAATAAAATAGACCGTAGAACTGTCTCTGAAATAATTTTGCTTGTCTCAGCTTCATCTGATGGCTGTATATACGAGGCCAGGCCTTGGTGAATTTTTGTCCTGATTCTTATTCCTCACTCTTTGTACTTAGGTTTCTCTTTACCAACAGTTATATCCGTTGTACAAGATATGTTCAGAGTCTTAAATTATAATATTCTCTTTAAAGTACTAGGAGAAAGTCAAAATAGAAGAGGAAATGTTGCCTTGGCTGTATTCCTTTCATTTCTCAAGTCTTCTCTTTTCCATTTCAAAACTCCGCATCTTAGTCCTGACCAAATTATATTGCTTTCCTTTCTGTTTTGCCCAAGAGCTGCTTCTTCGCACGACCATATCATTTCAAATCCCTGTGCGCCTTTGTCATTGTCTTTAAAGTGTCTACTTCTTAGGTTTCCCCTACATTTGCCAAAATCCTGTCTCTCCCTCTCCTCTGATTTCTTTCTACTTTTTAAATCTTTGTTTCCCATTGAATTTTTATATTTAGGATAACCTTCCACCACTGTTCTGCCTCAGTATTTCCCTAACTAGCCCTCAAAAATCCATGTCCAAAAAAATTTTTTTTGTAATTATGAGTCATGATGGATGTTAACTAAGCTTATTGTGGTGATCATTTCACTATATATATAGTATATATACATATCAAATCATGTTATACACCTAAAACTAATACAGTGTTATATGTCAATTATATCTCAATAAGAAAAAAAAAGAGAGAATGTGGGAGACACACACAAAAAAATCCATGTCAAGGAAACTTTCAAGGATCTCCTCATTACTTGGCAGTGACTGATAAAGAGGACTAAATGATAGTGATTTTACTATTATTCTTACTACTTTGACTGTTCATTTGACTAATTCTTCTCCTGGTTTATACCATTGTAGAAGGAAAATGAGCTGGAGCTTATGCATTGTCTCATTGTCCGGTTTTCTGGTTTGTTTACCTCTTATCAACATTTGTTTATATTATTTCTGAGTGATAATGTTGCTACCATTTTACCGCTGTAAAAATGATTACAGTCCTATTTTCTTTCTCAATTCTTGCTCTTTATTAATAAATGTTTCTTAGAGGGACAACTCAAATTAATCTTCCTTCTTCTCAAAGCAAAAGAGCAAGAGGATCTTTGTGTAGCGCAGGAGAGGTCACCGATTCTTTAACTATCACACTCTTCCTGCTCAGCTGGTTGTCCTGGATTTTCTTAGACTCCAGGTTAAAGTTATGATCAAGATTAGAATGTGCTGCCCTGAGGCTTCAGGCCTACAATGGGAGCTGTGGTAGTGCAGCATTTGGCCAGTAGCAGTGAACACCTCCTGGACAAATTCCCCCTTGCACAGTGTCTCTGCTTGCCCCTTCATTTTACCTATTAGTCAACACATAGTTATCCCATCTTTCCATTTTCACTTTATTTGTAGTCAGGGCCTGAAGTGAATTATTTGGGGAGGAAGAGAAAACTTTATAAGCAAAGTGTTAGCCAAAGCCAGAGAGACAATGCTTTATAGCAAACAGTAGTTGACAAAGTGCCTAAACTGTGACTAAAGGGACTTGACTTTTAGCTTTGACTCTGCCACTAAGTAGTTGGGTGATTTGGGACAAAATAGTTTTTTACCTCTCTAGGCTTTAGCTTTCCCATCTGTAAAACTGAACTTGTGCTATGCACTTCACATGTATTAACTCATTGAATCCTTGTAATACCTTCATGAGAGAAATACAGTACTTTTTTTTTTTTGAGATTAGGGCAGATGTTTTTTAATTGAAGTATAGTTAATGTACAATATTATATAAGTTACAGGTATACAATACAGTGATTCACAATTTTTGAAGGTTATACTCCATTTATAGTTATTATAAAATATTGGCTATATTCCCTGTGTTGTACAATATATCCTTGTTGCTTATTTTATAATACATAGCAGTTTGTACCTCTTAATCCCCTACCCCTAGTCTGCCCCTCCCCCCTTCCCTCTCCCCACTGGTAGCCGCTAGTTTGTTCTCTATATCTTTGAGTCTGCTTCTTTTTTTTTTGTTATATTCACTAGTTGGTTGTATTTTTTAGATTCCACATACAAGTGATATCATACAGTAGAAGTACAGTACTTTTACATATTATAGGTAAAGAAACTGAGGCTCAAAGTGAGGCTCAAAGCTATTTGCTAAGATCTAGTAGTAGGGGGCATAGCTGGAACTTGAACCCCAGAGCTCATGCTTTTCTAACTCTCAAATTCTGTACAGGGACTTCCCTGGTGGTCCAGTGGTTAAGACTTCACCTTCCAATGCAGTTGGTGTGGGTTTGATCCCTGGTCAGGGAGCTAAGATCCCACGTGCCTCACGGCGAAAAAAACCAAAACACAGAAGCAATATTGTAATAAATTCAATAAAGACTTTAAAAAAATAAACTTCTGTACATCTACGAATGCCAGAGATGAACAAAACACCAGTGTAGGCTTTGTCTAAATGATGAATTTATTTCCAGAATAGAAAGGAATGAAACTGATGACTACTATTCTCTGCAATTGATCCAAGCTATATCATATCCTGCTAACTTCTAACAATCTCTGTATTTCTTCTGTTCCTCTCATGTGTGTTTCATTTACACATTTACAAAGATACTTACAAATCAGAATGTATATTTACTTAGTATTTCCCTTTGAGTGGAACAACTTTCATTAGCTTTCTTTTCATTTTATAACAGTCTGTGGTAAGTTATCTTATATGGGAACCTGAAATAATGAACTTTGAAATAGTATGCATCTACCTGTCATAGCGTGCATCTGACTGTTAGAATTCCTTGGAAGCAGAGATTTCAAAGATTTTGTGATTTTGCTTTGAGGCCAGCCTTTAAAAGAAGTATAAATATTCAAGATACAGTCAACTCTTGGTTATTTATGTTAATGGCGGTGCAGAAAATTCACTTAATTTATAATTGACTTTGGAATGTAGTCAGAAGTACACCATCAGATGGAAATCCTCTGTGCACACAAGCAATCTTAGGTGCTTGCCTTCTGTGATCCCAGCTCAGAGCCTCTTGATATGGCTTTGGTGTTAGAAGCATGGCACCCAGAGGAGAGAAGGAAGCTGCAGAATATTTTTAATGATAACTTTTCAAGTTAAGGAGATATCTCATTTATATAAAAGTACCTATCAGACAAATTTGTATATATAATAGTTCCGTACTTCATGTGGAAATCCAGCAAAATTGTTGTAAGTTCAAATTCATTAATCTCTGTGGTTAATAGGAGGTAATGAATGAGCTGTGCCCTTGGTTATTGCCCCTATCAGGCTATTTAGTGTCCTTTGAGCTGATTCTAGGGGTATGCATTTCCTTGGTTTTTGTGGTAAACTCTGTGTGTGTGTGTGTGTGTGTTGTAATTTTCTTTATCTACAAATTAGCCATAGTTAGCTTTTTATACAGTTTTAAAAATATCCCTGGGGCTCAAGGTTTTGTTTTTGTTTTTAATAAAAAGGCTTTACATTTCATTGACTGGAAAGTGTTTATTGGAACTTTCGTGTGCTTTTCCCCCCTCCTTTTACTCCCTTCAAATTACTAAGTACAGCAGAGGAAAAAAGATGTTATAAACGAGCAATGTACGATTATAAATGTTCTGTCAGGAACCAGAATGGGTAGCAGGGTGCGGTCAGAGAAGGGGGTGATGATGATGTTCCATCGAATTTATGTTGCAGTTTTCTTCCAAGAAGCTTGAAATGATTCACAAATACTTGCAAACCAAATACAGGTGATACTTACTCCATTTTATAGAAAAGGAAACTTAATGGGAGAGGGAAAGCAAGTTAATTATCTTAGAAGAAAGTTGCATAGAGATGGACCCAGGGTGCTTTGCAGGAGATAGACTAGTAATCCACTTTTTCAGTTATCCAAGGATGTGGGTTTCTCAGGGAAATCCTCAAAAGCTAAAATATTGTCCATGGCTGAGATATCCTCTATTGGACCGATGTTGCTCAGTTTGACAACTCACTTTAAAAGCTATTGGTGAAGCAGTTTGCCAGCCTTGTGTCTCAGAAAGCCCTCTGAGCTAACTCTCTGACCTGCATTAATTGTTCTTTTGAGAATTGTTAGAGAACAAGTCAGAGTCTTTACAGTGACCGATAAGGCCCTTCAGGATCTGGCCTGGCACCTGCACCTTTTACCTCCTCCCCGCTCACTCTACTCCAGTCACCCTGACCTCCTTGTTGTCCTTCAGTTAAACCAAGACAGTTGCCACCTCAGGGCCTTTCCACTTTCTAGTCCCACTTACACCCTGGGTATTTTCTTCTCTCAGTCTCAAATGTCAACCCCGTGTCAGATACACCTTTTCAGTGAGGTCTTCCTAGACCATCCAATTCCGAAGGACTCTTCCTATTCCCCCTAGAGCTCATATTCTCCTTCCCTGCTTTATTTTTCTTTATAAACGTACTGCCACGTGACATACTTTTATAGTTGTCTGCCTCCCCTCAGTAGACTATGAGCTCTGTGAAAGCAGGGATTTTGTCTCTTTCGTTCAGAGCTTTTTGGGACTAGGGCTTTAGTATTACTTAGATAGTGCCTTTGACACAGTAGGTACTCAGTAAATATTTATAGAATGAATATAAGGAACATTATGGTGGTGCTGAGTGGCTGTGATAGGTTGGACGTAACTCTAGGATGAAGTAGATTTATTTATATCTCATCACATTTATTAAAGTATATTGTGAAGTCAGTTATTTTGAGTGCTTTGGATTTGATAGAGCATGCTGTATTCCTTTATTTCTCTGACTTACTGACAGCATAGTGTCTCCTTGATTGTCATTTTCAAATTGTAAATATGGCTATAATCAGTATGTTTGAGGAGCTCCTTTACCCGGCACTTATTTAGTTTAATAACTAGCCCAACCCCTACTTTTTAGAAAATTCTAAAGACGTAGACGTAGAGAATGGACCTGAGGACACAGGGATGGGGAAGGGTAAGCTGGGATGAAGTGAGAGAGTGGCACTGACATATATACACTACCAAATATAAAACAGATAGCTAGTGGGAAGCAGCCGCATAGCACAGGGACATCAGCTTGGTGCTTTGTGTCCACCTAGAGGGGTGGGATAGGGAGGGTGCGAGGGAGACGCAAGAGGGACGAGATGCCGGGATATATGTATATGCTGATTCACTTTGTTATACAGCAGAAACTAACACACCATTGTAAAGCAATTATACTCCAATAACGATGTTAAAAAACAAAACAAAGAAAATTCTGATTTTCCAAGAAAAATGGATTGGAGTACTGATTTAAAATCTGTGATTATAAGATATTAGCATGTATCCAAAGGACCTCACCTTCTTAGTCCTTAGGCCTGTGATTCCCAATTCTAATTTTGAGATACCCTAACACAGTGGTTTTCAATCTTTTTTTTCCATTCTTTTTTCCCCTAAACTATTTGGTGGGGTGGGAGTGGGGGTCACTGGCCCCTTTGAGAATGTGCTGAACGTTATTGACCATATGTACTTAATGTACAGTTTTGCATAAAATCTCAGTGAGTTGAGAGAATCTCTGAGACACATGTAGTAATCTAAGGACCCCAGATTAAGAGCTGTTATCCTAGAATAATCCCAATTATTTCAAGAAATGAGACCAAATTCTCAAAACTAATTTACCCTCAGTTTGCTTAATTTAAAAAGTATTTGTGTACATTTTACTAGAAGTCAAACAGACAACAGTATAACAGTGCAATTATAAGAAGGTTAGCCTGACCTAAGATGACCTTAGATATAAAAATTGGTATCTGACAAAGATCTGCTCGTATATAGTGTAGTAAAGGGATTGTGCTCTCCAAATATTAGGTAAAACTGCATCAACTCAAGAAATGCTTACAGCCCTTCATCATGGTGGTTTCACTGAAAGGCCCACAAGAATAAAAGATATTTTCCTAATTTGTTTTGACATAGGTAGAACAATTGTGGCTTTATGTGTTTATTTGGTTACTGAAGTCAGAGAACAGAGGCTGTAAAATGAGCTAACTGATGGTTACTTACCATCAGTTTGTCTTCTGTCCTTTAGACTCCATTGCTTTTCCTCAGGTGTAGGAATCCTTGGGCCCTTCAATTTCTATTTGCTATAATGGAAAACTTTGAATCTCTTTTAAAAAGTTTATTGTTTCTTGCTTGTTTGTTTTTAAATAACAGATAAGCTACTTTACATACTCTTATTTTTATCTGGGTTTTAAACATTACGGTTCATTTTGTTTTGTTTGATACTTTTTAATATATTAGAGCCTGTGTTTAAATTGCATATTCAAAAACACCAAAATAATCAAAGTGATTTAAATTAGGGTTTTTAAAATTGTAAACACAATGTGTCACATTTTTCCTGGATAATAATTAGATTATTTAGATACTCTGATCCCTAAATCTAAAGCAGTGGTCCTTGTTCAAGATGGCAGCCTATCTATCTTCAAGACCCCCGTTCGTTTTTTAAAAATTTAGATAGAGTACTTCTGTTATGATGGAAATCAACCATATACTACTGTAATTTTAAGTAGCATATTCAGTTATCATGTACCTATCAATTTTGTGCATGCTATTATATCAAAAGGGTACTATTGTGCGTATATAAATTTATGATCATTGAGAAACACTGTTGCTTTTGTTATTTCTGTAGAATAATTTGGATGAGACTGAAGGCCTTATGTTTTATGCCTACTGATCTTGCTATTTCCTAAAAAATGATTACAGATTTCCATTCTTTTATCACCTAAACTATTTTCTACAGTCTTATGAATTATCCACTCTTAAAAAGAAATCTTTTACATGGTTCAAGTTTCACGTTCTTTCACTTTTATATCTTCTACTTAGAATCATATTGGTTATCTGACTTTAAGAATCTTGTGGCCAAGTTCTTTTTAATTTTGTGAAGGACTTTGTTGTCCTTTTACTGGAATTAGGTCCTCTTCAGTTTTCCATACCTGGGTTCAAATACAGTTTTGGGTGGGAGGGCAGAGGCACAGGCTATTCCGTTTGTAAAATATAATCATCAAGTTTCAAGCTAGGAAAAACACCTAATCCAATCATTTCATTTTACAGATGAAGAAGTAAACCCAGAGAGATTAGTGGTTTGCCAGTCAAAGAACTGCCAATCTACTACCATATCTTACTGGCCAGCATTTTTAGCAAACCTTATTTATTTATTTTAAACTTTTTTGGGTCATTGCAGGAAGATTAAAAAGAAGATGTTGGCAGAGATTTCCCCCCCCCCGAACATTCCATTAAGAAGATATGGAGTGCCATAGGGTCTCTTTCCTCTTTGATCCCTAGTCAACTAGAAGACATACTTTAAAACAAAGGAACAAACAAAAAAATACCTTGCTGCAATTCAGCATTACTTTACATGGTGCATATGCATAAAGTCATTTACGCCAGAGACTCACTGCGCCAGGCGGCCTTTTGTCCTGGATCGTCTCCTCAAAGCAACAGAGGCTCTTTATAAAGTCTAGGCCAGGAAACTTACCGAGATTGGGGGTGCACTGGAGTCTCTCCATGTCTTATACTGTGGGTCTCCTACTGTGTACCAAACGCTGTGGCAGGTCCTGTGGGAATACAGAGAACAGCACCCTAGCCTAGTCCAACTGAGGAGTTAGACCTTCGACAGCGGAAATCAGTATGTGATGAATGCCAAACAAGAAGTGCACGCATAAATGCATTAGCGTGCCAATTTTCATTTTCTCAGGAGTCATTCAAATGACTGTGGTGATTCTGTCTCAAGATCCCCTATCACTGAAGAAAAAATAAACAAAAACCGTAAAATTTTAACCCAGGCAACTTCAAGGAGCTTAAATCTAGAGGACAACTACGCCCCAAACAGACATACCTTCTAATTTTCACTTCTATCAGTTATGTATAGGTTATAATATTGCCTGTAAAAATATTCCTGTATGTATAATACTCATCAGTAGCATTTTCTGTAGAAGTCCAAATAACTAAGCACCATGGCTTTCTTTTTCAAATTGCAAACTGACTTTCTAAAATGTACGAGAAGTTTCTGTTAAGTTGCAGTAAAATTAAGACAGAAAATTTAGCTTTAAACAGAATTGAACACATTGGGAGTTCTGTTTGAATTGATAATCTAACTGGCTCGTTTTAATTCTTTGTAAACTGCATAAAGGAAGAAATAAACACTAGGACTATGTAGAAGGTGAAAAGTATTTGAATATCATCTCTATTTTAAAAACTTATTTCAGTACCAAGATTTTTATTATTATTATTGACTTTAGTCATTATTATCTGTTATTCCCATTCTCTTGGGTTGGTTATGTATAATATGAGGGCCATAGAGACCAACTCAAGAAAGATATACCTGTCTGCTATGACAAAAACATTAGATTATTACCTGCTGTGAAGTTAGTAAACTGTATGGTATACGTCATATATTTGTATTGTCATTGGACATTATTTGAAATTTAGTTGTCTCCCTTTGGATATATGAAAAGTCCGTAGGTGCCTCATGACCATTTAAAAGGTAAAAGCAAGTCACTAACCTTTCATCTGTTGGGGTAGGGTTGGTGGGGTAAGTAAATGATCTTTAAGTCCCTTTCCAGCTGTAGACATTTAGAGGTTATACTTATTTCAGAAATAGACTTATTTTACAAAAGGGACGTGTAACTTGCTTATTTATTTCTTTTCCCGGAGATAAAATTGATTTGGTAGGTGGTACAAAAAATCTGACCAAATTCCTTAAAGTCACACAACAAATTAGTAGGAAAACTAAGCACCAGACTCAGTTGCACTTCTAGTCCTTTGGTCCTATACTATGGTTACGTTCGGTTAACACACACAAAAAGGACTTTTTCTCTGGAGTTTTATATTTTAAAATATGTGTAGTCGATTGAGGACCCTTATTCTAAATCCTTCATCAAGGCTGTCCCAGTGACCAAACCACACTGACTTCAATCACGAACCTACCTCTAAGTGAATCTGAACCTTTGAAAAGGCTTGAAGAAGGCAGAGGTAACCTAGAGCTGTAGTAGTAGAAGGAGGATGATGAATCTGATCCTAAAATCATGTGTAAAGTTGAATTATTAGAAATAAGTTGACTAGTTACATTAGAAATAAGATTTCAGAAAAGCTGATAGGTGTTCATGTGTGGAGTTGAGGGTTGGAGCTTCAGTAAGTAAGCATCTGGAGGCATCTGGGAGGAGTGGAAACGGGGCCATCTGATTAGTAACTGTGCCTTGTTATTAAACCGTGACTTTCTGCATTGTGTATCCCCAGAGTTGGAAAACTTCCGCTGGCAAAAAAAAAAGAGAAGGGCTGCCGTGCTGTTGCTGAGGGCCATACAGTAGACACAAAAGCGCCTTCTTAGAGGCCTGCCGCAGAGGCAGCTTGTACAGGCAGGCCCATTCCTCTCAAAGACTGGGAATCAGATTCTTTCCCCAGGGGGTTTCCAACTAGTTTGCACTTCAGAAAAATCTTTTCTTTCTCCTGCTGTTCACGCCCTGCAAAGAATTTTCTTCCAACCAAAGAAATTGTTTTATAATCAAAGATCCTTGTCCTTAGTTGTTGGACATCAAAGAAAGTTTGGAGGAGACTGGGGGATTATGTGAGTGCCTAGAATTTATTTTGAATGCAAACTTGCAACATTAGCAAGTCCCCCAAAGAATATACTCATTTCAGAGCTGGGAGAGAGCCTAATATAACTAAGTCTCTATTTTTCCTTGGTTGCATATACCCCAGTAAGATACAAATGAGTTGAGCAGTTCTATCTGGACTTAACTCCTGTTATGTTTGGTTCTTGAGGTTCTTACCAAGGGAAGAGGTACCCGTACTCCACCTACCCTTTTAAAACCTGATATTAGGGAACATCAAAATCTATTGAAACAAACAAAAAACCTCTTTTTTAACCTTCAATACTTCAACTCTTGGGAATTTGGGGCTTCTCCCAGGGCAGTTGATAATATATAACCAATGTTGAGAGTCACATTCCCTACATTCCCTACTGTCTGTTGGTGTCATTTTCTCCCACAAAGGAAACCCTCAGCACCCTGAGGGCCTGAACTCAGGTCTTGGCAGGTAAATGAAGGAGGAACTTACTTCTGGATTTAAACTGTTTGGTTGAGTCAGGCGTAAGAAGGCACAACCATGTTAAGTACCAGCTTCATAGTCTTACCTCTGGGGCCCGAATAGGAAGAATTTATCAGTTAGGGAGAATTAAGACTGTAACTTTAAAAAATTATTTTCTGGGTAAGAACAATGATTCACTTGATATTTGGTTCTTGCACTTCGGGACATTTATAGGGCCTTGTTCTCAGATTATGGCTCCTTCTTAAATATCCTTCTCTGAATCTACGAATTATTTCAGGTTTTTCTGGAATCCATTTATACATTATCTAACTTTCCTTCCTAGGGCAGATTAACAACAGCAAGAACAAGAATTAGGAAAAATAAAGTGATGGATAGGGCAGATTTAGGCAGAATTATGCCCTGGGCAACGAACATTCTTGTTATTTTGATCTTGGCTCTGTGGTTATGAACAGAAAAGAGTATGTGCTCTAGAAGACTTCCAGTCTCTTTCTATCCCTTCATAGCAACCACAAAGTAGTGGTTGGAAGTACAATTCCAGGAACACCAAAAATGCTCACAGTTTCAATAGTGCCCCCGCAAGGATTCTCTGAGTACTCTTCCTCGTAGCCTTCCTGTGGTGTCCTTGCGGTTAGGAGCCTACATCATCAATCACAAAGGCTTGTCCTGAAGACAAACCTGGTAAAAATGTCAGTTCTCTGTCCTTGCCACCAGAAACAATCCTTTATATTTTACTGTGTTCTGAACTGACATGCTATAGTTTTTTTTAGACAAATACAGTCTCTTTGATGGACTCATCAACTGATGCTCACAAAACTTTAAGTGTACTTGTTTATAGTACTAGGAACGTAAGTCAGGATCGTGTGGGGTAGGCAGGATTTGCCAAAGTTTTTTATTCCACTCAGTAGTACTAACTTGCCTGTGCTACTCCTATGCAAATATGAGATTGTAATTTTCAGGGTTTTTAAACACTAAGAGTATATGGAGAAAATTCACTGAAATGTAAGCGTGTCCCTTTAACTTATATACGGGAATAAATACGGACTTGAACTATGAGGGAAGAGCACAACCTGAAACTGACCTTTCATTCTAGTCATCTCCTTTCTCCTGAGTTGGTGTATTCTTGAACCAAATTAACGTTATTATAGAAAATGCCCTAGTTTTTCAAGCAATAACAATCTTCAAGGTATGGAACAGGATTTGGCGTTTTGCTTCCATTTTTATTGTTTTGCTTTCTAAAGGGAATTTTGAATTGGAGCCTGTCTGGCAGGATTCCATACTTCTACCAAACCACCTGTCCCGGCAGAGACAATGGAATCCAAAGTCAAGTTCTTTATGACTGCACCTGCCTTGTAAGTGCTGCCAGAAGATCTGATTTTTTCCTGTTGCCAACCTCTACCCTGAAACTATAGTAGTTGGCACCCGAACAGTGGGTGCATACAACCCAAATTGGGACTTGGATGTCCCAATTCAGTACTAGTTCGGTACTAGTACTAGTTCTCCCATTGACTTTTTTTTTTCTTTAATCTATAAATTTATTTATTTATTTATTTATTTATTTTTGGCTGCCTTGGATCTTTGTTGTTGCACGCAGGCTTTCTCTAGTTGCGGCGAGCGGGGCCTACTCTTCGTTGCGGTGCACGGACTTCTCATTGCAGTGGCTTCTCTTGTTGCAGAGCGCAGGCTCTAGGCGCACGGGCTTCAGTAGTTGTGGCATGCAGGCTCAGTAGTTGTGGCTCGCGGGCCCTAGAGCACAGGCTCGGTAGCTGTGGCACACGGGCTTAGTTGCTCTGCGACATGTGAGATCTTCCCAGACCAGGGCTCGAACCCGTGTCCCCTGCATTGGCAGGCGGATTCTTAACCACTGTGCCACCAGGGAAACCCTCCCATTGACTTCAAAGGTAGTCTTTTGCATCGCATTCAATGATTATTTTACTGTTTATCAAACGGAGGAGATGAAACTTTCTGGTCCACTTGGTTTTCAAGATTTTTGTGAGACTCTGTTAATGATGATGAATCATTTGGTATTTTATTATTTGGAAATCGTCCTGTGCAGTTATGCACCTAGTATGCATGAAGGAGAGTATGATCTGCCTAAAGGAGATCAGGAACATATCTCTGAAGTCAGAACACCAGGCAGCGTTTCCAGGAGTGAGAAGCCACCATCGTTCCTCCTTCTTTTTCCTTTTCCCAGAAATGTAAGTTACCCTATGGGCTACCAGTTGAATGCTCTCTGTTGAGGCAGCTGTTGTGGAAGCAGTCTAACTTCCTTGATGAGGACTTTTCTCCTTTTGAATGATCAGAGTGTTTCTTGGGTTCCCTTAGGGTAGAGTTACTTCATTATCTTCTAACTTTATATGTAGCTGGAGGCCTTCTGGCCTAAGCTCATAATTTTTATCACCAGTCAGGTAATTGAAGATAATATGCCCGCCAAATAGTGCTCTCTGTACAGTATCCACATACGATGATATGATAATAAGGCACCAAATGCATTCTAAAATGAGTGGCAGCATCCTACAGTGAAAAGAGCTCTCAGTAGTCCTGTGTTTCAGTCTCAGCTCTGATCCTTCTTAGCTTTGTGACCTTAAGGACAATTGCTTGACCTCTTTGAGTCTGTGTCCTCATAAGTAAAATGGGGATAATAGTAATACATAGTCTGCCTACCTGAAATGAAATAATGTATGAGAACTGTCTTTGAAGATTGCAAATGTAAGGTAGTATTGTTATTATTAGTAATTAGACTTGAGCTCTTTCTTTTTTTTTTTTGAAGATTTTTTTTTTTGATGTGGACCACTTTTAAAGTCTTTATTGAATTTGTTACAATATTGCTTCTGTTTTATGTTTTGGTTTTTCGGCCACGAGGCACGTGGGATCTTAGATCCCCGACCAGGGATAAAACCCGCACCCCTGCATTGGAAGGCGAAGTCTAAACCACTGGACCGCCAGGAAAGTCCCTTAAGCGCTTTCCTTTTTATTTATTTATTTGTTTGTTTGTGTGTTTATGGCTGCATTGGGTCTTCGTTGCTGCGTACGGGCTTTCTCTAGTTGTGGCGAGCGGGGGCTACTCTTCGTTTCAGTGTGCCGACTTCTCATTTGCGGTGGCTTCTCTTGTTGCAGAGCACGGGCTCTAGGCGCACGGGCTCAGTAGTTGTGGCACACGGGCTTAGTTGCTCTGCGACATGTGGTATCTTCCCAGACCAGGGCTCGAACCCGTGTCCCCTCCAGTGGCAGGCAGATTCTTAACCACTGCGCCACCAGGGAAGTCCCAAGCTCTTTCTTATTCACCTAATTACTGTAAGAAATATTATTAAGTTTGAGGGTTGTTGATTTAGGCTCAGTTAACCTGTTTGAATCCAATTTGGCATTATCCTAAAATGACTAAGCAAAACTATTTGTTTTTTTATGTAGCTAAGAAGACAAAGCTTTAGATTAAAAATTTTGTGGGCCAAAAAGCTGATTAAATTAACCATAATGTAATAACAGGTAGCCTTGGTGACTTAGAGAATGACTAATAGTGTAGAGTTTCTAGGGTGGGAACTTAAGTTCTGTAACTGCCTTGTTTGTGCTGTGGTGAATCACTTGCCCTCCCTGGACCTTTGCACATTGGTAAGGCCATTACCTTCCTTCCATGGTCAATGAGGTAATAATCACCAACACAACGCAAAACAGCTGCTTTCTACTTTTCAGAGTCAGAGGGATCCTAGAGCCATGTTACACATCACTTTTACATTTTCATTTTTTGATATTTTGGAGTGTTTTTTTAATGGCTGCTACCCTGAAACAATTGCTCAGAATGCTGAAGCTTCAGCTGTCCAGCTTTGCAGCAATTTTCCAAGGGCTAGAAGGGAAGGAGTTTGGGATTATCAAGGCAACTAATTCACCCAGTTCATTATACTTGTATTGTGCTGGTCTCAACACGTTGTTCTTTGAAGCTCAGCAGATGAGGTTCTGTAGGCTGCTTGGAGATTATCCCATAAGTCCCCGAGACTCCCAGTTCCCCATCTGAGAAGTATTAGATCAAAATGAGAATAAGTAGTTTCAGTCATAGCATCTATCAAATATTTGTGGCCTGGGAATCATTTGCAGGTAAAGATCATCATTGAGTCGTCTCGGGGACTAATATTATGCTGTGTGGAAAATCTGTATTCCATACTGTAACTTTACCAATTTGAAGCCTCCCCCCAAAAAAGGTAAATAGTGGGATAAAGGTAATTATGGGTTTTCTCATCTTTTCTACTTACCTGTTCCCTGTTATGATTAAACACACATAGCTTATAACTCTTTTAGAAACAAACTCAATTACCATCATTATCCTTTCAACGCTCGCATGGTATTATAATCCATTTCAATCACAGTGGGACATAGTGGGAGTCAGGAGGCAAGTGCGTATGGAGGAAGATGGAGAGAGGCAAATGTTTTCCCTTCTGTTGGTTTTGGGAAACATCCTTCTTCTCTGAAGGTACTTCTTGGGGAAAACTGTTTTCTTCTCAAGGCCTAATAAAGATTAGTGAGAGATGTCTGCAAAGCATTTGAAGCGCTTTGAAATAAAGACATGGATAAACATTCAGTATCACTGTCATTATCATTAAAAAGGAAAGCCCAGCATGTGATGTCTTGGGTCACTTCCTGCGGTCTTGTCTGATGTTCTTAGTTCCTTTTTTGACCTTTACCTCTTGATATCTTTATCCATTTATTGAGGCTGTTGGACAAAGTCTTGAGATCCTAAGCAATATGGTGTTAAGAATGAATGACTGCTAGCCTCCATTTTTTATGGGTGGAATGCCTGAAAATGTGTTTAAAATGAACAGTTAAGGTTTCTATCTTTGGATACCTGTTGTTCAAGTTTGGCAACGTTGGTGGCAAACTTAATTTAGTATCTGATCATTTGATTTTTTTTTTCCAATTCTATTCCCTACCTTGGAGCCAGAGTTTTAAAGGAAATTTTTCATTAAATAAATACCAAATTAACTAGGATTTTTTTCTGTACTGTGCTTATGAATTAGAGATAAATTGAAAGAATGAAGCAGATATAAAGGATCTAAAAAACAAATACTGTAAGGACTTCTGGAAATAATATAAGTACTTCCTAGGGACACGGTAAGTTCCAGCTTCTTGTATGTCAGAATGTAAATTATTTCATGCTAAAAATGACCATAATGGTATCCTTGTAGTGTTACAAGATACCAAAGATACTAAATAAAGGCTAAATTATGTTCAGTATAATGTATTTAAGTGATAGTGTGTACCAATACATTTTACTTATTTGCACTTTGGCCTACAGGTTCTTAGTTCCCCAACCAGGAATTGAACCCGGGCCCTGGCTGTGAAAGCACCGAGTCCTAACCACTGGACCACCAGAGAATTCCCAGTACCAATATATTTTAGAAAGGGTTTCAATAGTACAGATTGAACTTAAAAGGACTTCCTTCTGGTCTTTGGAAGTCGGAATAAATCACAAAGTTTTATTTTGTGCCTTCTATACTGAAGAACTTGTGCTAATCAGAATATCCTGTCCTCTGACTGGCAGTTCTATTTGAGAATTGAGTAGAATTATCACTCTTTTTTTTTTTTTAATGCTGCTGCTTTTTTTTTTTTTTTTCTGAGTTTGTGGGGTTACTGTGTTGTTTTGTAAAAAAAAAAAAGTGGGCACATTCTTCATAACTCTAGTTAATGAATTGTTTATTTGTTTTAGATTTTAAATGCTTATCCTACAGTCACATTTGCTCATACACACATGTATTTTTCCCCTCTAGTCTTTCAACTGAGTTTGTTTTTTTCAGTTCCTACCCCAATTTCAGCATCTCTACTTAGGCGCACAGATTTTTTTATTTCTCAGCTTAGATGTCACCAAATAAATGTAAAGTAGGAAAACAAATTGAAATTTTCCATCAGAACCAAAGGAACGCAACAGAAATTGAAGATGAGGGTGGTATATATCACGTTAACCACGAATAGAAAATTATTTGACGTTAACATCATGTTTAGCTTTATGCAAAAGCAACCACCCTGAAAGTACTATGGTAATGTATACGCTTGTATGATACACACATAAACACTCATTTTCAGTCCTTTAGGGGAAACTACTTCCTTTAAGCAAACCTTGGATCAATCTCTGAAAACAGCTGCCTTTGGAGACCCTTAAGCCAAATTAATTATCTGGCCTTTGAAATTTTGCCTATTGAGAGGATGGTCACATGCAAAATGGATAACTTTAGGACAGTCCCCCCTCTGTATTCTCTTCCCTGGAGCTTCCTCTTTCACTTATAATTTTAGTTAATATCACTTAGCAGAAAAAAGTTACTATTTGTGATCTCTTCACAAACTGTCTTTCTGTTTCAGACTTGTCTCAGATTTAGCATGTTGGAGCTGAGTTCTCTTCTGTTCTGCTCACTCGTCTCACCTCGGTTGTGTTGGCTGTCTCTCTCCTTAAGAATTTTAACCTACATGATGGTCCTTCTGTTTTCTTTCTCTCGTTTTCATTTTGGGAACCACCAAAAAAATCTGTGCCCACTGTCAGATAAAATGCCTCTTCTCGCTATGAAAGGTTACCACTTTTGTATCCTCCATATTACGTTGGTCTTACTCAGTTGGGATCTTGATGACCAGGTCTGTTCCCTTCTATGTCATGTGCTGCACCAGGTTCACTGTATGTGTTCGGTGAATGCCGTCAAATAGCCATCATTTTGTTGAACAAGTTGGTGTGTTGCTGCCATTGTCCATCTGTTTTCTGCAGGCTGCGTTGACAGGCAACTGCATGCCGGATTACATGCTGGCAGCTGTGTCTTCCCATCAGAAAATGATCCTTTTTCCCTGCCTATCAAATGAAAGCTTCGTTTTTAGAGAAAATTACAAAATACAGAAAATGAAAGAGAAGAACTGAAATCACAGCACCTGCGGTTTTCTCTATCCTTAATGGCAAGGCAGCTTCCTAGAGGATTTTATTGTAATATGTTGATGGAATGTCTATAGTCATCCTTTTGCAGTTTGTTGAGAAGGTAGTTTCTAAGCAGCAGTTCCCGCATCATCTAGAAAACTTTTAGCTAGAGAAACCACATTTCTTTTCTTTCCCAAGCTGCAAAACCATTCATCTTTTTTTTCCTTTTTTTTTGAGTTTAACACTTGGTCTTTATGGTGAGAGACTAAGTTACATGATCTTCCTTGTAAAAGGATGTTTCTCAGATTTTTGTGTTTTACAGCTTTCTGATTTCATTGCCATGGTCGATGTACTTATCAGGGAACTGTGACTATCTGTGGGAGTTCAAGTATACACTGTGAAAAACTATCCCTCAAAAGAAGGAATAATTTCATAGCTATTGCTATGATAGTAGGTTTGGATGCATCTTACCATGGATCCAGACCTCTGAAATAATTGAGTCACGTGTATGTTTAAAGCTAGGGAACTTACCATCACGTATTGCCTCACATTGACAATACCCTTTCCATAATCTTTGGATAGGTAGGTCATGCCATGACAGACTATTTGGTTCCCTCAGAGCCATTACTTTATATTTTTCCCCAAAGGAATTCCAGTTCCTGTTTAATATTTGCTAGTTTTACCAGGTATTGAGGCAGAGAGGTAGTAGTAGTATTCTCCATGAAGAAGGAAATCAGTGTTTCTTATCTATTTTCCATATATTGTCAGTCTGTCCAAACAAACCACTATATGGAAACCTGATAAGGAACATTGTTTTCCTCTTGATATACTTGCCTGCTCAGCTCACCATACCCCACTTTGGAGAACCCTGTGGTAGAGTTTCAGCTCTCTAGATAAGGTGGAATATCTGTAAAATAGCTGAACCATTGAGCCTCCATAGATTTTCAAAACCCTGAAGGCGAGAGGAATTGGGAAGATGAAAGGGGGCCATTTCCTCAAAGAGTCCTAAAGTTCAAAGATGCAGCTCTGGGGTTCCATGGAGCCAATGCATCTGGAGCAGCCCAGTTCCTGGAGAGGTAACTGTTGCACTATAGCCTTCCTGCTGTTATCCTCTAAGGTATTCATCTAGGTGGCCCTTGCCCTTCCACTGTGAATCATCTCCTCAAGTCCTTCTTTCCTTTTGTTGGCTGCTTTGAACTTCTTGTGTATTAATCTCCTTTACAAAGCAAGGGCTCTAAGCAGGGGATAGTACACACTCTAGGTAGACTTTCACCCACGCTGTGTGAGAAGGGATTGTTAAACTGTCGTGCTCTGCATATTTCAAAACTGCCAAGAGCTCTAAGTTCTTGCTCACTTGATTTCTTCTGTTTCTCTAATAACTTGTAAATGATTTCTCTCCATTTGTATAATATCCAATGCATTATTTTTCTTCATTCTAGCTGATGTCAAGTCTTTGATAACCATCAATACGGAGAGGCTAGAGACATATTTTCTTTCCTCTTGAAGCTATTTTTCTAGAAGTGTTTGGGGCTAGATTCTAAGGGATTGTCTGGAGTTTCTTTATAAAATTCACCATCAATTGAGAGGATTTACTTTTGTAGTGTTACCTCTCAAGGTTACCACTGACTCATATTCTTTCTACAATTTCAGTGCAACCAAGATTTCGATTTGTATTTTAAAAGTCAAAATGAACTCTAATCTTTCCCTAGGAGAGAAGGGTGTCCCCAGTAGGTAGGAGCAACCCAACAATAGCCAACTGTGTTTCTATTCAAGGCATGGTGCCAGTAAATGCACATGGGTTGTGGTCTTGTAGAAAATGTAAAACATTACAATGAATCTCAAAAATCAAATCAGTCAGTTTCCTGACCTACACTGTAATCAAAATAGTAATGTCAAGTTTATCTCCACCTCAAGGTGGGTAGTCTGAAGAATAGTCTTTGAACATGAAGACCTGTCCTCCACTACACAGGGTGGGTCACTCGTTGCTCCATAATAGCAACATTACCAGCAAGTTAGGACAGGAGAAGAAAACAGCCATAGCCAACAGAAGCAGCAAAGGAATTCAAGGAAACACAATGTAATAATGATTTCATATATATACGTGTATATATATATGCGTATATAATATTGTTATAATATTATACATGGATAAAAGAGCACGAATTGCATCCACTGTCCCCAGATTTTTCTTGTGAGAGCATTTTGTGATAAGTTTTATGATGTCTGTTCCCTCAGTGTCAGACCATGTATGGAAATAAAAAAACATATAACCCTCCTTAGATTTTTTTTTTTTTTTTGTGGTACGCAGGCCTCTCACTGTTGTGGCCTCTCCCGTTGCGGAGCACAGGCTCGGACGCACAGGTTCAGCGGCCATGGCTCACGGGCCCAGCCGCTCCGCGGCATGTGGGATCTTCCCGGACCGGGGCACGAACCCGCGTCCCCTGCATCGGCAGGCGGACTCTCAGCCACTGCGCCACCAGGGAAGCCCCCTCCTTAGATTTTGAAGACAGGTATTCCTCTTTGAGAGAGTTGTAGTAATGATAATAGTTTTGGGGTGAATGGGCAACTATCATATATGGGCTTTAGACTTCTAGGTCTTAGTTGCCATTTATTCTACTTTCAAGTGTATTCAGAGGCCAATGGGTACTTAATAAAAGAAATAGGGACCTTCCCTGGTGGCGCACTGGTTAAGAATCCGCCTGCCAATGCAGGGGACATGGGTTCAGGCCCTGGTCCGGGAAGATCCCACATGC